>NC_044502.1:41212521-41322521 GCF_902362185.1 Chanos chanos
CACGCACATACACACACACACACACACATACGTGTTTAAACCAACACTATGCATAAAGTCACATGGATTGAAAGATAGCTCACATGTTCACTCAAATGTAGGGTTCTCCTTTAACCTTTCCTCTGGTACCTGCACTCTGCTTTCTAGCATGTTCTATTGCATACCAAATATACTTTTGAAGAGTAAAGGTCAGATCACAGAGAAAAATGGGAAATAACAGGAATCCAAAATTGTTCTCTTCTCATAAAAAGGCCCAGAAAAAATGACACAGCAACACAATAACAATTCAGTCAATGAGTCCAAGCCTCGCACACCTTCTGTTTACAACAAACATTCCCAAATCCATGAATCAGGTTCCTAAACTTAGGCTGACAGAAAAGGTTACTCAACTAAGATAAACAATGAGGTATTCTGATGAAGGGCCAAGAAAAGCTGTGTCCAAAGAGAGAGAGGGATAGAGAGAGAGAGAGAGAGAGAGAGGGATAGAGAGAGAGAGAGGGATAGAGAGAGAGAGAGAGAGAGAGAGAGAGAGAGAGAGAGAGGGATAGAGAGAGAGAGAGAGAGAGAAGAGGTGACATATGTGCATGTCGCGGTCATGAGAATAGCCAGTCAACAGAGCTTAGTGTACTCTATCTAGATAGTAATCCATTAAAGCTTTTCAGCAATACTCAGAACACTATATAACCACTCATGTGCTACTTATTTATTGACTAATTCGTTAATATATATGTAACCATCCATGTTTCTCTCCAAGACCCTTAAAGGCCTCACCCTTGCTTTACAGTCTTTGTCTGAAAGCCCCCGACAGAGCCCCCACCCCCTCCCCCACCCTCCCCCACCCTCCCATGCCATGAGGTACGGATCTTTAACTCCCAGAAAAGTTCCAGTCGGTTACCACACTCATGAGGCATGCAAACACTTTCCCTCTTAACCCCCACACCCTGTGTCCATGCTATAGACAGATTCTTTTTCTGAATGTCTCGTCTCCTTGTCATCAATAAAACCCTACTTCTAAAGTCCAGGAGGGGTTGGGGGGGCTTGCTTTAGGTTTCTGAAGATTCAGAGCTCAAATCTTCAGTTCTGTGTTTGCGCTTTGGGTGAGCTTTCTCTGCCTGTGTGACCCCTCCTCTGTTCCTGCCTGTTATGCTAACTGGTTCAAACTGGTTGTTGGAGCTGTTTCTCGGCAGGTTTTCCTGCATGTTTGAGCTCACTTCCCTCCAAAGGGCCTCCTTTACATACACACACACACACACACACACACACACTCACACACACGCACACACACACACGCACGTACGCATGTACATATACAGGTATGTGTTCAAGCTATGTCCTTGACCTAAATGTTGACGGACATGTTTATCGGTGGGGTCCTTACACCACATCGGTGTGGAATAGTTTACACGGCAGACGTGGGACAAAAGAGTAACAAGTACTGCTGTTCTGAAAGAAACTATATTTTAAGTTTCATATGTGTGCATGACCAAACACCTTTCCACAGAAGCCATTGTCCTGGAAAAATCAATGTCATCAGCAAACTCTATTTCGCAAAACATCTTTTTAAACTTACAATACAGCCAGGTTTCTTCAAGAGGATCATATAAAAAAGTCATTTGTTGGTGACTGTGAGAGTTTAACATGTGACAACACGTTACAATTTCTTTTTTTATGGATGTCTTCTAAATGGCTTTGCCCCTATCTGATTCACTTCATCCAGAGCCTGTGTGGTCGCACTCCCCGAGAAGCGTGCATTTGTGATATTTGAAAAGGCCCTGAGGGTTGCTATGAGGAAACTGGCTCTCTGTCGTCGTAAATGATCTTTGAAAGTAGGATGACAAGATTAATAGGCAAACGCTCAGGTTATTTACAGTATTTACATACATGTTTAGCTTATGTAACCAAATCATGTGACGCTGGCCAGCAAATCGCAGGGCTTCACACACACACGAGGCATCCGTTTTTCCTTACCATGACGAAGTACATGCAAACCCTCTTTGGCCTACATCCTCAGCCAATTCCGAGTAACCGTCAGTTCTGTGGACCAATGGGGGATTTGACTGCTCTTTAGCCGAGTCGACGACATCCAGTGAATGAATGCAAATCCCCTTTGGCTCCGTCCTCAAACTTCTTTCTAGTTCACTTGGCTGTCATTCTTGGCTCCCGTGCTTCCGTTCACACACGCTGACTCTTGCTTCACATTCCAGGCCTATATGTTTTCACCCTCTACCTCTCAGATATCTCTGTACACCTGTCCCTCCATCAACAGGCTGAGATCAAAATAGATTCGGGGGTCTCACACATTCAGAGTTTGAGGGAGGGACCTGGGATGTCATTCGAGCGTGAAAAATTGTCAACAACACAACTGGATAAACATCCCACAGCTCAAACACTGAAATTTGGCTTTGCTGTTTCGCTTTTTTAGACATAAACACTTTAACAACAACACAATGAGAGATTACATACTCTGTATCATCATAACTAAGTATATATCCATTGTGCTGCAGTAGACAGGGGAAACCCGATTCCAATGGTTTACGGCAATTCAGAAAAAGCCAGCCAAATAGCACGAACGATTAAATCGGATCTCATTGTTGGCCTTGGCTACATGACAAAGCTGCGGTGTCTTTTAAAACTGAAATACGTTCACGTGTGCTAAATCATTTCTCATTACTGGGTCGATAATGTGTTGTCTTTTAAGATCTGCCACACGCAGTAAGTGGGACATTTAATGGCCCAAGGCTTTGACATTGCAAATGTATCATTATCAAACATCGACTACACGTTTAACACAAACTGGGAGAACGCAGAATATGACTGCAGAGAGTGGGGATGAGTAATGTATTTTGGGCTTTAATCACCATCTCAAAAAGTCAACACTTCAGTGCTTTATTTACTCACCTCTGTTCTGCTCTCGTCTTACACCTCTGTAGTCATCTCCACATGCTTCACTCCTGTCCTGTTCAGTACCACCAAAGGTCCAAAAACCTCAAATAACCATTAACCCCCTCCCCCCCGGTTTCAGATCCAGTCTAGCTCTCAGACCTGCCATACAAACTGGATTCAGCTACATGAGGGTTTAATTAACGGTTAACATACTGAATCAAGTCTATTGTTCTTAGGCTAGCATAAAAATGTTCCGTTACGGACCCATGGGGCACTTCTCTAAATCGATTGGTTCCGGCATATTCCCCATAGTTCATCCTGTCCTCTGAATTTGGGTTCTAGCTCCACTGGAGCACTCGTGATTTCTCTCATCGACTTTTTGGTTTCAAGGCCCGGTCCATTGAACTGAAATCGAGCAAGCTAGCAAGAACTGAAGAATACAGTATGCAAAACCTGTAAATAGAAGACGAGACCTTCATTTTGGTTGACACAGTATGGATCATTGTCATTTTCTATGCAGAGTGTATTAAGAGACGCTCGTGTTCAAACCATTGTTCAGTATAATTTGCCTACAGAAGCTTTTAGTCCTGACTCATTTTGTTATAGTTTTGCCCCAGGAGAGGAGCCGCAGGCTTGGGTGTGGTTTATTTCTACATTAATCAGCATCAGGGAGTCACAACAGTTATGTGAACCAAGCCTAATGTCATGCGAGAGTTTTGTGAACAATTAGAACCAGTTTCTCCTCTCTTGATCATTGGACTCCAGGGTATGTGAGCGCTGAGGCCAAAACGAAGACAATGACACACCGTGCCGTGTGGAGAAAATAGGAACTGCTCTTTGTAAACTGCTCTGACTTTAACCACAAACCACACCCGATAAGGAAAGTCAATATGGTCATTTGGAAGATCTTGGATTTGTAGACAGTATGAGCATCGTTTATGTCAAAAATATGTTAATATGTAGCTGTGGGATTTGTGTGTGTGTGTGTGTGTGTGTGTGTGTGTGTGTGTATGTGTGTGTGTGAAGTTGAAATCTCGAGTTCCGTGTGAGCAAACAGAACTAAAACTTTGTGACATGCAAATCGAGTTTACACTCCACATGTTGCAGAACAAGTAAAACCAATGTGATGATTAGTTTTGGTGGTGCTGGACCAAAAAAGAGAAAGAGAGAGAGACATTTTTAATGGTGTATATTGATGTGGTGTATCTTTTTGTGTGTAAGTGCACGAGCGAGTAAACGTATGGATGTCTATGTACTGGAGAGAGAAAGAGAGAGAAGTTGTTCAGTGACATTGTTGCAGAGCTGTTGGTAGGAGAATGCTGTGCATCTGTTTTGAATAGGCCGCAAGTATTTCTCTCGGACAAAATGAATATTTTCTGCAGCTTCAAACCATAATGATAAGACTCGGTTTGTGGCCTTAACTGTGCTCGATCAAGTGACGCTTTCCTCCAAAGATTATTATTTTCACAACCTCCCATGTTCATGCACTACCCTTTCCTAAAACAGCAACACCTCCCCCCCCCCCCCCCCAACCAAGGGAGGGCTGCATGCCAACAAACCGCCTCTGTGGTTCGCTTTTCGCAGTGCAGAGAGTGAAACACAGAAAACCCATAATGAGTACCTTGTTGAAGTCAGTCAAAAATACTAGTGACAAAACTCGATCTTATATTGGTTATACAATATATGTCAACCACAAGGGCGTTTCAGTGATTAGCGTCAGATAAAATGTACGGATTCTGCCAGCCCCTGTCTGCTGTGTGCATTGTGACATGTTGGAAATAGGGTAAAATAACTTTTAAAAGGTCTGGATAGTTTCAGGTTGTCTACTGGTTTCAGTGCTTACGTGTCTTAGAGACACTAAAGAAGTAACTAAGCTGTGACCTAATTCAGACTCTTGAGTCTTGCTGAGTCAGATGTAGAGAGATGTACATGTAGCAGATGCAGAGTCATAGAAAAACTAAATCACTTTGATGAGAAATAGCAGATAACCTGATAAGGGGACATGTTTGTGTTTTATCTCTGCATGTTGACATAGACTGGCGCTTATATGGTCATTTGTCTTTTTATGTGGGCTAACAGAGTAACACAGGGTCTCTCTATATGGCTGAAAAGAGTAATGTAGAGTCTTTTTATATGGGCTAATAGACTAATAAGGTCTGTCAGAGCACAGACCTTTTCAAAAAATTGTATTTTGGGATCAGACATGTAACGAGGAACTTGGCACGAGGAAGAGTAAAACAAAGAAATGGTTAAAAAAAAGAAAAAAAAAGAAAAACCTTTACAGATTATAAATAAAGCAGAGCAGAGTCAGCAACCTTTGAATCCAATGATAAGCAGCTTTCAGACAATCCTAGTGAAAAAAGAGATAGAGATAGAGATAAAGAGAGAGAGCGAGAGAGAGAGAGAGAGAGAGAGAGAGAGAGAGGGCGAGAGAGAGTGAGGGAGAGACAAAAAGAGAGAGAGTGAGACACAGAGAGAGAGAGAGAGAGAGAGAGAGAGTGAGACAGAGAGACAGAGTGAGACAGAGACAGAGAGAGAGAGAGAGAGAGAGAGAGAGAGAGAGAGTGAGACAGAGAGAGAGAGAGAGAGAGAGCGAGAGAGAGAGTGTGTACACAGATGCAAGATTAGAGATGGGGGGGGGGGGGCATGGTGCCCTAATTCAGAGAGCAGGGTGACTAGGCTGCTGAGAGAACGGGACAGTGACTGCAGTGGAGGGTGGACCTCCAGGGAAACAGCGGGGTTCAGTGTGTTCCAGACTCCGCCTCAGACTCCAGTCACAACACTGATGCCCATGGGCACTCACGCTTGTCTCATCACCTGACACGCAACAGACTGGCACGTGGGCATCGCAGCCGACCCCCCACCCCTACCCCCCACCCCTACCCTGATCTCCCACTGTCAAAAAGAGGTTTTGTTTTGTGTGTGTGTGTGTGTGTGTGTGAGAGAGAGAGAGAGAGAGAGCACACAGATGCTAGATTAGAAATGAGGGGAACATGGTGTCCTAATTCAGTGGAAGAGACAGTGGAATAGTATAAACATATATACATATAGTCAGAAGCTATTACTATGCTTTACCTACAGTTGTTTATAATAAGTACCCTATTTTTATAATAATGTATAATATATAATTTTTTTTTAAATTGTGTTCATCAGTGTGTAAAGATGGGAAACATCACACAAAGATAAGACAGATTTCCCAAGGTCTCAGATTAAAATCCATTTATTGTGTATTGTGCACGTGTAGCAGCCAACACAACGAAATGTCAGAGGAGGATTTGAATACAGGAGGGTTGAAGCGCCTTCTCCGTCAGGTTCCACAGGCCAGCGGCAGCATTCATACTGAGGCACACGGCTGGAGGCGACTGCACGCACACATAGCATATCACACAGGCATGACTGGCAAAAACAGTGAGGCTGCCACATGAGCTATTTACAGCCACTCTATGGGTTCACATGGGAAACCCTTATGGGTTTTTTTTTTTTTCACAGTGTTATCGGTACATATCCTTCATAAAAATGTCCTCATTTCACATCCTAGTCTTATTGCATTGCATATACCAGAAGTCAGGCAAAGCAGAACTTTTAAAAACAAACTATACTGCAAACTCTGGTATACTATATATATATATATATATTTTTTTTTTTTTTTTTACAGTTATGCACAATTTACAGGGATGACAGCAGTCATATGGACGTTTTACATTAAAGAGTTGGAACTGTCCTTCAGTGTGCTCTTTGCTTGTTCATTAAATTCCCTTTTAAAGATTTCCGAGCTCTGTTCTCTCTTGAGTTATCGTCCAGGGAGAAGTAGTCTTTTAGTCCATTTTGCCTCCCTAAAACCGAAATGTCGCGACACCAGACTGCAGTTACAGCATTTCATTAGAATGATTTTGCTTGAAAAACCTTGTTAGGTATTCTATATGTATAGGTAGACCACTGGAAAATCAACACCGTTTACTCAAAAGAGTTGCTGGATAACGAAGGCCTCTGCTTTTATCACGATGTGCTATTTGTTCTATATACCTCCCTTACCATTAAAACAGATTTACGGATTTTTTTTCCCCTAAAATATCAGCTGCAGCTATTCCCTTTGCTCACGTGATCCCCCAAACCTTCGTCTCTATGGCTCACAATTGGGCCAACTCCGTGACGCATCACTGGGCAGCCAATGGGAGGCGGGCGCTCAGGTTCACGTTCTGAGTCTGCATTTCAGAAACACCCGAGCGGTGGAGGTTTTTTTTTTTGGGACAGAATTGCCCAGTGATGTGAACAGTGGAGAGAGAGATAGAGAGAAAAGGGGGGAGGGGGTTTGGGTGACGTGCAGATCAGCACATGTCGCCCAACGAGGTCGCAGCCTGTCACAGGGCATCACATCTGCCTTGAGCGAACAGGCGCTTTCCCAGCGTCCTAAAACCCCACACGGATTACGCCATCGTCTGCACCTCCGTCTCTATTGCACACAACAAACGTGCAAGGATGCACTGCTCCATTTGGCCTCCTCTGAAGCTGCTGTGATACTCAAAAAAAGAGTTACAATTACCTCCGGATCAAGCAGTCCAACATGCCAAAGACCACACAGTAATTGCTTAAATAAAAAAAAAATGTCTAAATCACTGTCTGCTCAACTCATCTCGATCATTTTGTCTCGCCTTCTTCATCAGCCACATAATGATTAATTATTGGCAATACCTTGACTTTAATGATCAGATTAACATGAATTTTTGATTGATTATGGACCAAACTTCAACTAACTGTCTTTTTGACTTCCATCCAAACCTACATTGACCGACTCTAGCAAAACCATCATCTCACAAGCAAGCAGTCATGTGTGCAAGCAAGCAAGCAAGCAAGCAAATATCCTTGAAACTTTAGACAACACGTTTCCCTAACACACTGTTAGAAGCTCAACATCTGACTTGGGTTCATTTTCGAGACACGTGCACGTGAGTTTACGGTAAAATCTGAGGGGGGGGCTTGGGGTGAGAGGGCAGGTTCTAGAATCTCAGTCTGTAAAGAGCAACATATCCATAAAAACAATAAAGAACCACATAAAGGTTCCCAAAGCCAAACTCCACCTCGCCATTGCTCCTATCAGATGTTCAAACAGTTGTTACCCTTCTGGTTCCACCCAGTCCTGACTACTCCAACCGTAGGAGTCAACCACCAGATAACAAGTTACACAGATAACATGTGACTGGCAAAAAAAAAAAAGGCTAGATATACAGTAAGAGCAGAACTTCTCCCAACCCGGCCAAATGCGAATGCCCTAGTAAGAAGATAACTGCTTGCCAACCATCTTTGAAAAATCGTCTCTTGTTTTTCTCAACCCCATTCAAAAATGGAAAGAGATTTTCTCAATCGACATCAGCCCTTTCGAGTTATTTTAGCTTCTTCTTGGGGAAGTTGTGGAATTATGAAACTTTGTTCGGCGGTGGCGTGTGTCGACAGGCTGGCGAATAAGACACCTTGAGCTAAACGTGCCAGCTGCTGTTGGCGACCGTGACCACTTCCTGTTCTTCTCCAAAAAGAGAACACCTTCCTGCGGACAGACGGCAGTCTGTCAAACAGGAAGTGGTTTCACAGAACCTAGATCTCATGCCAGCGCCTCTCAAACACCTCTCAGTGGTACAGTTGCAAAATATTACACAGAGTATTATAGAGAGAGATCCTTAAACCTTTTACAGGACAAATACAGAGTATGAGCTTTTTTTTTTTTCCTTCAGTTCAACACTTTCTTTTTAGCTTTCAATCTGCAGGTAACTGTCCAAAATCTTAATTCTTGTTCAAAAATGTTCACAGCTTTATTTCACCATTAAATTATAAAATAGAGACATACATTCATTGTTATCATTCCTAAAAAAGTCTTTAGTGACAGTAATAGGATTTCGCTTTAAAATTAAAAGCTCCACGCTCATGCAGTTGAGTAGTTAGACAGATTGATCACTTATTAGATTTTGCAAAGGTATAAATTTGCTATATCTGCAGATCTAGATTTTGACAGATCAGCACAAGAACATTGTTATGAGAACAAAAAACAAAGTGAGAGGAAAAGAAAAAAAAAAACTAAGCAAAAAAAGTGATTATAAAGTCCCTTTCAAATCTAATTTAGTTCATAAAGCTTAACTTTCCTAGACATGTGAAGTTTAAACAGTACTGAATATTTCCTCAAAAAGTGTTTAACACCAAACAGAAACCTAACAGTTAGAGAATGGGTGGGTGACCAGGTTTGTGTATCTGCTCCTCCCTTAGGAGTTCCTAGGGCTCTGTAAGGCCTCTCAAAAATTTACACAAGGTTGGGGGGTGGGTGGTTGGGGGTTGTAACACTGAAGCTTCTTCTTCCATCATTTTGACAGTAGGCCTTCTGTTAATGGTTGCTAGAGACATTTCCAGATCAGAGATCCTTTCCCTTTATAAAGGCATTACAGCTCAAAGTAAGTTTACTCTTCTTGATTGCCTCAGTTTAAAATACTGGCAGAATATTGGAGGCATTTCCCCTTAAACTTTGAGCAGTATTGACGGAGTCTCTCAGGCATGTACCATGGCAACCATCAACCCTCAGGCCACACCTAACCATGAGCTGCTGGGTGCCTTTTTTATCTCAAAACTAGTTCACATAGACCAAATGCCTTAATGGCAATCCCCCCTCCCTCCCCTTCCAGACCCCACAGAGAGATTAACTAAGGTAGGAGGACCCAGAACAGCAGCCCTGAACTCTCATCTCATGGTGAGTGATCCCAGGAAATCCAGTGTCTGATGAGAACTTGCGGCGGTGTAGTGTGGAAGGCTCTGGACAAGCTCATCTTGATCTCGCTCCATCTCCGATTTGGCTTTTTCTCTCTCTCTCTCTCTTTCTCCGGGATTCAAACAGACCGGAGCAAAGAGGGGGTCTCTTCAAGGGGCAGGCTCACGATGGACCTTCTCAGTCATCTGCCGAGCACTGTAGTAGGACAGGCTCAGGCCCATGATGGCCAGCATCATGGCAATTTGGTTTATGGCTCGATCCTGGTGCTGTGTCTGCACCTCTCCAGCTACCTGTCTCTGGAAGATAAACAACAAAAAAAGAAGGGGGACAGAGTCAGTCTTTTATATCTACATCTATGGCTGCTCCACTCCGGATCCGTATTATGAACAACATTATTTGATTTTATTGAACTATGTCCATTTTTTGTCAGTAGGTCTGGACAAGAACATCTGCCAAGTAACCGAATGGAGATGACGTGACAAAAAAAATAGTTTATAAACACAGGGGGGACTTCGCTTGTGGTCTAGCGTGATCTAAAACTTTTTCACTTCCTTCCAGGGTACACTGTTTTGGCATTCACTCAAGTCTCTGCGGTTAGAGCACAGTTATTAAACATTCAGAGAGGGGGAAAAAATAGATTTAGGAGGGAGGGTAGTGCTGATGATGATCACTCAGGAAATGTTTTAGAGAGAGTGACCATAATGCAGAAAGAGGACTGTATTTTCAGGATAGAACTAAAAAGATCTTTGGCCCTTGGTTTTGCCTTGGTCAAGACTGAGTCTGGGTCTCTTATTTACAACTGTGACGTATGATACAAAACTCTAATCAGGATGATGAAAGGTGAGAACAGTGGAACGTATGAAGAGAATATATCTACTGCACTGGCATCATTTGTAATTGGATTAGTGGCTTTGGGGGTTTTGTTGAACGCTGACAGCTTAGGGTCTTTGGAAAGGCCCTAAAAATCCTGCCCAATTGCAGTTAAATGAAACCATGCCCCACCCAGATACAGGGCAAATGGAAACCGGGCAAGCGAAAAATGAACACTGTGCGCACTACCAATGTAAGGATATGAGTTTTACAAGCCTTTTGCAAGCAGTATTGAAACAATCATGTCTAGTAAATAAAGAACAGAAGGGAATAGTATGTAGATAAACATATTAAAGATCAATAACATTAAAACATCAGTCATTCTCAGCCACTCTAGGCATTAGTTACTGAGGGCATTTCATGGTTATTAAATCAATCTAATTAGAACAATGTGTTTGGGAAAGTTGCTGGTCAACTCAAAACCCTTAAATCATTACAGCTAAAACAATATTCTGGTAACTCAAAACAGCCTCAACTGAAATGCAGTCCAATGAAATCCTTAGGGCCAGTAATGCCCCTTCCATCTGGAGATAACGTCAAGCCTCAATGCGTCAAGTGAAATAAATAAATTCCACAGATGGATTCTGGGGATTAGAGGGTTAATAACACTTAGACTCCCACAGTCTCATCTCAGCCAAGCTCATTCATTTTCAAACTGCTCTTCGCCTCAAACATTTCAGGAGTACAGTTGCTGTTGCTCTGTCAACTAATGCATTTTTTTCAAACGCTTGTTACATTCTGCCTCATGCGAATCACAACCATCCCAGGACAGGACAAGGCTATATCCCAACTGGCATTTCCTATGTCAACACAGACTTTACTAAGCCCATCATGGCCATTGTTTTGATTCCCCCAGTAAGCCAGCACAGGACCCAGTGTCGGGACAAACTGGAATGCCACAAAGTACTAGGCTTCAGTTTTGGGTGGGAGCTACGACAGTATGAGTTAACCGATTTCACGCACGTTTAAACACTCGCCAGACTGCAGACACCTAAAAGCTAAAATGAGAATATCAAACCGCTGATTCACAATTTTGATACATCTTTAACTCGCATCGGCATAAAGGCAAAAGTTGCACACTGACATTAGAACGTCTAAGACAGTTGGATGCAAAGAATCAAATCTGTAACATATTAGGAACAAAAGAAACATGGACTTTGACAGTATCATAACTCTCTGAAAAAGATGCACATACCTGCAAGAGACGGAAGTATCCAGGGGTCAGCCTGCCTAGTCTGATGATCATTTTTCAGATTAAAATATGGACGTTTGGGTGTGCCTCCTAAGAGGAATGGCCTGCCAATGCAGCACCTTGACCTACAGAGAAGAGAAGAGAAGAGAAGAGAAGAGGAGTGTTTAGGAGCAATCACCAACCATGGAGCCATTAGTCCAATTTAAAAAAAAAAAAGCACTCAACAAATTATACCCTAGCACACAGGCATGTTTGGCTATTCGAGATTCGCTGAACCAGGAGGAGTACTTCTACCTCCATTCAAGTAGAAAATGCAAACACTGATCATTTCAGCAAAAGGTGAACAAGGACAACGGTGAGCGCACGCCAGTGACAATTACCGGGAGCCACCGTCTCCACGTCTGATGCAGAGGAAATCTCAAAAGAGGAAGAAAACTCTTTGCTATGAAATAAAACCGGCAGATGTAAGAGGAATGGAACATGTCTAGCCTGAAGTCATAGCATAAAACAAAGCCCATATCCAGTCACTCACAATACACCACATCCCCCTACAGAGAGAGAGAGAGAGAGAGAGACTGGACACGAGGATTGCGTGCCAACCCAAAAAATTCTCATCTGGTCTTGGGTTAGATTCGACCTACTTGGCGTTAGTGCTCGGAGCCATACTCTTGCTATGCGTTCCTTATTAAACAGGCTTGTTTGAACTCACGTTGATGCCTCCACCAAAATTGCTCAAAAAAACAAACAACATTTGGGGATCAATTGAGCTTCAGAGGATTGCAATGCTCATCGAGCAAATCACCATGTGCATTGTTATGGCTTGTTTGGGGACTAAAATGATTGCTGGAAATCCTTCTCAATAACAGGTATTCTTCAAGATAGCAAACTAGTCACCATGACAGACACAACATCTGATCTAGACAATGGAAAGAGCCATAAGCTCTGGAAAACAGGTAGAGGATAGGGCAGATGACACCAAAGAACACTAAAGAATCACAGACAGTTTGTGTTGACTCTGTTCTTCCACTTCAACACAACTCTACTCATATCTGAACCAGTGCCTATCGACTCAGGAAAGGTAAAGGGTGTGAAGGGGAAGGTAGACACAACTGGGAGACACCTGCAAACCTGGTTACCCCTATAATCTTTGCTCGGGTCTAAGTGAGGTTCAGTCCAGTGAGAAAGAGAGACTACAATCCGTTCTTACTGAGGTAGCTCCAAGGCAAAAAGAAAAAGAAAAAAGCTGTCCAAAACATCTGGAAAGTATCAGTGATATCAGATCCTCACCTTTTTAAAAAGCTCTTCCTGGTAGCCAGAACGTATGCACTAAAAACTAGACTCTGTCAGCAAACTAAATGCACTCAGAGTTTTGGAACCCCAGTGAGTGTTTCGAGTCTTGTGTAACTGAGGAAGCTTCCTTTTGCGCTCCGCCCCCCTTTATAAAACCGGATTTCACCCAACCAGATTGGTGGACTCTCTCTCTCTCTCTCTCTGTACCACATGAACGCAGCTGTCAAAATGCATCACGCTCATGGTGACTTGCACTCACACACGCCCATTTCGCCACACACCAAAACATTACAAAAAAAAAAAAAAAAGAAATAAAGAAATAAAGAGTTTTGTTGTCGGATACAATTTGTTCAAATGATCACACATGGGAGGTGGAGGAATGAGGAATCCAAGAAATTGTCCATAAAACTGGGTCCGCGTAAAGAAACCAGAGTTAACGTCTAAATCTTTGCAACACTTCTGACCAAATAGCAATCCAGTTATAAATTGTCAGCAGGGGAGGCAAGACCATACTGAATTCCTTGTTAACAATGGTTTTAGCGAGTCACATTCTCACACAGGTGTAGAGTCAATTCGTGGCTGAGCAGTTTGCTCTTCATAGCAATGCACAGCCTGCTTTGTTGTTATGTAAGATACTTCCATTTCAGTGGTCTAATAGTTACAGTTGGCATCTCTGCTGATCTGCAGTAGAATGATGTAATAAAGGTCACATCATCCAATGTAACATGCTTAAGTAAGATCTTCTATTATCTTGCCTGTCAGTGGATGAAAAAAAAAAAAAAAAAAATTCAGATGTGCTTTCTTGGTGTTGGAAAAAGATGGGAAATTCATCAGAATTGATCAAGTACTACATTTAAGGAAAAAAAAAACAGCTTCAGTAGAAGATGTGGCATACTGAATGTCAGTGGAACCATTTGTGGACGATGTCGTGCTCAAGTCTTTGCCATATCACTGAGGACACTTGCAATGAAGCCATCCAGGCTGTTTGTCTGTAGTCACTCCAGATAATCATATTAAAGTAACTTGGGTAGTGTCTTGAGCTGTAGTACTGAGGGACTACTAAGCAAATCAGAACTTCCACTGATTGCCTTTCAGTGCTATTTGTTGTCCTCAAACTATAGTCAGACTGTAATACTTAGGAGATCACAGAAGTTCTGGTGTTATATGAATGTTGGTCATATAGATGTGATCAACATCCTGGTCTGTTCTAATGACTTAAGGGGAGAACAGAAATCCATACATTGAAAGACACCAAGTATTAGCAGAACATTCCAGTTATCTAAACTGAGTCCAATGTGACTGTATGTCCATGTGAAAGGCCTGAAATATTTCAATAAAAAACAGTCCGTTTACCTTGGGACGGCCTGTCAAGGTGAGTCAAACACAAATCATCTGATCCACACTTGCAGATTTTGTGGGTGTTTTCACATTGGTTCTGCTTGAGTTCAGATTCGTCAACCTCAGGGTTTCCTTTAGGCTGGCCTTGCTGACACATGAACTAAAAATGCATTTGGCATTTTAGAAGTCAAGCATTTCTTCAATGGCTAAATGGGAACCAGTTTGCGGTTTCTTTGTTTAGTGTAAAGTTCAAATATACACAGGTATGTATGAGTAAGGAGGCAGAGAAAGAAACGCCTTTTAAACTGATTTCAGAGATATTCAAAATGAAAATAAAATATTTTAATGTAATAATATTCACCATCATTATAAATCTAAACCCCGTCATCTTTTGGTATTTCATTTCAACAGCCTTGATAACTCTCATAACACTTTGCTGCCCATATTACAAATACAGCCCTAACTATATGCTAATACGAATCCTCTTTGTCTTATGGAGTAATAGAGCACTTTTTATATGGTAAGAGGACGTACGATTAGCGGCAAACAGGGGAGTAGATATAGCAGAAAGAACAGTGTGTACTGCGCCGCCATATTCGTTTGTGGATGTGCCAGAGAGAGAGAGAGAGAGAGAGAGAGAGAGAGAGAGAGAGAGAGAGAGAGAGAGAGAGAGAGAGAGAGAGAGAGAGAGAGAGAGAGAGAATTACATGGTAACGTTAATCTACATTCAATTGTGGCCAGTGCTTTGAGCAATATCCTTCAGTCCTACAAGTGTTCCGTGTTTCAGATCCAATCAGAGTACATTCAAAGTCCTCCTCGCCGTCCTGCTCTCTTTTTTTAACCACGCCCTAAACCCCCACTCCATCCGAGACGAGTGAAAGGAATCCCCTCGTTCTCGCCCGGTTAAGAGTAGCACTTCAAGGGGCAGCGGTACAGGTAGACATCCCAGTCTCACACATGTCAGAAAATCATAATCTCACACGCAGCGTCATAACAGCAGATGTGCGTTACACCAGTGACCCGACTGAGTTAAACCATTACGCAATCTTCATCTCTAGCTAAGAGAGAGACCCTCCCGTGGTTACACGACCATGGCATGCATGCTGCCGTTTCCATGGTTTCCGCAGACAAGCACAGTAGATCCGACATGGCTGCTGTGGTCACTTTAACTCAGCGTAGCTCACAGCTGTGAAACAACATGAACTAGAATAACATGTTTTATGCCGAGCCATATGACTTTTTATACATATATAAAGTAGCCTACATAGTGGTAAAGAAGTTGTTGACTGTAGTGGAAGAGGGAGACCCTACGTGCCAACACACACACACAAAGTGCGCTTCATAACATAGGCGAACGCAAACAATTCAACATGTGATTAATAGGTATTCTCCATCGTGACTCAACACCGAAATGATCCCTGAATGACAAGCACTCAGCGTTAATTACTAACAATTTACACTGTTCAAACTAGCATATCTGAGCGGGCATCGGGAGTGTATAGTCTGAATGAAAACGATGCAGCCCACCAATCCTGTGTTAATGACCCATTGCTTAATTAACACCTGAATGACAACAAAGGTAAGACCTGAGAAAAAAAATAATGTTCTTTCGCATAAGTGTTGGAAAACAGCCGAGTCTCAAATGAAGTGGTTGGGAATTGAATGCATCCCACACCAAAACGGGAGTGCTTTTGAGTTAAGTTTACAAAAATGTGTGCTAAATACTGTAGCCTTTGTACCTTTGCAATTTTAGACCAACTTCCTAACAAACTGCCTTATACAGCCTACATTCCACGCACTTATATGGACACTGAGAACTCCCTGAGGGTCCCAAGATTACAAAAGAACAAAGAGACCTTTACGCCTTTGCCACCAAATGTTAAATCAGATACGTGTCTAACCCCCCCCTCAAAACACGAGTCCAGGTACCAAAGCCGCAAAAGGACTAAATTAACACTATCCAATTCTCTGCATCAAACGTTAGAAACAACGACAGAAAGAGTAACCCCACATAACTGATCTCAACCTTGCTGGTTTCCAAATTGTCCTCCTCCAATTCATACCAGTGTTACTTCTATCATTCCATTGTTCTCCAAAGTGTGCAAGGGCTACATGCACCACCTATCAATTGTCCCAACATAGTTAACCGAATTTAGAGAAAGTAGCGGGCGCTCTACTCTAAACTAATTTGATTTTTTTTAAAAAAGCCGACACTTACCAAAAACGCTTTAAAGCGTTCGCCCCGAACGCAAAAAACTGTGGGAACGTGCAATAGCTTTATGCAATAAAATTAAATAAATTAGATCTATTTTATGTGAAGACAACAAAAAGTCAATATAATTAATCAGACGACGCGTTTTATAGTCTTTCGGTACCACCAAAAGGTTTTATATATAATAAAACCCATCTGAGATTCAACCCTCTTGTTTTGGCGTTCTTCTTGTGATTGTGCTGAAACTGATCAAATTACGACGAGTATCCAAAAAAACACACAAATAATGGAAATAAGAAAGAAAACAACAATCCCAACAATTTCTTTTATCGTATAAACCCATTCCAGGCGTCTTTCATCTCCTGTTATTCAACAGCGTTTATCTCTCATTAACCATGGCCAGGGAACACGATGTACCTGCGCGCAGTCCTCAGCTCAATTGGAAACCATTTGTTAACTTAGCTTGATTGCTGAAAGCAAACACTATTAATAATAATAATAAATCCGATATCAGAATTAGTTTCTACACAGTGTTGTCTCAAAATACTTAAGGTGAAGTTTTTCACCTCAACTGCATCAATTTTCCAATTCCTTTCCAAAAAAAAAAAAAACATGCAAAACTGCAATTTAAATTAAAGATCGGTGGTAATTAACTGATTTACCGCTGCATCACGATTCAAAAGTGTTTTAAAGATAAATGTATTACAGAGTACTGACCTGCGATTCTGCTGGTCTATGTGGTCTGAATGTGCTTCAGTGAGTGAGGGGTGAAGGCACACGTTGTTCAAGAAGCAAGATATATAGGAAGCCCTGTCTGCCTATAGATTCATGATGGGGGTGGGGCAGACATAGTCACAAAAACACACTAAAGTCATTGATTGTGCACGTAGACTGTGTCCACGTGGATATTTTGCAGAGAAAATGTTTCTAATTTTACGACATAGCCTTTCTGTTATTTATTTCCAGCCTACTTATATTGGGTATTTTTCACAGCCTACATATTTTGACGTCGCTTTTCATCGCTCTCTTTGAGCTCAAACAATGGGCCGTAGAAGAAAACAACCGTAGCACAGTAATAAAATTTATCTTTCGTCGATTATGATTCCTATTTTCTCATTTTTTTCTTTCTTACTTTCTTTTTTTTAAAATTATTGACAGCAGACAAACAGTGGAGCGCTATAGAGTCATTTAGAATGTGATTGGTTGTATTCTGATTAGCCGAGCATGCATCTGTGCTCATTATGCCTTTCGCATTTTGATACCGTCAGCCTACTCAATTTTGGAAAACTTTCTGGCCTTGTTATGGAAATACAACTGTTTTGCTCACCTTTAAGTGCTTCAGTATGGTCGGGCCGACATATCGATATTGTATCAATACATCTCAGAATTTTCAACAATTCCGCCCTCCCCGTAATACCACAAAAAGTCTATGAAGCCGATTCTTACAATGTGCGGTTCTGTTGGTTACAGTGTCTCAGATGTTGCTGAGAAACCCAACTCTCCCTTGTACGTAATACATATGACATGAACTTCATGACCTGTACGTTCTCCATTGCTTGGAATGCGCCTGAGGGGTCCACGCTGTTTCCGATCAACGCTTTTTTTTCTAGTCTGATTTTGACTCTGCTTCTTGACACAAAATGTCATTTCTCCTTCGTATATAGCGTGTGCGTGTGCTGCTAATGTTTATACACAATATATGGTCTCAGATAAATTTCAAAGTTGACGAGTTGGACCAAATACTAAAAAGTGGTACCGGTCTACGTTTTCAACAGTAGACAGTTTATTATATCGCGAGAGACAAAGGACAAAACTGAGATGCACAGATAAGGAGAATCATGTCTCAAATATGACTGAGAAAAGACTTCAACACAGACCCCACTTAAGAGCTTCTAATCTATATAGGTGACGATGCAGCAAGGGACTTCGCTTCGTGAAGGGGGCGCTCTTTACCTCACGGCTGAAAATATATAACCGTTTGTGTAAACTGTTAACATACTGTGTTTTTGGCAGCAACACGAGCAACATAGCAGTCCTGAGGTACTGATAAGCTTATGTATCAGTATTCTCTGATTTTTAATCTTTATGATTTTTATGAAAAACTGAATCTTGCCCTTTGATTTGGAAATTTGACTACATGTTGGTAATAGCCAAAATGCACCGTTGTTTCTCATCTGCAGAAACAATACTAACGAAAGAGTGTTTTGCCGAGATCTCCACATACGTTCTTTCATCTTATTTTACATTCAGATTTGAGAAAGAGTGATGTGTCATGTATTACAACCATTAAATAAAAATATGAGTTTATATACACCATTTGTTGGCGCACCTGTTCAACAGTTTTATGTTGGGTGGATTTTTTCCGGACCCAATATCCCTGATCGCATCTAACAGAATGAATCTGCCGAACAGTTTCCCCGATCCTTTATTAAAATTTTATGTGAGACTGCCATCTAGCGGGTCATTATTTAATCACAACAACAGTAACGAACGGTGAAGGTTTTGGGGACAAATAAATGCTTTGTGCAGACTGTCTCCTTGCTTGTAATTAATGAATCCTGTTATATTTTTGTTTCTATTCTTAAAAAAAAAACAAAAAAAAAACCATAAGGCTGTGAACGTGCCACAATAATTGTGGACCAATGTTTAAACTAAAGATCTGTGACAGCAAAAACACTATTTTTTCTTTGTGCATTTAGAATAGTTCCATTGTACAATGGAATGTTGTTTTACATGTTGTATTGGCTCAGGAGGATCAAATATAACGAAAAACACTGTAGTGTATGCTGAAGTGGTAACAAAGAAGACACAGAATGAGGGAGGAAGAACATCCACACAGACTGTCACAAAAGGGTCATTGCTCTTAACTGCCAGCACAACGTTAAAACTGGTCTCTCTTTTGAACAGTTAACTTTGATGAACAAACCTTTTCAAAACCATCCCTCTTGACGAAGTAAGGAACCCCAGCCGATCAGGCGAGTAACTGAAGCCAGGTGGACATCCACTGTGTCCCACGTCTGGCTTAGCAGACTAGCTTGAGAAGTTTACAGCCTTTGAATGTTATACCTCTAACAGGACCTATGACCATATTATCCCCTTTTTTTTTTTAAAGGCTTGGTAGTGGGAATCTTTCAGTAACAAAAACACAAGGTACATTTCACTTATTTGAACTACTTGAAGCATTGCTAGTAGACACCACTCTTTCAAGTGAAACACTTTGTGACAGATCTAAGGATGGATAGTGCATGCAAGACATCTACAGTAAATGTTCTCTCATTTTCTGAAGTTATGTTCACTAAAAATGTATGGATTGAAATATGAAAATACAAATTTAATGGATCAGGACACTGACGTTGGCACAGGCTTTCCCTCCTGAACGTGACCTTTGAAATGTTACGTATTTCCAAGAAACAAACAAAGGAAGGCAACATGTTTTCATTATTTTTATTTTATTCAAAACCATTTAGAACATATCATTCTTTAGGAGTCACAAAGCATCCTTCAACTTTTTTTTTTAAACATATAATTTAACAATATAAACAACATTTATATCAGTTTGACAAAATGACTAAATTTCACATTATAAATTTACTCAGGGGTAGTCCTATCATAAAATCATACAAGGATCAGCATTTTTTTTTAAATGATATTTTTAACTGTTTTGTCTGAACAAAATCAGAATGTATACATGAAAGTACAATATCTTAAAATATTTTTTTTTGTAAGCATGTGAGAAAAAAACTTAAGGAAAAGACTTCCTTAAAACGTTTTAGAAACACACTTTTAGCTGCCTTATGAAAATGTTTGGTGTGTAAAAAAAAACCCAAAACAAAACAAGAAAATAACAAAAAACCTTGGGACAAACAATGTAACATTCAGCTTTTAAAAGCCAGATTCATGGGTAAACCATTATTACAACTCGATATGGACGGTTTTCATTTAAAAATGGCAAGAGGAAAAAAAACCTTAAGATATAGTAACTCCCATCAAACAGTATCAGTACATCAAATGTAAGCCAACAGTGAAACTATAAATGATATTCTTAATATAAAACTTGGTAAAAAATAGTTATTTCAAACTGTACAGTCACCAAGTACACAGAGGGGTCAAAAATTCATATGCTTTTTCATTTGGCGTCTCCAGAGGCCTCAACTTTTGGTGCCTAAGGTAAATGAAGAACAAGCGAACAAAATCATTAGAAAATATCTAAATAACGAAAAGGCTAGAGCACGATCGACGTTTCTGCCTTCACGCTTAAATCACAAAGACACAGATGCGGACACACTCTAGCACTAGTGGCTTTTGTGTAAAAAGATACCGGGTCAACACGTTACATTATGATCTTATTTATAAAACCAACCTGATCTGCCTTGGTGTCACCATTTTCAGCAGGGTTGGCTCCCTTCTTCCCTTTGGCTGCTTTCTGTCATTGCCCAAAGGAAGAAAACACAGGTGAGGAAAAAAGTACTTTTTACATATTGTGGAAATACGCTAAGGACTATCGATGGCTGCCAAGATACGAATTAGATAAAGCTCTGCAAAACTGGTCTCATGAGAGGAACTGGAGCAAATGTAAAATTGTAAAAGCCTCTGACAAACACAGGGAAATAATATGGGATAATAGCCCAGCTGTCAGCTTTTTACTAGCAACACTGAAACATCTAGTGTCATGTTGACTGATAATAATAATTAGTGATTATCTTTTAACATGTATTGTGAGGAAAACATGTACTGTTGGATGACAGGGGAGGGAGACACATGAATAAATGAAACACATATTACTGAAACATGTTACCTTAGGTGCAGCTGCTTTTTTGGGCTTTGGGGCTGGTTTAGGAGGAGCTGGTCTCTAAAACAGACAAAGGGTGTTTTTAAAATGCTAATAAGGCTTAATGTTGGAGCTTGCAGAGTTATTTCAGTTCAGTAAATTAATGTTGAAATACACAGACGGACAGACACAGACAAAAAAAAAACAAATAACACTGAAAAACAAAACAAATAACACTTACTGCAGACAACCTCGCAGAGCGTCTTGTGGGCTGTGGCAATTCAAACCAAACCAAAAACAAAACCAAACCAAACCAAAAAAACACAAGTCAATAAAGATTTATAGATGAAAAAGAATCTGCCTCCCTATCCACTAAAACTTTGACAGACATTATGTCTAGAGAAGAAAGAACTACAGATCATTCTGTACATATTAACTATCGCTGATTAACACAGTATTAAATATGACCTGAAGGAAGAGGACAACAGGAACAGTAAGACACAAACCTCCTCCTTGGCTTTGGCCACCTTCTCTCCATCAATCTGCAAATCAAAGAGAAAACACTGCATGAGACACAATATATGACAGGATAACATCAAGCAATTTAACCGTTTGTATAAAAGTCACAGTTGATTCAATATGACGTTTTTTTCCCTCCTTTTATTGGTTATGTGAGCTAGGAGTAAATTATCCATCTAGTAAACTAGGTTGCATTGTTGGCATCTCAAGGGGATCAGTTGAGTGATTTTATTTGAAATTTTGTTATAGTTGTTTAGTCGTGACGGTTGGACCACAAGAAGTCTTAGCGAAAAGCTACTTTCCCCCACACTTCCGTCTGATGTGTTTCTTGTGACTTCACGCAGAGAGCTCTGTTCCCGCGCATATTCAAATTCAAATCTGAAATGTCACAATGCGCGCGATTTAACGACGCTTCCTTTTGTTCCGCTTGATCAGCGCGCACCCACAACCTAGCTTGATAAGCCTTCTTTTCCCAACGTCTTCTCTACCACTGTTGCACGACATCAATGCTTACGAGGAATCTAGCTTTATTAAGTTATTTCTATGCGCATGGCTCATTTTGGGTTGGACTTAAACTATTAACAGCTATATGGTGACCAATCATACTGTTTTGAAAGTACAGAACTTTGTTATTAAAGTTAGATATTTTATCAGGTAATCGTGAGAACGACTTCGTACTTGCTCGCCAATCTTGTCAGTTATTAAGGTATTTTACTTAATTTCCAACAAAGGTGCTGGCCAATAAGGGCATCGTCTTGTACTTCACACTCAGGGGAATTTTTATTTGAATTAACCAGTACAGGGCGATATAGGGTAAACAAAATATAAACCAATTTTTACATTTAATAAAACCGCCTCCTCAAACGCACTGTTAAGGCAGATCATAAAGCATAAAGTTACAGACTTGAATTTAGGACCCACGAGTAAGCTGACGACATTCAGCTGACAGTGAAAACATATTAACTTGTTAGGCAGTGTATTAGCTGAACTGAGCGCAGCGTAAATTCTAAACAAGTTATCCACAGCACAACGGAATGTTTTTGGGGGTTTTTTTTAAGACGAACGCACTGAAGTGGTTTCAAAGGTGTGACATTAAGAATATTATTTCAACAGAAGTGCATGCACTCATTCCGAGCCTCAAAATTGCATTTACTGCACAAATGAGCACCGTCAAATGAAGCTAATGACTTATGCTAGCCATTCGCTAGTCGCAAAAATACACCCTTGCCCAGACAAGACAGCCATCAAGACCTGTCAACAAATAAGTAGCTACTGAAGTGAATCTAGTACACAGTTTTATGTCGAACCGTGAAAAGAGCAGAAATGTGTCAAAACGTCCCTCCAGTTAACAGCAAAACTTAAAATATGTGGGGAAAATACTTTCAAAATACTGTGTTTTCTACTTTAAGCGCCAATTTGTCGTCGAGTGACAGCTCTGTTTGTTGAGGACTGGTTGACTGCCTAACAGAGGAAAAAAATTTCTAGAGTTTTACACCTTGCCTCTGATGCAATCCACACAAACATTTGCACAGATAACATTTTCGTGATAAATGATAAAATGCATTTCCTTACCTTTCTTTTGGGCATCTTTACAATATAAAACAATAGAAAAAAATAACTGAAAAAATACACAAATTATCTGGTTAAGGTGCTAGTGTACAAGAGTATGACACACGCCTTACAATGGAACAAGAATTACAATAACGGTTGTATATGTTTTATTAAGTTTTTATATTGAAATATTAGATAGAAACCGGTTTAAACCAGATTTTGTATTTCGAGCTCACACATTGGATAGCAACGCCATCACATGCTTAAGGGCGTAACTCTTTTCTTAAAGCGGTATACTCGTTTACAATATACTGTTTTGCTGGCGTCGTTTTTCACCCCTCAGCGCTGCGTCACAACTTTCAAAAGCAAGTTTGTATATCTCTACGTCAAATTCATTTAACAACGCTAAAGGGCAACCAAGAAATCTGCAAACAAAATGTAATTTTTTTTTTAAATCTCTTAGTGCGCTCTGACCCCGCACTTAAATAAATGCGTTTTGAGAATGAAAAGAACTGCACGTTCTGATGTATGATAATGTAATACATTTAATCTAAAGGGTAAACAGAAAAAATGTAATGTAATTTGACATTGAAATTTTTTTGATGAAGTGTACTTATTAACGCTACAGCACATCTGATATGCCATATGCAGCCTTCTATACTATTATCATTAAAATATTTGCATGCATGTAGCCTCTCAAGATTGCTAGTAAAGTCAAATTGTCTGATATTTTTAATTATTTCATAAATGCTATATTAAAGTTCCTGGAGGTGTAGTAACAGAATTAGGGGTATTTCACACATTGTGATTTTTTTCTGCACTTTAACAAGCACGCTAGAAACATACAGTACATCACAAAGTGCCCCATAAAACGGGGTGAAAAATCATTTTTGAATTCAACTTCGTACAAATTATTAAATACAAATATCACTGAAAATCAGTTTCTCTTGCTCACAGACCATATTCGCTTGGAACAGACATTAAATTAATTATGATCTATGTTAGAGCTGTTTGGCTCAATTTGTGGAAGAAATTGTCCCTTTTGCTCTGCAGAGCTGCAAGAAAGTTGTGGACTCTCTCCTCCCGGCTCGTGGTGTAGTTATTCAGTGCTTTCTGTCTGTTGTGGGCATCCATAGGTTTACCATTCCCACCATGTTGTACCAGCTGAGCTACACATACACGGTCTGACTCCAGCTGTTGTTGAGCCTGTTCTTCCTTGTGTAGCTCTCTAGCTTTCTGCAATACATAACATGCCACAAACTCAATTTAATTCATCCTCATTCCAACACTGGGCTACGCTGAGCTGTCCACTGTGCCAAGAAATAACCTTTAAACAAACTGTAAACAGTAAAATAAAAGGATATCTGCAAATAAAAACCCTCTAACATTACAATGTGTGTATGATGTTCATTTTAATTGTATGATGTATATACTGTATATACAGACACACACATATATACATATATATATATATATATACACACACACACACACACATATATATATGATTCTGAGTACCATTGCGTAAGTGTAATTGTGTGTGAATATATTACAAATGAAAGTGTGAATAAATGAATGCCTAAATATTAAGATGAGACAGTTCTAGAAGTGGTATTACACATACCTGGAGAGACCGGTAACTAAATTGGTACTGCAGTATAGCCTCACAAAGATTCCAAAAAGAGTACTCTGGCCACAGGACGGACTGGAACGCTAAACATGAGTATGACGTCTATGGAGGAAACACAGACGACAAATAATTTGCATAACAAATACTTCACTATACATGGTAATTAAACAAATTAACTATTAATCACAATAATGATGGTGTGTGGTATGTGCTGTTTGTAGAGAAGGAAAAAGAAAAAAAAGAAAATCACTGTTATGATTCCTGCTTATGACACAACAGAAACCATAGTTTGTCTCCCCTTACCTGCCACAACAGGAAATCGCTTAGTCGCACCTCTCCTGATGTGCGTATGAGCAGATCCGGGTTGGGAGAGTTACTGCTGTACAGACACTGACTGAGCAAGGCTTCAGAAACATCACTGTCAGAAATACAGGCAGACATAGTTCAGGATAGTACCAGAGTACTGCAGCATGATTTGTTAATCACCAAATTCAATAACATTTAAGTATAATTTTGCTACTTGTAAACATTCTTGCCACTGCATTTTTTTTTTCGCATTAAAATCACTATAAGTGAATGTTTTAGTTGAAGTGTGATGTACTCCACTGACTGTGACAGCCAAGGTTTAAGATTCTCATCAGTGGAAACAGTGGGTGTATAGTTCAGGATTTGGACCAGCACTTCTAAGGCGTTCTAAGAACTATGATCGTCCTCAGTTCCTGCAGTGCAGACACGCAAAAAAGGGAGTACTTCCTCCAACAGTTCTAAGAACTATGGAAGAGTTCCTCTGGTCCGAAAGCAACTATTGTTTCCAGTCAGAGCTTCTAACAGTCAGAGTGCTGTCACTTAGCTTTCACAGCAGGCAGAACACCCAAAATCCTCACTGAGTTGTTTTATAGTAAGAACATAGTAATGGTAGAGAAAACGATAAACCAGAGGTTAAATAATAAGCACACACCTGGATTTAATCAGGCCTTGCTCAACACCCCATGCCATCTCTTTGACAGCATTGGCAATTTCATGTCTGGACGTGTATGCAAAGCATACATTCAGAAAACATCTATAAAACAGTGCAGAAAAGAGCAACAATTACAACAGATGCATGGAGGAACAGCAGCACAAGATTAATATTTATTTGACTTTGTAGGTAAAAGGCAGAGCAAAGTATATTTACTTGTTATGGTTTCTAGTGGCCACGACTGCTTGGGCGATGACCTGCTGGAGGTCATACGGCAACAGAGTCATGTCTCCCAGCACTCGGATACATACCCCGTGTTTCTCCAGGTTCTGTCTGATGTTGAGAGACACAGGATAACAAAACACTTGACAGTTTTGATGACAATTCCACTCCATAGATGATTCTTTTTGGTTTAGTCATTCCCCCCCGTCACAGTGAAGGGTGAGGGTGCTCATGTGACTCACTGTTCCTCCAGCAGACGGTAAAACTTCTGCTTTGCCAGTTCCATCAGGCCGTCCACCTCCTCCTTCGACCGCTTGAAGTTCTCGATGCTAAACGCGTAGACCGTGACCTCTTTGATGTCCAGATTCAGACACCACCGAAGTGTCTACAAGGGAAGCAACACGGGTAACATAAACTGATTACAGATTAGGAAACGTGCCTGCGATTCACCACCAGCAAAAAATCATTCAGCCTAATGCAATGTCCAGAGAGGCCAAACCTACCCTCCACCCTGTCAAATTACCAAATTTCCCCTTATATGGTTCTCACCTCAGCTAGTTTGTTGAAACCCTGTGAGTGGCCCTCCTGTCGTTCCACTTTATTTTTGCGGGCATAGCGTCTGTTTCCATCCATGATAAAGGCCACATGCCTGGGCATTGGCCCTGCCTAGATTAGGCACAAGAATGCTACGGATCAGGTTTTTTAAGGTTTAGTATCAACGACAACCTTGTCTAATGGTCCATCTAAATTCACAATCAAAAAATAAAAATTCACGGCAAATAAGACACATAATTACAACATAGTAACATAAAATTAAGCCACAAAGAGGAGGAAGTACCTTCAGTACGTTAGCAGCAAACCTCTCAAGAAGGTTTAATTCCCCTTCTCGTATCCACGACATTTGATTGTCTCTATGACAACGAAAGGTGTGAAAACAGAAAAGTGTTAAAGAAAAAGAAAATACACCACGTGCACACTAAGTCAGAGAAACTGACAGCATTACTGTTTAAGGTTTAAAGTGCATTGAGACGTGCCTAACCGTGCCAGACCAAGCAACGAATGAATCAGGACCGTATATGATTGTCATGTGACCAAAAATTCTGGCCAGCCTTTCCCACGCGAAATTAAGTCAGTGGCGGGTACATTCTAAGATCGCAAACACACCTCATCTCGTCGGTTATGTCAAAATATGAGTACTTAAAGAAACTGCACTTCAGATAATGCCAGAACGTTGAGGACTTATACATCAGCTTAAGCTACTCTTCTTAGCAGTAAAACCTGAAGCCAGTAAGACAGCTCAGCACTGATGTACAAAAACATGACAACATCATCAATTTAAACTCAACGATTCATTAATACTTTCAAGAATAAAGACTTTCATTCATATAAACTGAAATAAGCATAAGCTGTTCAATGAAATATTTGTAATTCTAAAAATATAAGAGAGCTCCAACTCACGATCTCTCCGTAAGATGACGTCTACTTCCTGCAAGAGAATTTGACGTCAATGAAAAGGCGACTACTTCCTGGGAGTGGGAATAGATGTATATGTCAAAAGGATGGATAGGCTAGCGTACGCTGCGGCTTCAAGACTCACAGTTTTTACTGAATGAATGAACAGCTATTTATTTTACCCAAAACAAAAAAGCAATAATATATGAAGGACTGCATATTTTATATCTATTCTCGTGGTAGAATTGATCGAAGAGTTATTACTCAAGTGAAGAGCAATGACTCAAATAGGCAGATATCTTGTCATTGTTTAATCAGATTGGATAGTACTGGACGTGTTCAGGAATGCCAGATTAAGTGGTTATTGGAGTGTGTAACTGGGAAATACGGTTTTGCTTTGATGTAAATTAGACAGCGAGGGCTGAGAACTTTTATCCACTCAAAACTTGCATGCACGACTAATATGGTCATTCAAACCCTGATACGTATCACTACCGACCATTAGAGGGCGACTGTAAATCAGGGCGACGGGCGTTGAAGATTTGAGCAGCAATAGGGGACGAAGAAGAGGAGGGTTTCATTCTTGGGGAGACGGGCTGGCCGTTTTTTGTTCAGCTGGAGAATCCTGCTTGAACGGTGAGCAGGAACATAACAGACCAAAACAGAAAAGACTGCTCTTCGAACATTTCGATTAACCAGACCCGAGAAAGGACTCTTCAACGAAACGGACTCTGGGAGGTCAACGCCGTCGGTCCAGAGCCCTTGATAGAGCTGTTTGAAGAACAACCTGGGAGCTATTGTCGATACAACTCTGCGGGGTCTGGGGGGTTCCTACAGGGGTAGGGGGCGGGGGGTTTAGCGAGGTAGGAGAAGCCCTGCACGGCGAGAGAGGAAGGCTGGAGGTCTAAAACACTTCCAGCCTTGAAGGGGCCGGCGCTGTGGAGATAAAAACCCTGGACTGTTTTTGAACCCTCGCGGCTAAGTGGATGGGATGGAGCCGGGACCATCTGGCGCTGGTAGGTCCTTCAAAGCCAGGGTGGAGTGGTTAACGATTTAACGGAGACAACATTGACATTCAGAATTGTCGAAACTGGTAAAACCAATGGTGCTTTAGGGTCTCGATGAGGTTGCTAGCGTTAGCTTGTCCCTCGAGCGAATAACAAGGTGTTCTTACCTGTTTGTACGTCGTAAAACTGTTATTTTACATAAACAGTTTAATCTTGCGAAATATTATTGATTATTTGAAATATGCATGGGGTAGTGACAATGTGTGAGGTCAGAGGCGGGGGCAGCAGGGTCGTGGGAATCCTTAGCGAGCAGACACGAGGTAGAGCCCGCCTTCCACCGGGGCAGATGGACACACCCGCACGCACCTCCCCGAACCGGAGAACGTGACCCCCACAGTGACGATTATTGTGCAAAATAAGGTCGTCAAACCGTCATTACTTTACCTCTTTCCTCCATGCATCCTGTTGTGTGGGATAACTGTGCAAGACCTGCAGGCACAAAATTAAATAATTTATGCTTCCTCCGCGTTTTTAAATGAAAATATTCAACTGGACCCTTGCACAATCATGGTCTTTTTTCACTTATGATTTCTGAATAACCATTTAAGTGTCAAGAACATTTGTGTTTTTATAGTGGGCCTTACTTTCTTGTTTGCATTCCTATCATATTTTTGTCACTTGTCATGTGTGTTTGATTACACTACAAGTTTTCAAGAGTACGGGATGTCGTTCGCGACATTCCCTACCTAATTTTCCTAAACATCAACAATGGGGTTTTAACGACAGTTATATCACGGAGTGGACAGTTGAAATGACTTAACTTGTGTCTACACTTTGCGTATGAACTCGACATACCGACATTGTGACCCGAGTATAGAACTGAGTCCAAATACTGTGACTTTTGTTTTATGTAAGAGCAGTTTAGAGAACAGGGTAACCAGTCGACGGACAGAGCAGTGTCATACTAACTGTTAAGTATCCTGTTTAGTGGTTCATTCTCTAAAAGTGACACTAAAACATTTGTTCTTGTGACTTGAAGGGTTGAGATCAGGTGTTGCATTAATTGTTGGTTTTGTATGCTCCACCAACCTGCCCTTAACATGGATGTGTCAGTTAGACATCAGATAAAGATGCAACTCCCCATTCATCAGCCTGTTTGTGATAGGGCCTTATGCTGAATCTCCAAAACTCACGGCACAGTGCCCTGGTCATTAGATGTATAAATGGCACAAATATATAGATTGCTTTTTGGAGATGAGGGAGAGGTTAAAGGTCAACGGAGTAGTGGAGGGGACAGGTGGTTCTTTTGGGGGCACTGCACACTTCAGTGCTTTACGCCCTGTGTCCCAACTACAAGACATCTGGGACTCAGATGCTAGACCAATCAGAATAAGACCCGAGCCAAAATGCTGGTTCTTGGTCCCTGTTCTAGCTCTGGCCGGTCCTAGATCCTTTAGTGGGAAAAGCAGGTATTGTTTGGTGGTGCTTGAGTGCTGGCTCCCTTTCCAGCCATCTGCTTTTTGGTTGGAGTGTGTGTATGTGTGTGTCAGTGTGTGCTCGCCTGTGTGGTTTGTGTATCTTAGTGACTGACACACTAGCCAAAATAAGTTACTCACTCAGGTCAGTGAGAAAAATCTATTTCCTTTTTTGCTATGATGACACAGTTTGTTTTTGAAGCAGTGGAATTGTTCTATACCACCCCCCCACCCCCCACACGCAAACCCACGACTCTTTAAATGATTTAAATTAGGGTCTTGCCCTCGTCCTGGACAGAGAGATTGATGGCCTACACCTCTTATAATGCGGAAACATTTTGCTGAAGACTGTCGGATGAATAAGACCAAGGTCTCTGCACTTCTGCCTTAGTTCTGCTCCCTCTAAACCCCCCCACACATGCACACACACACACACACACACACCCCCAGGTTTCACTGATCTCCATGACAATACGTGTTGCTGTGGTGTTGCTATGGTGAGACTGGGAATGTTTTGGGGCCCCCGTGTTTGTGTGTGCTGATGTAGGGATGCAAGGATGTGGGGGCTCACTCACTGACTCACTCACTAACACTCTTTCTCTCTCTCTCTCTCTCTCTCTCTCTCTCTTTCTCTCTCTCTCTCTCTTTCTCTCTCTGCTATCCCTTCTCCCTCTGTCTCTCTCCCCCCCCTGAGAGAGAAGGAGGGCAGCTGGAGTCTTTGTTGCGATGGAGGGAGGGTTCTCCAGGGGCTGATAGGTTAGGGCATTGGGCTCCTGTGAAGCAGGAGTCACTCTGACTTGGATCGCTCACTCTGTCCCTGACCCTGTGACTCTGTGTATTTCAGTGCTTCTAAAACTGGATCATTATTATCCTGCCACACCACTTAGTTTGTGAAAGTTAGTGCGAGTTTGAGATATTTCAAGCACTGCAGGTTGAATGTTTCCATGACGTGACATAAATAAAAAACAAAATATCAAACCCCAAACCACAATTTCCCACATGATTGACCTCTGTTGTGGTCCATTGATTGATTGATTGATTGATTGCACATAATTGATATGGAGTGATGTTTCTGCTGCTAGGGATTTGTCCAAAAAAGGAGACTTGTAAAACTAGTCGTAGGGTTAGAGAGTGGGTGTCCTGCAGGTCTCTCACATGCGTTTTTTTTTTTTTTTTTTAATGCAGTCTAAATTTAGCCCTAGTTTTGTTTTTAATAAGTAATGTAATAAAGGACAGTGCTACTTTCACCGCTTTATAGAGACGTGTAGTCACTCCACCTCGTCTTTGAGTTCATTGCTGTCTGCTGAATATGCAGAGGTTCGGCTAACTCGCTGTGTCCTTTGCGATGAGATTGAGAATCGCCCTAAAGTTCCCCCCTTTTCACTCTCTCTCTCTCTCTTATTTTTTTTTTCCTCTCCCTGTTGCACCCCTCAATTCTTCTTTACCGTCGTTCTCCCTCCCCCTCTGTCGTGCTGGCGGCTGTCCTGTCTTTGTTCCCTTTTTCTCCTCTTTTGTCCTGTGTCCATATACTCTCCACTTCGCTACCACTCCTAATCCTGTCTACACACTCCCTCCATCTCTTTCCACCCAACCATCAACATCTCTCTTCTTCTTCTCTCTCCCTCTCTCTCTTTCTCTCTCTCTCCCTCCCCCATTTCTCTCTTTTCCTACTACTATTTTTCTGTCCCTAACCCCTTTCCTTGTCCTCCCCTTACTCTTTCCCACTCTTCTCACCCATTCCTGTCATCTGTATGATGTCATCTTTACTAATGCCTTTCTGTGTGTCTCTCTCCTCTCTCCTCTGTGCCCATATCTCTGTGCCCTGTTTCCGTGTGTCCCTCTCCTCTGTGCCCATACCTCTGTGCCCTGTCTCTGTGTGTCCCTCTCCTCTGTGCCCATACCTCTGTGCCCTGTCTCTGTGTGTCTCTCTCCTCTCTCCTCTGTGCCCATATCTCTGTGCCTTGTCTCTGTGTGTCTCTCTCCTCTGCGCCCTGTCTCTGTGTGTCTCCTTCCTCTCTCCTCTGTGCCCATACCTCCATGCCCTGTGTTCAGTGCCCATGGGGCCGTTCCCCCCACCCCTACAGCAGGTGTTCCAGGCTCCCCGCAGGCCAGGCATGGGCACCGTGGGTAAACCCATTAAACTCCTGGCCAATTACTTTGAAGTGGAAATCCCCAAAATGGATGTTTACCACTATGAGGTGGACATCAAACCTGACAAGTGCCCCCGTCGAGTCAACAGGTAACTAGTGTCCTGTTACAAACACTTCTCAGAGATTCTCCTTGTGCATGCACAGAAAAAAAACATTGCTAACCTTAAGTTGAACCGCTGGATGCTGGCTGATGGTGTGGTTTGGTTTGCCGATTTAACATATACAGATCAGATGTCCTTAGCTACACAGTTTGACAGTTGGGCTCTAATTATATATACAGATGTATATTTTGGGGTGTGAATTAGACCACAAGATTTAACCAGTTTTCCCCATTTTTATAAGGGTCAGTCTTTTAAAGGTCAAGCTATTTGACTTTGATGTCCTCAGTTATAGAAAATCTGACCCACAAAAGGCAGACTCGTCCAGTTCTGTGAACTACCATGCAGGTTCAGACCAAAATTCTTTTAATCATTTAATCTCCTCAAGTGCTAAGTTCTTAAGAGGACAGAGAGACGAATTTTCAACCTTGTAATTGTACAAACTCGCCGAATAGCCTTTCCAAGTCTATAACCTCTTTCCTGATTCCTAATCTTCCAAAGTATTACTGACTATATCTCCAAAGAGAGATATAGTCATAGTTACTTGGCCTGCACCTGAAAGTCTCTTGTGTTCAGTGCAAATAACATGTTACTCACATGTCACTGCTGTACTGCACTCTAACTCTAGGGAAGTTGTGGAATACATGGTCCAGCATTTTAAACCGCAGCTGTTCGGCGACAGAAAACCTGTGTATGATGGCAAGAAGAATATTTACACAGTATTAGCTCTCCCCATAGGGAGTGAGAAGGTACGTTTTCGTCCTCTTATAGACAAGTAGGTTTTGTTTTTTTTATCTCCCTCCCTTCTAGCATCTCACTTCTTTCTCTCTTCTTCTCTCTCTCTCTCTCTCTCTCTCTCTCTCTCTCTGTCTCTATCTCTATTTCTCTCTACGTCCAACAGGTGGATTTTGAGGTTACTATCCCGGGCGAGGGAAAAGATCGTATTTTCAAAGTGTCCATTCGCTGGTTGGCGAAGGTTTCGTGGCGACTGCTGCAGGAGACATTGGTCAGTGGGCGCCTGCAGGTTCCTATGGACTCTGTCCAGGCTCTGGATGTGGCCATGAGGCATCTGGCTTCCATGAGGTAACCACGACAACAGCTGTACCATATACACATTAGGACACTCCATATATTGATAATGGAATGCATGCTTTGCATACTGTTATTCAGAAAGAAATAACACACACACATACGCATGCACACACATAAACGCGCATATATACGCACGTTGCACCCATTGCATTTATGAATGGTTTGGTAACATGTTACCTATATGATTGTTCATCTGCCACTTTTTCAAGATGGTATTTCTTCCCGCAAGATTTTATTGATGAGATGAGACATAGTCTTTAGGGCATAAAGTAATATTGTAAAAGTTCAGGTCATCTTCCTGAACATTAAAAGTCTCCTCTAAATTTAGTTTGGCCCACCAGTAGCTCTTTCTTTTAAAAGAAGTCTTACTGGTTCTTTTCTCTGAAGATCTTAATTTAAAATGAAGAAATGTGTAATTACGTGAAACTGTACCCCCATCATTTCCAAGCCATCATAAAGCCTGTGAGACTGCTGGGTATTTTACTGTTGGCATGGCGAATGACACTGCTCCTCTTTCCTCCATCAAGGTACACTCCCGTGGGACGCTCCTTCTTTTCTCCTCCTGAAGGATATTACCACCCTCTGGGAGGAGGCAGGGAGGTGTGGTTTGGGTTCCATCAGTCTGTACGACCCGCCATGTGGAAGATGATGCTCAACATCGATGGTGAGAGCCTTCAGTAATGACCACAGAATGGCCGAAGCATCTCTTTATCCAGAAGACAAACTGTAGTCATTCTAACCAAACTGTAGTCATCCTAACAGAGAGATGTCTTTCACCTGAGCTCTGGCTGTAGTTAATGTCCAGTATGTCTGAGAAATTAACATTTTGTTTTCATCATTTGTTTGCGCAGTAATAATGCCATAACCTTCATCATCCTTCCTACTCCAGTCTCTGCGACGGCCTTCTACAAAGCTCAGCCTGTCATTGAGTTCATGTGTGAGGTCCTGGACATTCGTAATATCGACGAACAGCCCAAGACGCTGACGGATTCGCAAAGGGTCCGTTTCACCAAGGAGATCAAAGGTGAGTTATCGAACGTTGTGAGATGCTCATATGGCCCTTATCCGGCCTTCCTCTGGTATTCCCACATCACTCCCCACCGTGTCACTCAATCTGACCCCAGTCACGAATTGTTGTTGTTTACTATGTTTGTGCGTTTGTGTTTTTATTTTTGTCACTTTTGGATGTTTCCAGGCCTTAAGGTGGAGGTGACACACTGCGGTCAAATGAAGAGGAAGTATCGCGTGTGTAACGTGACGCGGCGACCCGCCAGCCACCAAACGTGAGTCTGAAAGACCGCGATTCATTTCGCCCGGGCTGCCACGGCCCCGTCAAAGCGCGGCGCTCCGCTGTAAAATGTTTTAGCGTTAAGTTCCAAATAAAACAGAATACAATGTGACATCATAGTCCACTCTGGGCAGGAAAAATGATCTTTGTCCTCGTTCGCCCTCATGTCAAAATAAACGAATTAAAGCTGGACAGATTTGTTAAATCATGTTTACAACTGCCAACGAGGCTGTAGCAGTTGCTTTTTTCTATCCTCTGGCAGGTTTCCCCTGCAGCTGGAGAGTGGACAGACAGTAGAATGTACAGTGGCCCAGTATTTCAAACAGAAATACAACCTGCAACTGAAATATCCCCACCTGCCCTGCCTTCAGGTGGGCCAGGAACAAAAACACACCTACCTGCCCCTAGAGGTGAGAAACGTCCCCTAGTCCCTCTCGTTGTGAAGCCTGTCTGTCTGTCATCTGAGTTTTCATCTGTCAAAAGGGCTAGTCTCAGCTCATTCGAACCTTTTTTTTTTCTTTCTTTCTTTCTTTCTTTCTTTCTTTCTCTGGTGGTTTTGTCCAGGTGTGTAATATAGTGGCAGGTCAGAGGTGCATCAAAAAACTGACTGATAATCAGACATCCACCATGATCAAAGCCACAGCCCGCTCAGCCCCAGACAGACAGGAGGAGATCAGCAGACTGGTAAGTGCTGACACCTAGTGCCCAACACTGGTCGACTCACCGTTCCACCTGCTGCACTGTGGTGACTGAAAAAGTCTGAAGACCTGGATGCATGACTTTATCTCTGAAATTGTCTGTTTCTCTCACCTGGGAATAACTGTGTGTTTAAACATCTCTGTGTTTTGATTAATAATTATGGAGTAGCCTCTTTGTAAATAGTGGTTAAATAGAAACTGGTAAACTGGAAATTGTGAACTGGTTACATGGAAGTGATTAATATATGGGGGGAAAAAAATACCTCCTCACTGATCATGTCTGTCAATCTTTCCTCAGATGAAGAATGCTAATTTTAATCTGGACCCTTATATCCAAGAATTTGGGATTAAGGTGAAAGATGACATGGCAGAAGTGACAGGGAGAGTCCTGCCAGCCCCAATCCTACAGTACGGAGGAAGGGTGAGGGCCCGTTGCCGTTGGAAACATTTGCTTATTCTAACTGTCATCCCATCCACCCACTCATATCACACCCCTGCCAACATTTCAATATCTGACGACGGTTTGGTTTGTGTGTCATCCTTGTTTTCTGCCGCCGACTTGCACAAGAAAGAAACATCTTCTCTCAGTCATAGAGAGATTGATCCAGTCGCTGACATGAGATGGGTAAACTGGTCCCTGAAGCTTTTTTTTTTTTCCCCCCCTGCGTGTCATTTCTGACAAACAGAACCGGGCCATCGCCACGCCTAATCAAGGAGTGTGGGACATGAGGGGGAAACAGTTCTACAACGGCATCGAGATTAAGGTGTGGGCCATCGCCTGCTTCGCCCCGCAGAAACAGTGCCGCGAGGAGGTGCTCAAGTAAGGGCTTCTGGAAATGACCCTCTGTAGAAACGGAGTGAATTTTCTTCTTCATGTGAGAGGTTTAAAAGTGATTTTTTTTTTTAAGTGGCATTGATTTGAATATTTAAAATTTGTGGTAAGATGCGCCGTTAGGTAGTAACTGTTTTTCTCTGGCTCTTTGTGCCGGAATGTTAAGAAGTGCAGTCATGCACGTGAACGCATGGCTGATAAAGCAGTTCGCACTGTCTCAGGGATTTTCTCATTAATGAAGAGAACAAACGATTTGCAACAAATGGGGAAACTCACACTCGGACTGAAAACAAGTTTGAAGATTTTTTTTTTTTTTTTTAATTTTCATTGTCTTCTCCTCCAGGAACTTCACAGACCAGCTGCGTAAGATCTCAAAGGATGCTGGGATGCCCATCCAGGGTCAGCCGTGTTTTTGTAAGTACGCCCAGGGAGCCGACAGCGTGGAGCCCATGTTCAGGCACCTGAAGAACACCTACTCTGGTCTCCAGCTCATCATCGTCATCCTGCCTGGAAAAACCCCTGTCTATGGTGAGAGCTCATAAGCTATTACCGCTGATTTACCATCTCGTTGGTTTTCTTCAAATATTTGTGTTAAAATTTATCATAGTGGACCAGGATGTGCTGTCACAAACAGATTGGCTTAGTCAAGAATATGTCACCTGTATCCAAAATCTGTGTTCAAGGTTGTTTCTTGCTGTCTTTAATCTGACACACAGTTTGTTGTTTGTGTGTGTGCGCGTTACAGCCGAGGTGAAGCGTGTAGGAGACACTCTTTTAGGAATGGCCACTCAGTGTGTGCAGGTGAAGAACGTGGTAAAAACGTCCCCTCAGACCCTCTCCAACCTCTGCCTCAAAATCAACGTCAAACTGGGCGGCATCAACAACATCCTGGTACCACACCAGCGGTGAGTCCTCGTCTAGTCTACAGGACGTCGGGTGTGGGTGGCTTTAAGATGTAATACAAAACTGTTGAACCTTTCCGCTGGAAGGTTCTTTCTTCTCTAAGGAACACGCCAAGAGCAAGAGTGGGTTAGACACAGGCTACGTTTTCTAATAGGGAGATTACAGTGTAATTCCCTTTTCTTTTGTGCATTAAAAAAAAAAAAAAAAAACTACCCACATCATCTCCAACTGGCCCCGTTTTAATCTCTTTGTGAGTCATTGCAGAAATCCTACTGCAAAAACATTGGCTATATTTCTGTCATGTAGAAAATCAGTTTGGTGGCAGTATTTCACAGAAAAATTTGGGGGGGGGGGGATGTGAAATAAGACAGCGGTATTGTTGCACCAAATGACGTGCCAAGACAGTATTGCCGCTGACAGAACAATAGTTGACACGTGACGCCACCGATGTTTTATAGTGTCAGTTCGCATTAATTTTATTAAATAGCGGACGAGAGTAAGGGCCAGCTGTGCTTTCCAAGTTAAAAGCCCATTAGCACTAACACTAGATAGGCATTTTCATTCTCAGGTCTGCCGTTTTCCAGCAGCCAGTCATTTTCCTCGGGGCAGATGTTACACACCCACCAGCTGGGGACGGGAAGAAGCCTTCCATTACTGCAGTAAGCCGCTTCTTCTCTCTCTCTCTCTCACTCTCTCAAACACACACACATACACCCACATACAGAGGGCAAAGCAAAAATGGTATGCGCTAAAACAATGACACCGTTCCGTTCCATTGTGTCCACGTCTTTGCCGTTAAACTTTAGACTTCAGAAAGCTATCGAATCGAACATGCGGTTCAGACGCGGTCTAACATAGACAGGTCAAATAACATCGACCAATGGACGACTGGCTTTAAAAGTGACGGGGGAAGAATTTATTAGCCTCGTTCATCTGAACTGAAACGATAGCCATACAAGGAGTCAGGAAAGTGCAGAAAGTCCTACATTTTTAGGAGAACAGGTGGTGGGGAGGGGGGGGGGTAAATGTGAAAAATAATAATAAAAATTAATCTGGTTCTGGGGCTGCTGTCATAGGAGGCCTTGCTTTTAACGAGTTCAGGCCTGATTTAGGCATGTGGTTTAGTTTGGTCTTTATTCGTCGTTGCGTAATGGGGATTTTTTTTTTTTTTGGTGCACTGCGATAGAAATCAGACTGATGTGTTTTCTGGTAGTAATATTTTGATTTGGGTAGAAAAGTTACCAGCTGCTTATCTCGCTTCTCTGTTCTTGATTTTTAATTCTTCTCTTGTGGTTTGAAGCTTCACGCTCCATCCTTTCGAAATAAAGTTTCAAAAACAAAAAGCCATTCTAATAATTTCCTTCATCTGAAATAAAACGCTTTGAACTCACGTTGCTTACACAAGCTTCGTAGACTGATTAGTGTATTTTATAATTTGTCATCGCTAGGAATCCCAGTTGCCCGTTTGCGAGCGCCAGTAGAGACTGAAACTAGGATCTCTGAGAAAGCAAGCCTGTGGCTCCAGACTCTTAACTCACAATATCAAACCCAAACGGCATATTAACTGCCTACGCTCCTTTATGACTTCGGAACCTCTCCCTTAACACAGCTACACGGTATCGTGATAGAGAGAGCGAGAGAGAAATGACAAGAGGAGAGGCGGTGGAGGTGGAAAAGGGAGGGATGGGATTGTCGAAGAGTAAGAATAGCTGACTCATGACTCAAAGAAGTACAGGAAATGACATCACCGCACACAGCCCCTGCTCTCTGGGGTGATGTTCGCATTACTGTTGCCAGGCAATGGTGACAAGAGACTGACTCATGCAGACACACGGAGAAAGAAAAGGATAGAATGGGTGGATGATTGCTGAAGCGATCTGCGTGTATGCCCGTGCATACGCGTCGTACGAAAGCAATGGGAAGTGTGGATCATTTCCCATTGGAGAGCGTGATGTGAACTGCTGACCACGTATAAGCACTTGCAGTACCTCTTTTTACCTCTAGAACGGTTTGTGTGGCATGCTCATTCCTTAAATCTGAAAATCAAAAATGTTTTTTTTTTTTTTGTTTTTACACTGAAATACACCCAGTTAAGGTTATATATCTAAAATATTACATACATTACATCAACCAAGTTTATTGAGTTCATGATATTGAGTTTATTTGAGTTCATGATATTCATCTCTTCTTGCTGTTCATTGTCAAAGTAGCTGAGTCACCCACTCCTATATCCTGTAGGTGATTTGTAATTGTTTAACAGGTGGGATGGCCCAATGGCCAGCAGGGGGGATGGCCCAGTGGTCACTGACACTACTCTGTAGAGTATGTATGGGGATGGCAGGTTAACAAGGGGGATGCGTTTTGGTCGTTTTGCCACCAAAGGGGATGGCACCCCCCCCCCCCCCCCCCCCCCATCCCCCTACAGACTGCCTACTGCCTATACCTAGATGTGAACAGACCGAACCTCACATGTTCTATACAGCTAATTAATGTTGATCAACACCCTCTCTGACCTCTGTAGGTGGTGGGTAGTATGGATGCCCACCCCAGCAGGTACTGCGCTACAGTGAGGGTCCAGAGGCCCAGGCAGGAGATCATTGAGGATCTGTCCTACATGGTACGGGAGCTGCTCATCCAGTTCTACAAGTCGACCCGCTTCAAGCCCACACGCATCATCTTCTACAGGGACGGGGTCCCAGAGGGCCAGCTGCCTCAGGTAAATACGTCCACTGGTCCCAGTTCGCTCCCTGCGCCCTGCCCGTGGTTTCCTCCTGTCACGCGACCTAAATGTGGCTCGGGGATGTCTGCGCAGTTATGCCACTCTTAACAAATGCAGAGCCTCTCAGTTTGGATGTGCACTCAGACCTGTTCTGTAAATCACAGCCAGTAAAGCCTTGGCATAGTGAAACGGGCTAATTGATCTGAAGCTGTGAGAGGAGAGAGGGAGGAGAGGCGAGCCTGAAGAAAGACAGCGGGGATGATAAACTTGTGAGCTCATTGTGAGAGAGAGGGAGAGAGAGAGAGAGTGTGATGACTCCAGATGATGGCAGTTTGACTCTGCCTGCTCTTTTTAGCTCGTTAATGTTCACCGTAATGTGATGCGTCCTATGATGTAGATCCTCCACTACGAGCTGCTGGCCATCAGAGACGCTTGCATCAAACTGGAGAAAGATTACCAGCCTGGCATCACCTACATCGTCGTGCAAAAACGCCACCACACCCGTCTCTTCTGTGCCGACAAGTCAGAGAGGGTGAGTTTTTTTTTTTCCCCCCGATGCATCTTCCCTAACTGAACCGTAATCTCCAACTCTGATCATTTTGTAATGCAATCTGAGCACTCCAAAAAGTGATAGGCAGTTCTTTCGAAAGCCCTGGAGTTTGATGGTTATGAACTAATTTTTTGAGTGAAAAATGTAAGTGGATGCACATCCATTTGGAAGTAAAAGACAGTCATATGAGGTGGAAAAAAGCTGAATGTCACGGTTTTGTTCTGTTATTCTCAGATTGGAAAGAGTGGGAACATTCCAGCAGGAACCACCGTGGACACCAGCATCACACATCCTTTTGAGTTTGACTTCTACCTGTGCAGCCATGCGGGTATTCAGGTGAGTTGAGTTTTATGCAATACCTGTGCAGTTGTTTATCACACCTGCGGGCTTAGGTCAAAAGCCTGTTTGTGGAAAGAGCTGTTTACACCATAAGTTTAATGGTAGATGACAGTTCTTTAAGTCTAAACTGTTGTTCTCTCTTTCGGCTGTATTTTTAGGGCACCAGCCGGCCCTCCCACTACTACGTCCTTTGGGACGACAATCGCTTTACGGCTGACGAGCTGCAGATCCTTACCTACCAGCTGTGCCACACCTATGTGCGCTGTACCCGCTCCGTCTCCATCCCCGCGCCAGCCTACTACGCCAGGCTCGTGGCCTTCCGCGCCCGCTACCACTTGGTGGACAAGGAGCACGACAGGTAAGAGGGTGATCCGGCGCTCGGAGGAATGTCCCCTTTGTGACGTATAATCTTCTTCGTTTTTTGATTCGTGTTGCTTTGGAACTTCTCTTCAGATATTTATAATTACCTTTGGACTATTGTCTGCAGCTATTTTCAAAAACTTCTAGAATATTCATAGCTAGCTAGTTGGCTGCAAATGTTTTTGCAGCATTTCAGTCAAATTTCATATGATATTCCCATCACAGAGCTCTCCTGAAAACACTCAATATGTTCTTTGTCATGTTTTTTTTTTTTTTCGTTGCAGTGGAGAAGGCAGCCATGTGTCTGGGCAGAGTAACGGCCGAGACCCCCAGGCTTTGGCCAAAGCTGTTCAGATTCACCACGACACCCTGAGGACCATGTACTTCGCCTGAACGCGTCTTGTTCTCCACTTTCTCCTTCACGTCTTCAACGCCGTTCAGTCTGGTCGGAGAGCATGCAGGCACCCCATCGCTTCTGTTAGCCCTGCACCTAGAGCCAGTTCAACCCAGTACCACCCAGTACTCCAGTAACCCGCTCAACCTGATCAGAACTGACTGACTTTGGAGCCTCCTGCCGTTATGGTGATCCATTTTTAACCTTGCTGGACAACCACCTCTTTTATTATCCTTTTTTTTTTGTCCTCTCAACACATACAAAATGTATACTACGTTCACACTCCCATTTGTTTATATGTATGCAATATGGAATGGGGAAGGGAACACGGGCGGTTAAAAAAAAAGAAAAAAAAACAAGTTCTGACTGCCACCACTATGCTGCCTCTTAACCAGTCCGCATCACGCGGACACCAGTGTTCAAAGCCCTGAGCGGGATGAAGGAGACACTTAATGTTATTTTATGTCTTGCTCTACGAACTATGTTTTTTTTTTTTTCCTTTTTTTTTTTTTTTTTTTTGAAATTGTCTTTCAGATTATTTTTTATTTTTAAAAAAAATTGCCTTGAAGAATGAAAGGTATGTGGTACTTTAGCACTTAGTGTTAGCTTTTTAGACAGCGTGAGCCCTGGTGTCCAGGAGTTGTCTGTTTTAAAACAGCAGTGCACACAACTGGACACAGAAATGACAAGCAACAGTAGCATGCCATAGACACAAAGAAGGAGTCTCTCACTGCGCTGTTACCAGTGCAGCCAGAGGTGTAGCCAGTTGTATATAGAAGTAGCCACAGTAGTAAAGTGGCAGAATTAGCATAAAGATAGATGGACCATGGAGTGCATTAAGTATGCTTGCACTCCACCCATGTAACACACCCAAACCAGCATTATATACCAGCCAAATACGATGCCAACTGTTAAAAAATAATGGGGGGGGGGGCACTTATGCATTTGTCTGTGGGGTTTTTTCTTTTTGTCAGGAATGACCACGTGGCTTTCCTGCACTTGACTGGTCTGCCTTCCTCTGGAAGGGAAGGACATGCGCTTTTCTTTCTTGAGACTGATTTGGTCTCCGTATACATAATCTCACACACACACACACGCACACATTAACATGAACATACGCCTGCCTACACACACACACACGTATTCTCCAATTCTCACACCTCAGTTCCGTTTGGATTCTCCCCCAGTGTTTTGATAAGAGAAGCAATACAAGGTCATCTGTCTAATTAGCCCAAGTGTAGCAGCCAGCCCGACACAGCAGAGCCAGGGTTCGCTTCAAAGCAGTGGTTTCCTCATTCCAACACTTCTGGCTTGAATCGTCCCATACCGCACATTCCAGAACTCGAAGAAGAACCTGACAGACACTTTTCAGCTCTGCTATCGGTTTCACAAAATGTTCAGTGCTAGAACTGGGCCTCTCCTTGTTTGTACATAGCAATCTATCATCACCTACATCCTCTCACACTGGCATGAGAAAACTGTATGTTTCCGTTAGGTCCCAGACAACCCAGACTGACACAGTCTCTCACACACACACCCACACACAGCCCCAACCTCTTCACTGCACTTACAGTCACCTTCTCACACGGTAAGATGTAACCGCCTTAAAACCACACCACTTCCTTCCTTCAACGGTACAGATTCCCTAGCTACAAACTGACAAATTTATACACACAGACATGCATACACGCTCACATACAGACACACATCCACACTGATGTGTTTGATGTCCACTGGTTCACTGTGTTGCATGGGCAACACAGACACGGACCTCTTGCACAGATAGAAGAGATAACATCCTGCCATCTGTTTTTGTCATCTTGTGGCTTTATGAAATGCATGTTTTAGTCAAACTTGTGTAGTGACCGTACCCTCTCTACTTCAGTCCTCTTCAAAAAACGGGCCTCCTCTCAGATCTGCCCGTCTATTTGTCGCCACAGTTTCCTTTAACGGTTGTAACTGAACTTCTGTTTCTACTTTACAGTTGTGATGTAATGCCAGAGGTGCTTCACAAGGGGGCGCTGTAAGAAGGCAACTATTGTTCAGCCTCAATGCACCTCAATGGCAATTTCTTAGAGCCCCTTGAGCCTCAAAGGGATCTCAAAAATGTGATGCTTAACCTTGTTTTTCACATTTATGAAATGAATAATAAGAAATGCCTTTGTACAGTGTTTTACCAAATCCACATCTTCAAGATGATTTGTATTTATAACTTCTAATGTAATAGGTCTCTCTCTGATATCTGGGCATCTACAATTGGGTCAGGTTCTCCCCTGTAGGGTATCAGGCTGCTCATGCCAGGAGTACATATCCTGATGCAGTAACTTGCTCACTGAAGCCACGGGCACTAACACAGGGGAGAACTAGAATGGAGGTGCATTATAGAGAGAACTGAGGAGTGAGCTTCACCAGCCTCACTGATAAAGCAATATAAAGCCACTGATCAAGAACAGTCCTTGTCATAGCACTTCCCAATAGATCGAATGAAAGGACACGCAAACAACTTATTTTGGCTCTGTATGTACTAGTGTGGGGGACTTTGTTGGGGGAGGGTTATTTTTTAAAGAAAATAAAAATGGTTTTTTATTAAAAAAAAAAATGGTTTCCTCTGATTGTCGTCATAATGCGCGAATATATATTTTACATACAAAACAGTTTCCATTCAGCATTGTATGTTTTATGTGTGTGATATTTGAGCTATGTAGTTGCTGGATACAGAGTTTTGCCTCGACATAAACTGATCTTGATAAAAATTGGTGCTCGCTTATTAGACTCACTGGCATGTCTGCTTTCCAGGACTCAAGGCAAAGCTAAGTGCATTGAGCTGTATTAATGAACTATATTAATATATCATGAATCAGTATATTATGCGCTGATCCTCAATCGTTAGAAAGAAAGTGTGATTTGTGTGTGTGTGTATATATATATATATATATATATATACACACACATACATATATACACACACACGTATGTGTATACATATACACACACACACACACACATATATATATATATTTATATATATATGTATATATACATGCATATGTATATGTACACAGAAATTTTTTAATTATTATTTATTTATTTGTAAGAGGTTGTCTCGAATATAGGAGTTTTGTACTGACGTATAATGTTTCCGATTTGGGCCGAGCCCCTCCTCTTGCCTCCATTACCTCTTGGACTGGACCAATGAACACCCGGGGTCTTCGTAGCTTCCTGTCAGCGTCAGAGATTATCAGGCTCCCCATATTTAGCTAGTCAGTGAGCCCAACGGAGTTCATCACCGAGAACCGGGCTTCAATACTGTGGAATACATTGGCGTGTGAAACTTTGTATCGACGGTTTTAGCTGCCCGTCACCGCTTTGAGGTAGAAGGAACACTTTGATGGGGATACTACGACTGTCGCTAGATTAAATTATCTCGCCAGTGAGACAGACTTTGAGCGACAAGAAGCCGTTGCTTGGTCGGATGGAGAATCTAGCTGGCTATGCTAGCTAATGTTAGCTTGGCAGGTATTTGAGTGTCGAAGAACAGAGAGACAACCAGTCATCGGTATTTCCGACTGGTTATTCTAAAACAAAAGGTCTGTATACTTGGTTTTCTAGTTTTAAAAACATTTGCGGATGTAAGGGGCCAATGTTGATAGCTACAACAAACTCTGATACAAGGCTGAATTCTGGCTAGCTAGTTTGCTAGCTCGCTTGTCAGTAGCCTATCCTAGTGCCGAGGCTGGGAAATCTGATTGGACAGGTTGACCGCGAGAACGAACTGTAGACACGGGCACGCGGACGATCCCCTAAGTAAACCCGACTCTGGAACTACGTTAAGGGGTCTCAGGGCAGGAGTAATTAACTACCTGGTCGGCGGTAGTCGCCGAAACACTCTATTCATATTCTCTCAACACCAGAAAAGAACGAGTTTCTGGAGTTCAGCAACGGTGAGCCGGGGACGGAACCGGACAGAGACCTCATGAATGGAAATCGGAACTACAGGTAAGTTACCGTTACGGGGCGCGTGCAGGACCTGATTGACACCGTGTTCATGTCCATACATTTTACACATTGAACTGACAACGTCATCATAACCAGAGAATCAGCTTCTGATTATGATGAAATTATGAAAAAACTTAAACTGAGCTCTCCTTAAGTGAGTATCAAGAGTGATACATGAAGGTGTATTTTTTTACGTATGCTATTATGTGATTTAATGTACATACGTTTTTAAAGGTTTGAAAATGAATTTGGCAAAGTTCAGCAAATATTTGCTTTGTACTAAAGCTGCCTGGCATTTTTCATGTCAGTGTATCTAGGCTCTCACCAGACAGGTGTCTCTGGATCCTCCAGGTGCGTTGAAACGGCCATTGGAAACTCCCCCTGATGCCAGGGCTTGTGTTATCCCTTTATTTTCAAGTAGCTAGTGGAAGGGGTTTCCTTAGGCGGTTATTTCTCGTCCAGTGTGAGTCACGGATTGGGTGTCACTCTGGTATTCCAACGTCCCTTCATTTTAGTGACTGTCGCGTAATACGATCTGTAATGTTTTGCAGCAACAAGCAGATTTTTTTTTTTTGTTTTCTTGAGTGTGAACACACATTACATCATATTCTCTCATCTTGTCTCATCATGAACTGTTTTAGTCAGGGGGGAAATCAATAGAGTAAAAAAAAAGTCAAGTCATGAGTCACTGTGTGAACTTAATACTTTGAAAGTGGAGTTTGAATAATTTTGTCTACTTTATATCAAACCTAATTGGAAAAGGGCCTGTGTTAGGCATGTCACTGAACATACTTCAGTGACCTCCAGTTGACCAGTACCATTAACTCTGTCAGACAGCTACCTTTTTATATACTGATGTTAAGCGAAGGCAGCAGAGGTTTCCTGCCCTGGTTTTGTGACATTGTCACAATTGCCAATCGTAGGGTGTCTTAAGAGGGAAATTTGAAGCACTGAATTTGTTTTAAGTCTGAAGTACAACACAATAAAAGCTTTCTCGGGGGTGTTCCGATATAATTTTGCTGGGAACCCGTCATTAAGGCACTATTCAGTTGTGGCCTATTTATATTAATAACCTCTGTAATTACTCTTAATTACCTTTAAGTACCACCACAGCTTAAAAATGTTTGCCAGTGTTTGCAGTGTCTCCACACTGCTTCAGTTGAAAACACTGAATGATGTTGGATGCTCCTTAGTGGCGACTCTAAACTTGCATTTTGTCTTGTTGGAGTGAGCAAAAAGATGACTATTCCTTTACAGGCTGGATATTTGTTCATTTGGGAGTCTAGCTGTGGACTGTGTAGTGGGCAGTATTAGGTGGTCGTATGGGCACTGTAGTTAGAAGGCCACAGTCTAAGCGTGAGAAAATGCTATTTGACTGCCCCGCATGCTTATTAACTAAATGGCTTTACAGAACAAGAGCTTGACTCTGTCTCTGACATACTATCACTGTCTGCAGAGCTAAAATAAAACTCCTTTGAGATTTCAGAGAGGAAATTTCACAAGTAGTCCTTTAAAATAAACCGACAAGAACTAACATTGGCGCTATTACAATGAAATAACTAGCATTAAAGGCATCACAGTAGGAGAATTCAGTAATGTTTGAATATTACACTGAATATCCCTGTGTATGCAGAATTTGACCATCTGTTAATTCATGGTTCAGTTAGAATCGGACCCTTGATTGGATGCTTAATATGGCATGTGTGTGTCAGACGCCAGGTGTTTCCTGCCTCTGTACATGTTGAAATAAGTGTTAACATCACACACTCATATCACTGGACGGAGGGACGCTCCAGAGGCAAACAGGGGCACCCCCAGCTTGGCGTAAGGCTTTCAGGCAGGCCAAAAGAAGCTTGAAATATTTAAGACAGAATTTTTCACATGGTTTTATGCAAGCGGTTGCCATGGTGCATTGGGGGTTTCAATGCTCTCGTCTTTTATTCTCCCCCAGCACTCTCTTTCCTTCTGATTGTGTTCAAGTTTCCAGTTTTTCCCGCTTTTTTTTGAGTTTCTTCCCACCGACCCACATTGCTGCCCTGCCCTGCCCATCTTTCTGCTTTAGTAGGCCACGCTGACTTTTGATCTCCGCGACTTATATTCAGCATGGGTGCTGAAGCACATGGAAAGGGTTATTAAGTTGATTTGTAGTCTAGCTCCTTCTCAATCTCATTCAGTCAGTCAAGCTCAACAATGGCCTCTGGCTCCCCCTCCCAGCCACCCATGAGCAGACAGCATATTGTTGCAGGTTTCTATGGAGAGTGCATTTTGGCACCATGGTTCAGTCTATTGTGGTATTGGGGTTGGGCGGCCTTTTTATGCATCAAGAAATAGGGTGTCCCCCTGTTTTCCCTGTGGTCAGAGTTTTGTCTCGTCTCGTTGAAAACCGTCTCATTTCAGACAGGACACGGTCCTTGGTTCGGCAGTAACTTTTTGAGGAAACAGTTGACTGGCAATAGCTGAATCCGTAGCTACCATGATCCCGCGTTATCTTAACAGTTTGATCTTTGCCCTTGTAATTGTAATGACTTGCGGAGACACAAGTCCCATGGTCATTTAAGGCCCGTTTCTCTGCATGTTTACGTGTGGGCGCAGGTGAAGTGTAGGCTTAAGTTGTCCCATGTGTTAAATAAGTCAAGGATGTCCCCGTGTGTGGGCTGCGTGAATATGTACATGAGGAAAAATGTAAGGGGGGGAGGCCTTAGGGCCGACTGGAGCGGGCTGTTGGCCTGGTGAATGTTTCAGCACCAGCAGCAAGAGCAAGAGAAGCCCCGTACCAAGTCCCCGTACATAGCAGGAGGGCCTCTCCTGGCTGAGGCTGTTGGGGCCTCCTCTTCTGAAAGAGGTGGGAGGGGTGAACTTATCACAGGACTGTGTGGGGGAACCTAGACAGGAAGAGAACCAAAAAACAGACATTCAGGGGGTGTGAGTGTGGAGGGGATTCTTTCGGGGGGGGGGGGGGGGGGGGGGGGGGCACAGTAAGCGAAGACGGAGGCAGAGATTGACCTTATTGCCGAGGGCGGCGGCTAAATCCCTGAGTTTTTTTTCCCCGTTCTCTCTTTCTTTTTTCAAACTCTTCTCCATTCTCTAAGATTGCACCCTTGAGACTTCTGAGCGCTCTTATTGGCTGGCAGAGCTTTTAAAAGCACTGAAGCACTTCCCAATATTGAAATTCCCTCACGCGCAGTACCACTAACTGGGGGTCTCCCTCGGCAGTGGACATGTTTTATTGTGCCTCCCTCTTGACTCGTCCACGGAGAATTCTGGCGCTGCTCTCAACAGAGGCCCCCATTCACCCAGCCTGCATGGAATCCAGCCCCAGAATGGAGTTCATTCATACGGCCATACTCTCAGCGCGCACTGGGTCCAGACAGCTTCCCCCTGCAGTCCACCCAGCCAAACACTAGCCACTCTCTGTCCTTTTAGCCACTTTTAGCTGTTACACTGCGTGACAGTGACCTGTTGTTATAAGTATGAAAGCAGTGTTGTGATTCATAGTTGTAGAGAGTGGTTGAGTGTCTTGGTAGAACCAGTGCAATGGAAGTGAGGTAATGAGCTGGTTGAGACATGAGTGTCTGCTTGCTCGAGGGTGTTCTTAGCGTTTTCTCGCTTGTGCTCTGCTTACGATGGAAGCTTGTATCCTGGGTTGCTGTGGTAAACATACATCCCTCCCCAGAGATGCAAATCTCATGAGAAGAGTGCTTGGAGATGTAATAGGGAGCTTGAGGTGGAGTTTAGAGTACTTTAACTTTGACAGCCACACAAACTCAGCGCACGCACACACGCTCACACACACGCACACAACTCCCAGAGCTGTGCTGTCACCCTGTTCGTCTGGGCCTTGCCTGCTGTGACTGACGCCATTGTGCCCCTCCACTGAGCGCTCACTCTGTTCCCACAACTCAAGCCTCTACGGATTAGACACACAACAGCTGTATTGTATGTGTGTGTGTGTGTGTGTGCGCGCGCACGCGCCTGCACGCTCACGTGCTTCTCTTGGTGTTAACGCCAGTGCACACACTGTACAGAGGCAGAGAAGCAGGACCTCTGATACAGTTATGCCTTTACTGTTGGCTCCCTGAGAAGTGCCTGAATTTGCCAGTCAGCATTCTCGGCAGTGCGTCTGTGCTTTTTCTTCTGCAACCTCAGTGAGCTTTTTAAGTCCCACCATTACCAGAAAATCGTTCTGTGTGTCTGCTAGCCCACATAAAGACAAGATTAGACTCTTAAGTCCACGGCAGATTCATATCTTCTTATGAGGCAGTCCATTTTTAGGTTTGACCTTCAAATGGTAGGACTGTACACCGTATCTGAGAAAGTCGTTCTAAATTTCACCTTGAAAGGAAACCAGATGTGAGTTCGGTGTGACACTTGTTTTGCTATATCACATTAAAATCCTGCAGTAAAAATCAGTTAAGCCAACTCAGCCAAATGACTGGTACTCATTACTCACTTACCAGCAGAGAAATGAGTTGCTTTAAAATTGAGTGAATACGACGCGCAGACAATCAGGTGTCAACCCCGATAACACACGGCTGTAGGCTTTAGTAATTGCTGATAATGTGTTCAGTTTGGTGACAGATGTGTCTGTGGCCAAGAGTTCTGTGATGTTTTGTGAATGGAAACTGTGATGTCAGAAGTATTGTATTATTTATTATTTCCAGTGTAATGTTGTAAAAGCCTCTTGGAGTAGCGTTGGAGTGGAGCAGTGATGCTGTGTCGAAGGTAACTTTAAACCAAGTGAAAATGATGTTCACATATCTAACAGTGCTAGATAATGGAACTGTGTGTCGCATTTTACAAAGGTCAACCACAGCCTTTTATTTAAAAATATGTTTTTCCAAACAGCAAGATGGCAAGATACGCGTCAAGTTTTTCAAGCAGCTACTCCCACACTACATGTAAATATCTATATTTTTTTTTCCATGAAATGGAATTTTTGTTTGTTCAGCCATGGAATGTAATTAGAGGAAAGGGGCCAGCATACTACTGTGAAAGAAAATGTTTTGCAGAATTGTGTGCCCTTGGTTTCTTGTTCTAAACTCCACGAGAGCTGACCATGGTGGGAGGTGGAACCTCAGTTTGAACCCCTGCCCCTATCTCTTCATCTCTTATATGCTGAAAAATGTCCTTCCTGTAATCAGCTGGCCTTGTTCACTAACCCCCCACCCCCCCCACCCTACAAACACACACACACACACACACACACACACACACACACACACACACACGCAGAGTCCATCAAAGTAAGCCGTTCTGTTCATTCCTTTAATGAGGCCTAGCACAACAGATTCAAGCTTTGATCGCCAGAATCAAATGGTCTAGACTAATTTTGGAACAGTCGCTGCATGGAAATGTTTCACTCAGAGTATGCAAGCTGTTATCGTATTAACACTCATGTCTCAGATGCCAGCACGCTGCTCTTCTACACAAACAGTGGGCGTAATATTTGATCTCGATAGCTCGGTAATAAAGGATCATCCCTTTTTGTCAAAATTTGGCTCGCGTCCTCTGTTAAAGCAGTTGTGCATGTCGTAGTAGCGCTTCTCCAGTACAAGCACAACACTGCCCATATAAGGACACTGCCAGTAGGTGACTTGAGGACAGATGACTACAGGGCCTGCTGTGTGGAGTAGCAGAGATTAAAGCCTCAAGTACAGTTGGTAGTTTCCCTTCTTCATTTCCACAAAATTCCCCGGCCTGCTCTCACCTTTCTGCTGAAACAGGTCGGGGACGGCTCGCGTCTAGGAAGTTGAAACCGACAAAAAGGAATGTTCTCGGACATTTTTAACATAATTGGCATGTACACGCTCTATAATAAAACAGCCAGAGATATGTGACGCTCACAAACACCCTGTCCAACTGGTTTGCGCTGTTTGTGGCTATTAGCGAACATCCCAACTTTCAGTCTTTCAGGTGTCGTCGTCCAATTTGGTGGCATCGTATTCAGATTTCGTACGCATGGTGTGAAAGTAGGTCGTGTATGAGTCCTCGTGAGGAAGAAGAAGCTGTTCAGCCTTTGCCAATAAATACATTTTTAGTAATGAGAGGACATTGTCGGCCGACGTGAAGCGACAGTCTGTTCTGAACATTTTTCTGTTCTTCCCTTGTGTCACGCTCTCCTTTAATCTCAGTGGCCTTGGATACTCAGCGTCCGTGCATGGCGTGATGACGTTGAACCAGTTTGTGTAAGTGTTTGACGTGATGGTTAGATAGTGGGTGGGTGGTTTGGAGAGATGGTGCCTGGCCCTGAGAGCAGGGGGGGGGAGAGACGGTTGTGAGTGCGTTAGAGAGAAAGCGCAGGGCTCACACAAACACAGTTTGTGCGTGATCTTAGTGACTCATGTTTGTATTGTGTACAGTGCGTGTACGAGGAGGATGAAAGAGAGAAACGCCACCTCCTTTCCCTCCTCCTCCTCCTCCTCCTCTGCCTCCCACTCTGCTTCCTCCTCCTCTTCCACTTTCTTACCCTCTGCACAGCCCAGGAAACGTGGTCGGTCAGAGTTGAAATCTCTACGTGTTCCTCCTCTTGTGTGCGTGTGTCTGACTCTGTGTGTCTATGTCTGTGTCTGTGTGTGTTTGTGTGTCTGACTCTGTGTGTGTGTGTGTGTGTGTGTGTGTGTGTGAGAGAGAGAGACCGACTGTGTGTGTGTGGCTCAAAACACCAAGTGTTATCGGCCTGCTCAAGGCCTGACGGTAATTTCCATCACAATAGGCCGTATTGGGACAGCAAGCGCCGTCTGGAATTCAAACCTCCCCTGTTAGTTGCTCTGGCTGGCTGTGAAAGGGTCGTGTCTGAACAGGGTGACCTGTGTGTGCTGGTGGAAGCCCAGCAGGTGAAAACCATGCCCAACGTGCTAAGCTTCCCGACCAGCCAGTAAACAAACACGACTGCTCACGCCGCTGCCTCCTGAGACACCAGCACTACTTGAAACGTGGCTTTGTTTTGAATTTGAGTGTGTGGGCCTCTCCCCCTGACGGGGCCTCAGAACATCCACTTTCTGACTCTGCGTTGAGTCAAAATGACGGTGAATCATTTCCTTGCCTGACATTCATATATCAGTGACACATTTGGGCCTGTTTAGTGGGTAGCGCAAGACTATGCTTGTAGGAAACTTTTTTTTTTTTACTTTTTTCTTTTCTTTTTTTTTTGACGAGAATTATATTCGAGGGTGTGACGGGGGTGGATAGACTTTTTTTTTTTTTTTTTTTGGTAAAACAGGCATATCAAAGTTCTCTCATCAAAACATGCCAGCTTAACTGCTCGGTAGTATGCCTGGCAGCTGCTGCATCAGTCGCTTTGAAGCCATAACCACATCCACCTGACGTTGCCCAGGCCTTGCCGTAAGGTAAAAGGGGGGGGGGGGGCGTGTTGTCTAGGAAACTGAAGGCAGTGTAAAAGGCAAGCTTTTCTAAAGACCAAAAATAACAATGTGGCATGTGTGGGACATGAGCTCGGGCTTTAACAGAACGCCATGTCTTTGGATTAAAGTGACTCATGTGTCAGACATCCCGTGTCCGGGGGTGGCAACATGTGACGTACCGCCGTAGCTGCTCCCTCTCTCTCTCTCTCTCTCTCTCTCTCTCTCTCTCTCTCTTTCTTTCCCTCTCTCTCGGCCTGCACACGTGGCTGGCTTTTTTGGTTCTCTTTTGCTTAGAAGTGGTTGCCACTTCACTGGGTTTTACCATCAGTTTTGCCGTTATTTCGTCCTCCTCCTTCCGCCATCCCATAAAGCCGCCGTACTGTTTCCAGATGCTTTGGGCGTGCAAGTTCTTGTATTGCTCTCCTCACATGGAGGCTAACTCCTGATAGTCATGAAACAGACTTCTAGATCTTGGTGTCACCCCCCCCCCCCCCCCCCCCCCCCCAACGCAAGTTATGGTGTGATCGGGAAAATGATCTTTTCTTTTATTTTTACATTTGTTAGTTCATATGTACGTGTGTCCCTATGTAATTTCAAATTGTTAAACCCCAAGCTTGGACAAGCGCTTGTGGTACAAAACTAGGTTAATGAATCAATGCATTCTCCTAATGAGCTTGATTTGTGGTAGGCCTCTGCTATGTGCGACCTACTCACTCCACTCTGCAGACAGGGTTTTCCGTGTGTGGAAATTGAATGGAAAGAGTGGGCGTACTTGCTTGTAACATGAGAAGATGTCTGTAAACGTGCATTTCTTTTGTTTGTGTTTGTTTGTTTGGTTTTTTTTTTTAAAAAATCCAGACATTTTTATCCACCCAATTCAGCGATTTAGTCAGAACCACCTATGCCCCCCAAGTTCCAAAATACCCCCTCAGGTGAAATTGTGGCGGAAGATACATTCTCTTGGTAAGAGAGCTTTAATCATTTAAAAAGCTGGTACAGTTGTAACTGACTCCCAAGGGCTTTGGGCTTCGGGGCTTATAAAGTTTGCAACCCAATGCCTATAATAAATGAAACAAGTGTAGTCTGCAGACAATGGGGCACGAGTGCTCTAGGTAGATCCCTGTTAGCCCATAATTGCTGCTAAAAACAACTGAAAACGATTATTAACGATTAACGATTATTAAAAAGGATACGCTCATGAAAATGTTATTGGTCTTGATGATGAGAGGAGAATCATTTATGCATCCTAGGTGTGTTGCAGAAAAGAAGGACATTTCCTTAAAATTCTAACATGATGTTTTACTCTGGAATGATAGTGTAATTAATGTATTTGTGACAATGTTTGCATCACCAGCGTCCTGTAGCCGGCAGTCTAAAAAGCCACCAGTTGAAAAAAGTCAGCATAAAGCCCTGTGTAAAAAAAAACAAAAAAACAAACCTGTCCCCTGTGTTAATCTGTGGTTGGTTCACCGTTTGCTGTTAACATTAAGAACTACTTCATGTCTGATGTCCATTACCCCCGAAACAGTTCTCATTCATATTAGCAGTGTGGTGACACTCAAACTCACATTGTTCATTCCTTCTTTCTCTCTCTCTCTTTGTGTTCCTCTCCCCCATCTCAGGAACCGTTGGGGCCCCGGCCCTCTTCTCCATGCCTCGGAGGCCTGGCTATGGCACCATGGGGAAACCCATCAAGCTGCTGGCCAACTGCTTCCAGGTGGAGATCCCCAAGATGGATGTCTACCTCTATGAGGTAGACATCAAGCCGGAAAAGTGCCCGCGTCGGGTGAACAGGTAGGCAGGATAGCGAGGCGCACAGTTTGCAACCACTCACCTGTCTCCTTCAAATATGCTCACCTGTCTCCTTCAAATATGCTCACCTGTCTCCTTCAAATATACAACTCCCATTGAGTCTTTTTTGTTCTCGCAACCACAGTGTGTCACGTAAGAGAACACACCTCGGTTTGTCGGATAGATGGCTGTGCTTAATTGGAAGGGGACGGTGAAAAGCATGTGAATTTCTGGATTTGAAGGGCAGGTTTGAATAGCTCTGTTGACAGTGGAGAGAAGCGCTCCCTCTCCTCATGATGTGTCTCTTTGTGGTGCTGTTTTTGTAGGGAGGTGGTGGACTCCATGGTGCAGCACTTTAAGGTAACCATCTTTGGAGATCGAAGGCCAGTCTATGATGGGAAGAAGAGCCTCTATACAGCCAACCCACTGCCTGTGGCTCCCGCAGGGGTAGGTCTTACACAGATTTGCACCTGCTTTTTTTTATTTCCAGTTTAGCTCTAACTTTCTGCCATGAGGAGTGTCTGACATTGTCACTGTGTACTCTTACATCACTCAACCCAACCAAATCAAAGAAAGCTGGAATTAGTCAGTTGCTCAGAATTTCTCATTATACGTGAATGAGTTTGACTGACACCTACTTTTGTCCCCTCTGCAGGTGGACCTGGATGTCACACTGCCGGGAGAGGGGGGCAAAGACCGCCCCTTCAAAGTCACCATTAAGTTTGTGTCTCTTGTGAGCTGGCACCTTCTGCACGAGGTTCTGACGGGACGCAGCATGCCTGAGCCACTGGAACTGGACAAGCCAATCAGCACCAATCCTGTACACGCCGTAGATGTGGTACTGCGTCATCTGCCTTCCATGAAGTGAGTTTAAACAGTTAAACATCTCATCGGCTCCTCTGGCATCCTCACTGAGAAAGCCGAGACAGGGTCACGGGCGTGTCCTGTAGCGGGATGATGTTTAGGGTGTGTGGAGCCTGCTGAGGGAAATAGGGGTGGGTTCAGGTCCCACACCAGATATTTTGGTGAATTTGATTTGCTGTGTATTTCAGATGGAAGAACATTGTAAGGTTTCACAGCTGTAACCAGCCTTGTCAAGCAGAACAACAGAATTTTGAATAATATGTAATAATGGGGTTGAGTGTTGATGCAGGGGACTGAATAGCAATCATTACCCACTGGAATTCTCGTACCTGGGTGCTTAGATTTTTACAACTTCTTTTTTATGCATGTAATTTAACCTTCCAGTATCAAGAGACTGATTTTTTTTTTTTTTTTTTTTTTTTTTCATTTTAATTTTTTAGTTCAACTATCTGTTGAGCAGCTATCCAATTGCAGGTCCCTAATCACTGAAACTGATTATTTCATTAGCACTAATTTTTATTCTTTGAGGAGCGCTAGAAAAAAATAGAGGGAAAAAAAAACCCCTTCTTATTAGTCACTAATTGCATAATTAGACAGGTGGGTGTGGAGATAAAGGCACTGATAACTGGGAACATGCAATGACACATGAATGATTCATTAAATTGCAGGCAAAAATCTGTACAGGTTATGCGATGCATGCCACTGGACCAGCTGTTTTTTTGTTTGTTTGTTTGTTTGTTTGGTTGTTTTTTTTTACATTTCTCTCAGGCCTCACTCTGCCAGAGTGCCACTGAGTGTGAAATTCCACCCACAACTCTGGTTACCGGGTCAAGTAGAGACACTCGACAGCTTGATCAGTGTAGAGTCCCTCTCATGGAAATCCTCAGCACTACACGTTTGACATCTCTGCTGCACTGCTCCACACTTAATTCAGCTCTTCAAATTATGATCAAGCTCTCCATTAGCTTAAGCTGGTGTGTAAAAGCAGAGAAAAGAGCAGGATTTGGAGACCACTGGTCTAAACTCCCTCGACTACCTGATACAACTGCCATTATATTTTATATTTTAGTTTATATATGCACGTCTCTTTTTTTTCTTTTTTCTTTTTTTTTTAAATGGCAGTAATGTGAGCTCATTAAAGACGAATTGCGTGGTTTGAGAGGACATTTAATGAAGCTGAAATTTTCACGGATACCAAACGCCTCCCACATCATCACTCTATATATCCGCGTGCAGAGAAAAGGAGCGTTCTGCTGATACTGTTGTTCCTTTACCCATCTGGTCTTTTATGGCTGCACTGCAGCAGATGTGTGTTTTTTTGTTTTTTTTTTCCTCTTGTCAGTGTTCTTCACATTATGCTGTATATGGCAGCTTACCGTTTCCGTGTCGCTCCGAGCCCGAGGAGCAGGGAGAGAAAAGCCCTCGCACACGAGCGCAATGCTCGCATCAGAACACGTTTGCGCGTTCGTCAAATGACGGAAGCTGCCGCTTTTTGGCGGCTTAAGCGCTCCCGCGCGGCCCGGCAAAAAGATATTTGTTCTGGAATCGGTGGAGAACAAATCCGATCGTTTCAGAGGAGTTCTCTCCGGAGAACGTGGTTATGCAACTGAAGGTGTTTGAATGTTCATCCCTCATGGAATCTGGTGCTGTTACCAGTGATTGCCTGATGTCTTTATCTCCACCTTGTGTGATCCCTTTCTCTCTCTCTTCCTCTCTTAGGTATACACCTGTGGGCCGGTCCTTCTTCTCTGCTCCTGAGGGTTATGACCATCCCTTGGGAGGAGGGAGGGAGGTGTGGTTTGGCTTTCATCAGTCTGTACGGCCTGCCATGTGGAAGATGATGCTCAACATCGATGGTGAGAATTCTTCCTTGACTCTTCCTGTCTCCAGAGGGTGCTATGGAGCAAGCGCTTTTCAAAATGAGAGGGTGGTGGAGGTGGGGGGCTTGTTGTTTGACTTTGAGGTCTAAGCTCTGACTGTGGGAACGACTCAGCCGGTTGCCATGGGGATAGAGGGCCGCCTCTCTGTGACACTGAAGGGTGGAGTGGGGGGTTTGTTAGCAATGAATTGTGGGAGGGAGGCAACAGGAGAGCTCCCCTTCTCTGTGTGTGTGTGTGTGTGTGTGTGTGTGTGTGTGTGTGTGCAGACAACCTTTGTCTGAAGAATATTAGGGCCCTTTCTCTCTTGTTCTCTCTTTCTCTCTTTTTTTCCTTTATGTGTGTGTGTGTCTCCGTCCTCTGGGTCTCCCTGTCTGGGTGTTTTTCCCGCTCTCACACACTTGCAAATCTATTTGCCCTCTGTAATTTTCTCCACCTCCCCTTCTCCCCCTCCAAAGGGGCAGGAGAAGTCTAGCTGTATGAAAATAACACGAAGTTTTTTAAACTCACTCAAGCCATAGTAATCAAATGACCAGACAAGGAAATAGTAAAGGTAAGCTGGTGTTGATGCATACCAGCTACCAGAGAAAACCTAATTAAAATACTAATATATTCAAATACAAAACCTTTACAAGAGATTATTGTTTAAGTTGAGGTTTAAGTCATTCCAGCCCTTAAGGGCCAATATCATGACAAACAGTATGAACTTGTAGTGTCTTATGTCGTTGTTCTCGCTGTAGCCGGGGCTGACGTGATTGTGTCTGACCACTGGTGTTGTGTTTGTGTTTTGTTTTTCCCTCCAGTGTCTGCCACGGCCTTCTATAAAGCACAGCCAGTCATCCAGTTCATGTGTGAGGTACTGGACATTCACAACATCGACGAACAGCCACGCCCACTTACTGACTCCCACCGGGTCAAATTCACCAAAGAAATCAAAGGTGGGTCTACAGAGAGATGGGAAAGGAGGGGCCGGGGACCATATGTGTTTGGTTGTGGATGTATGTGTTTGTGTGTCAGGCTCACTCTTTCGACGTCCCGCAGGTCTGAAGGTGGAGGTGACGCACTGTGGAACTATGCGGAGGAAGTATCGGGTCTGCAACGTGACCCGCCGCCCTGCCAGCCACCAAACGTGAGTCACTGAGAGATGGGTGGAGTGAAGAGGAGAGAAGTGGAGGAGTGGGTAGGAGTGGAGGAGGTGTAGTTGAAAGAGGAGGATGTGGCCACTTATATCATGGTTGTTGGGGGGGGGGGGGGGGGGGTGTTTGAGGCAATGAGTGTCTTAAATCTTTTGAGCCTTGTAAAACAAATGAGTCACTTCAGTTCACTAATACAATGTGTCTTTTGTACATTTAACCCCAAAACATTGTGAATATCACATATTTTTTTTTTCCAGTGAGATTGCTACCGCCTCAGCCTCTGCGGCTCCTTGATCTCTTGCAGAAGTGTGTCAGTGTGTCATATGTGATATGTATCATATTTACGTGGTGTGTGTATCTGTGTTTGTGTGTTAAACGTGACACATCCTCAGGTTTCCTCTGCAGCTGGAGAATGGCCAGACAGTCGAACGGACAGTAGCTCAATACTTCAGAGAGAAATACAACCTGCAGCTACGCTACCCTCACCTGCCCTGCCTTCAGGTGGGCCAGGAGCAGAAACACACCTACCTGCCCCTGGAGGTGAGTCCCAGACATCAAACTGGCCTGCCCTCTACTCTTTTTAGGCCCTGTTTTCGACAGTAAAAAAGCCTCTAGAGATAGTTGTATGGTTATACAGTCGTGCAGAGTGGATCTCTTTGGGTACGGCAGGGACAAGTCACTTAAATCCTTCCTCTCTCTTGTCCAGGTGTGTAATATTGTAGCAGGTCAGAGGTGCATCAAAAAACTGACCGATAATCAGACATCCACCATGATCAAAGCCACAGCCCGCTCAGCCCCAGACAGACAGGAGGAGATCAGCAGACTGGTAAGTGCTGACACCTACTGCCCGGAGGCTGATCTGCACCCCTCTCACACAGGACCATATGCACTTCTCCATATCTGATAGCAGGCCTTGTATATCGTACGCAGAGTAAACACTCAGCGAATGTCCCCTCCGTGTGAACTGGACGGGATGTTCCCAGCACTTAATGGTGCTTAGCCTCCGTCCTCACCTCTGTAGCTGAACTCATTTGGTCTTGCACTGCTGTTAATTGGGGTGAAAGGCATTCCTTGTTCCTGCTAAGTATCATTAGATTAGTTCTGATCTCTCAGCAGCACTGTTCATGGATTGCCTGCTCTGCTCTGAGCTGCCGTCACTACCGCTGCTGCGGTTATCAGGATGCCCCCCCCCCCCAACCCCCACCCCTCCCCCCTTCACTGAGGTAGAGAAATATGTGAATGGAGCCAGAGACAGAGACATGGGTGGAAAGAGACTGACAGTGCCAGAGATGTGTCGAAAACAAAAACACCCACGTCGAGCCACAAATTTCTATAAATATTCTCTCTCGGTTATTTTTGCACTCTTGTCTGAAATAGAATCCTGGGCCAGTTTCCTAACAGTCTAATTGTGTAATGTCACCAGTAGAAATCTCTTTGGGTGAACTGAATATTAAAAGAAGAAAAAAAAAAAAAAAAAAAGAACAAAATGAAGAAAAAAGGAAAATGCTACAGCATGTGCCCAATAAAACCGTATTCTGAGTGTGTCGCCTCACGCACTATGTACTTCTATGCCTCGAGCCGTTTGTTTATTCACCAGTTTGCATATCGTGCCCAGCCTGAGCGTGTCAATGTTTGAGTTGGCTGCTACCCCATCCTCGCCCTCTGACTCCGTCTCTGCTCTCTCAGGTGCGCAGTGCCAACTACGAGGCCGACCCGTTTGTTCAGGAGTTCCAGTTTAAAGTTCGGGACGAGATGGCCCACGTGACCGGGCGTGTGTTGCCTGCGCCCATGCTGCAGTACGGGGGCAGGGTGAGCACAGAGCACTTTCTGGTACCCTTCCTTTAAACACACACCTCTCTCTCTGTCTGTCTGCACGGCCCCCCCCTCACCTGGAGGAACTAACCCCGACCTAACCACTGTCACCGTGTGGTTCTCCGTGTGTCAAATAACAAACAAACTCAAACGCTGCTGCTGGGGTTTTTTTTTTAAAGGGGTTTTTTTTTCGTAGTTATAATGTATTTAATGTAATTTGTAACTCAGCTAAATTTATGTCAGTACGATAAAATGTAGATAAAATCAAATCAGCCGTATGTTGATCTGTTATCTCTTGTATTGGGTTTTGCAGTCAAAACAGTGATAGCCATACAACCTATGAAGACAGCTTTTACATTGCTGATTTGTTTTTGCTTTGTTTGCTTTGCACAGACTATGTCTGACATTGCGTTATTTGACATTGACTTGTGTTTGTGTTCTGTGTATTATTTGCTACTTATGTTCATATTGCATATTTATGTTTTAGTTTGTGTAAACATTTGTGGTATTAGTTTTGTCAGTTCATCCAGATATCCTGTTATAGATATATATATATGTAATTTATTTACGGTGCAGTGCACCAGGAGTCTCTAGTACATTTTGTTTTTGTCGTGTGTGTGATTGTGCGTGATCGCACAGTTACGCTGAGGGTGTAGTGTGTGTTGTCATCTGCAGAACCGCACGGTGGCCACACCGAGTCACGGCGTGTGGGACATGAGAGGGAAGCAGTTCCATACTGGAGTGGAGATTAAAATGTGGGCCATCGCCTGTTTTGCCACACAGAGACAGTGCAGGGAGGAGATCCTCAAGTGAGTGCACACGCGCTGTCTCTTCTCCATCTCACGTTTTTTTATATCGTCATTAGCATTTATTCTCTGCCTGTATAATTCTCCTCTCTCATATAAACGTCTCACAGCCTCCTCAACAAGACTACATATTTTTGGTTGTCTGAATCATATAAATATTTCTCACAAGTTAAATAGCTGCCATTGGGTCGTTCGAATAGGATGCAGTGAGATGGGGGCTTTCTCTTTTGAGTAAGCATGTAAAGATCAGTGTGTCAGTGGATTGTCAGTTCTAATGACAGGCAATAGACTCCTGACTGTTTTGCTCAGTTACTCTCTTATTATTTATTTATTTATTTATTTATTTATTTTTCCAGGAGTTTCACAGACCAGCTGCGTAAGATCTCAAAGGATGCTGGGATGCCCATCCAGGGCCAGCCGTGTTTTTGTAAGTACGCCCAGGGAGCCGACAGCGTGGAGCCCATGTTCAGGCACCTGAAGAACACCTACTCTGGTCTCCAGCTCATCATCGTCATCCTGCCTGGAAAAACCCCTGTCTATGGTGAGAGCTCATAAGCTATTACCGCTGATTTACCATCTCATTGGTTTTCTTCAAATATTTGTGTTAAAATTTATCGTAATCGACCAGGATGTGCTGTCACAGACAGTTTGGCTTAGTCTACAATATGTCACCTGAATCCAAAATCTGTGTTCAAGGTTGTTTCTTACTGTCTTTAAACTGACACACAGTTTGTTGTTTGTGTGTGTGCGCATTACAGCCGAGGTGAAGCGTGTAGGAGACACTCTTTTAGGAATGGCCACTCAGTGTGTGCAGGTGAAGAACGTGGTAAAAACGTCCCCTCAGACCCTCTCCAACCTCTGCCTCAAAATCAACGTCAAACTGGGCGGCATCAACAACATCCTGGTACCACACCAACGGTGAGCAGAGAGACAGAGAGAAATAAATAAGAGAGGAAGACAGAGGAACTTGTCGAGAAATACAAATGAACTTCTACAAACCTTTACAGTCGTTTTTTAAAAAAAAAAAAAAAAAAAAAAAAAGCCTTATGTGGTTTGTCTTTGTGTGGTGTGTGTCTTCTCCACAGGCCTTCAGTGTTTCAGCAGCCAGTCATCTTCCTGGGGGCGGATGTCACACATCCACCGGCTGGAGATGGAAAGAAGCCCTCCATCGCAGCGGTCAGTTCATCTCTCTGCCACCCACTCACCGTGCTTAATTGTTCGTGAAACTCGCCTGTTTGTTTGTGATGGACTGATTCTGAGTCACTTGCTCACTCCTACACTTCCAAACCAACCAATTCATTACTCCTCAACAATGCACGAACTGGCCTACACGGACAGCCTGAGAGTTGACATACCTCACTCCCCCCTCCCTCGCTCTCTCTCTCTCTCGCTCTCGCTCTCGCTCTCGCTCTCTCTCTCTCGCTCTCTCTCTCGCTCTCGCTCTCGCTCTCGCTCTCTCGCTCCCTCTTACTCTCTCTCTCGCTCTCTCTAACTCTCTCTCTCTTTTTTTAATTCCCTCTTTAGGTGGTAGGTAGCATGGATGCCCATCCCAGCAGGTACTGTGCCACAGTGCGAGTGCAAAGGCCCAGACAGGAAGTGATTCAAGACTTGGCCTCTATGGTTCGAGAGCTGCTCATTCAGTTTTATAAGTCAACCCGATACAAACCCACCAGAATCATCTTCTACCGCGACGGCGTGTCCGAGGGCCAGTTCAGACAGGTCTGCACGGCCGTCACAGGCCATCTCTCACACATTAACACTCTCTCTCTCCTCTCCCAGTCTTTCACAGGACAGTTCTACCAAGGTGAAAAATGCCAAAGTTTGAACCATTATAGGCAGTGTGAAGGTAAAGCAAGTGGTTTTGATGCTGACTCTCTCTCTCTGTGTGTGTGTGTGTGTGTGTGTGTGTGTGTGTGCATGTGTGTCTGCGCGCGTGTGTGTGCGCACAGGTGTTGTACTATGAACTCCTGGCCATTCGAGAGGCCTGTATAAGCCTGGAGAAGGAATACCAGCCGGGCATCACCTACATCGTGGTGCAGAAGCGTCATCACACCCGTCTCTTCTGTGCCGACCGTAACGAAAGGGTGAGCACTAGTCTCATCAGAACTGCTGCCTCGTTCACGTTTCTCTTTAGAGACGGGGATATGAAAAGGAAGCGTCTCTCACTCTGAAATGACTGCAGTGCAGTCAGGAGTTCACCTGCAGGGCCTTACGCATGTCGCGTTACATAATAAGAGATAAGGGAGGCTAATAAAATGCGTAATCTTGATCATGATAGTGAGTTAACAACAACAAATAAAAGAGATTGTTGAGACATTGTTTTCTCAAATTTACCTAGCTTGTTATCTCCCTGGGCAACTCGTTGATTGCTCTTCATTAGACGTGGGCTCATGATATGAAGCGAAGAGCGTGAGAAGGGGGTGTTGTGGGACCAGTATATGAGCTGTAGAACAGCAGCCACATTCTCATTGACTGTTTTGGCCTTAATGCAACTTTCAGAGTTTCTCTTTAAGTGCTCTGACTCGGGAGTGCTCGTCGTTAGCGCAAGGCCTGCCTGCCAAGTGGAGGACTAAATTGATTTAATGCACTGAAGCGACGGAGCTTGCGTTCATTTAAAGAATCTTATCACTCTATTCTCAGACTCTTGAGCGTCTAAGTCCACATTGATAATGCGTAAGACCGTTGACTTGCGGGATTATGCATTTTCGGTTTTGCGCACTGTTAGGTTGTGTTAAGCGACAGGGGAATTTCTGAAGTAAACCGTTAGGCTTTAATACCCCTCTGTTCTCCAGGTGGGACGCAGCGGAAATATTCCAGCTGGGACGACAGTGGACACGGATATCACCCACCCATATGAGTTTGACTTTTACCTCTGCAGTCACGCTGGAATACAGGTACACACACACACACGGCGCTCTCTCTCATTCTCTCTTTCCTTAGGTAACGCTTAGGTTTTCACAGATATCCAGTTCCTTTTTAGCCTCTTGTCTTTTAAGCGGTGATGTGTCAAAGTGTGAAATGGGTTTAGAAGATTTGGGAAACCTGCCACTTGTTTATTCAGGAAGTGATTTTCCATGGTAATTGTGTTTGTGGGCTGTATAAATCCACTCTGCCCATGTCTATTACCATTAAAGATGCAGACCACCCACGCTGTTTTGTTTTAGACTCATTACATAATGAGAAAATCTGGTCACTGATTTCATTACAAAAGCAATGTGTAAAATAAGGACTTTTTAACAAAATAGGCAGTGGACAAAAAAAAACCTCTGCTAGTGCGTATTTGCCTGTGTGCGTGTGTGTGCGTGTGTGTGTGTGCGTGTGTATTTGCCTGTGCGTGTGTGTGTGTGTGTGCGTGCGTATTTGCCTGTGTGTGTGTGTGCGTGTCCTGCTGACGGTTTTCTCTCCCCCTCCTCTCCGCAGGGCACTAGCAGGCCCTCCCACTACCACGTCCTGTGGGATGACAACTGCTTTACCGCCGACGAGTTCCAGTTGCTCACCTACCAGCTGTGCCACACGTACGTGCGCTGTACCCGCTCCGTCTCCATCCCCGCGCCAGCCTACTACGCCCACCTGGTGGCCTTCCGCGCCCGCTACCACCTGGTGGACAAGGAGCACGACAGGTGAGATTCAAAAACGCAGTCAACGTGACATTGCACAGCCATTGCTGAATAGTGATCAGTCATGAAGGTTTAGCTATGAAGACTGGTTCATTTCTTGTATTGTCTCTTACTGAGTGCAGAGTTGAATCTAGCACTACTGCTGGGTGAATACTAGTTCATTCACTATAGCATGGTGGACATCACTCTCTCTCATGATGTACAGTACAAGCTGTGTACTTTAATTCTAGGTTTTTCTGTATATAGTTATATCCTCAGCAACTTACTGATCTCGCTCTCTCTCTCTCTCTCTCTCTCTCTCTCTCTCTCTCTCACTCCATCTCTCTGGCCCATGGTCAGTGCTGAGGGCAGCCATGTGTCTGGGCAGAGTAACGGCCGAGACCCCCAGGCTTTGGCCAAAGCTGTTCAGATTCACCACGACACCCTGAGGACCATGTACTTCGCCTGAACGAGCCCCAACTTACACTCAAATTGTACCCATCACATCACATCACATACGCGCGTGCACACACTTAGACACTCACACACTCACCATCTTACATACCGTACAAAGACTCTCATACACGTGCCCTCACAGCCCATACCTCTTTGTGCAACCTGGAGTGTCTGTCACCGTGGCGATGTGAACCCGTCTCCATGGCGACATGGCCTGCCCCGCCCAGTCGATCTGGACCTGACACTGTGCGGCAGGAGGAGAGGCTGAACACCCCCACCCCCACCCCCCCCCCAACACTGGCCTGAAGATGCAAACCTGCTTTAAAGAAAAGAAAACAAACAAACGAAAAAAAAAAGGACAGACAGACAAGCCCGGAACTCAGCACTGTTATGCAATATTAAACCAGCCAACCACTTAGTTCGGGCGCCCCCAGAAGATGGCCCTCTAACGTCTGCTTTGATCAAAGAGGGTGGCTTTTTTTTTTTTTGCTTTTTTTTTTATTTCCTCCCTTTATCTGTCTTTTAGTTTCACGTTCAAGTGCTCTTCAGAGCTCCCAGTTTGTCATGACTTTTACCTCAAGTTTTAATGACAGCACTTTTTCTTTCTTTCTTTCGTTCTTTCTTTTTTTTTTTTTTTTTTTTTTAAATTGCCATTTTATTGTCCCTGCCACCTCGTTCAGTCTGTTCTTACAGAATGAAATTGAGCAAATAGGAGAGATTGGTGCAGGTATTTGGGGGGAAATTTTGGGCATGTTTCAAGTCAGATGTTTAAAATGGGGCCTTTTTTTTTTTTGTTGAGAATCCACACCAGTAATGGTGTCTAACCCATTTCTACAGTTACCAATGGACCTTTCTCCTCTTCTCCTAACTTTTGTAGCCAACAGTGACTTAACAATGTGAGTGTCAATTGCGATTAACCAGTTGTACGACTGAATGGGAAAACAGAAAAAAAAATTACAAAACAATTTATTATTTTGAGCAATGTGCCACCTACAGGCATAACACGCAAATTCTCCCTTTAGGATGGGCCCTGCCTGGGGCAAAAATGCTGAACGTAGTAATTATAATAGCAGTTTGAAAAGTCACTTTCTTTGATGCTAAGTAATATCAACCAGGGGTGGCCCACATCTCCACTGTTTTGAGCTCTTATGTACAACTCTGCAAAGTGATCCTTAGAAAATGTGTGCTCTGGTTTACCTGTATAATTTTTTTTTTCCTCAATGTTTTCAGTATTTATTTGAAAGCCTGATCTAGATGAAAATGTGTTTGTCATTGCAGCATTCTCTCTCTTTCTCACTCTCTCTCTCTCCCTTCTCATTTCCCTTTCTGTTTTCTCTGCCTCTTAATTATTGTTTTTAAACGAGTCATTGTGGGTCCATGTTATTTTGACCGATCAAGTTGTTATTTTAGTGCAATAATCTATGGACAAGATGAGAAGTCCTAGTAAGGTGGGAAGCTCTGTTAGAGCAGGGAAGTCTGTAGCAGTTTTTAAGAGGCTAAAAACTTGGGGAGTTAAGGAAGTGGACAAATCCAGCTCTCTCCACAGAGTTAGTGAGAGCTTAACATGGAAAGGGAATGGTGGGCATTGTAGTTTTTTAAAGGTAATAGAAAGACTACGTTTTGGCACTTTTACATGATGATGATCCTATTTTATTTTTCTGGACAGAGTACGGGACTCTGGGATTTAAAAGACTGCTGCCCTGTTTGTTGTGGGGTATGTAATCAAGTGCCTGGTTTTGGAAATGATGGATTCTTGGAGGTTGATGAAGTTTTTTTTTAGTGCTGGAGAACCTGGACTGAGAAATGTATGTATTTTAGTGGAGAGTTATAGGAGGAACAGTTGTGACCAAGCTCATTCACAAACACGTTGCCTCGACAAAATCCTGAAATGAAATGAGCCAGAGTTGATGCTGTTGCTTCAGCTGTCTCTTTATACATTTCCTTTCATGCTCAGTAAGTTTCTGATGCTAGAGTTCTGTGTTTTACACGCGTTTTGTTCATTGTCAGAGTTCCCACTGACCTATGGAGAGAGGACATTGCCATCAGTAGGTTTATCTACACGTTAGACCTGCTGTTCGTTTCTCTGTCGAACTCGTACATACGCTTGTGTGTCCGGTAAGGGAGCTGTTAGTTAGAGACCAGTTTGGAATATCATGGTTTCAAGACAAATATTTGTGTTTGCCGTGTGTCTGTTGCTCCCATCTGTTTGCCTTTTGTGAGTGGCAGGACTCCAGTAAAATGATCATTTTCCGGCCACTCTAGCTGCTATTGTACTTGTTTCCTTAATAAGGAGTAGGGGGAGGCATGCATAAGCTCCTCAAACGAGAGTGTGTCTGACAGCTTTTTGTCAGTATGAGGCTCTGCTTTCACTGGGGGTGGGGGGGGGAAACTCCAGCAGTACATAAAGCATACTTATTCACCCCATGGCCAGTAGGGGTCAGCGTCGAGGTTTACTTGAAGAGTGTGTTTTGACGTACTGTCTGTCCAGTGAGTGCCTTGCTCTCTTTGAGGCGTCTCCAGGCGTGTAGCTTAAGAGGAAGACAATAATCTGCACTGAACGATTCGCATGCGGGACTGAACTCAAGCCTGGTGCTATATTAGGTGTGGCCGTGACTCTGTGTCACCCGGACAGGTTTGTCATTGACGTGAGACATGGAGGACGGGTGAGAAAACAGAAGAGACTTTTAAATGGTGCTGACTGTGGATCTCTCAGTCCTAATGATTGAGAGGATCCTCTTTTGTCAGAATAAACTTTTTTTTTTTTTTGGACTTTTGTGTGCTTATGTAATTGACTGTCAGAAATGGTACAGTGCTATAGCTAGTCAGTTGAGTGGATAAATGTAGGTGACTCTGTGGTCAGGAGTTGCGTTTTGTTCTATGGATCCCCTCATTGTATTTGACTGCCTTTCCTGGTGTTTGTTGCCTGGAAGTAAATTGTATGTAAAAAAAAGAAAAAGAAAAATATTTTACCCTTTCTGAACCAGAGCAGGAGTGTACGTGTAACATTTAAATTATGCAATCTCTACACCACTTATTTTTGCTGATAAAGCTTTTAAAAAGAAATTTTAGTGATTAATCATAGTTATATTAATATCGCAGCTGGTAGAGCAAATTCTAGCGAAGCCAACGCAGTAGGCTGTTGTAAGAGTGTATAGTGTATGTTTTGTTGTGTTAATAGTGCTGCACACAGTGTTTGAAGGCTGTGCATATGGATTGGTGATTTGTGATGGACTGTTGTGTATTAATCAGGCCAGTTCCAGTCTGAGTCAGGCTTCGATTTCATGCTGTACTAATATGAAGTTAATCAGAGGCTCCGTTTGAAAGACCATCTGTGGAAAGAGTGGAAAACAAGAGCCAGTCTTTATCCAGGCCTCTTGTTTTGTTTGTTACTGTTATTATTTTTATTATTTGAAGACATTGGCAAAAAAAAAAAAAAGTTTCCCTCTGTGATGGAATCACTTTCAGCGAGGGAAGAGCATTGTATCACTTCCTTTTAAGGTTAGAATCAGAAGGGGATGTGGTATGGGAATTTGACCCTGACAGATGGCAGTTTTCCAAACATTCAAATGCTAATCTGATTAATGACCCAACCTGTGACTCCCTTTGTATGGATTCTCATCACGTTTTTTTTTTTTTTTAAACTGCCGCTTTTCTGCACCTGATGAAGACTGAGTTCAAATGTTTTAGTGGAAGACTAATAGAGGTTGGAGAAATGCATTGTAGTCCGTGTGTGTGTGTGTGTGTGTGTGTGTGTGTGTGTAAGTAACTCGTGTGACTGCGGCCAGATTTGCTATGAGGACTTGGGGAGAGGCAAAGAAGCACACACAGAATAGCCTTTTTTGGAAAGAAAGCTGCTTTTGGTGTAGCATATGTGTTTGCCTGACTTATTGACAGCTTTGCTTAAATGAAGTTGATTTAGTTACACAGATGGTAGCCCTGCATGTTCGTTTTCAGTTCAAGCGTAAACCTCTGAGGTCTGAATTATTGGAGATGGTTCAGAACTTGACAAAATCCAAGAGAGAACCACATTGTCAAATTTATTTTCCTCCCATTTTTTTTTTTTTGGATGTTGTCTTTCTTTCCAAGTGTGGAGTTGGAAAGGTGTTGTCTTGTTTTCGATTCTGCCATGGAGTTTAAGAAGTCCACAGAAAGTGCCTTTACTTACGATGGTGCTGAATAATTCGTAACTAAAACGAGAGATCAAAGGAGGTGGCGTTTATCTTACTTTTACAACGCACTGTAACAGGTGCACACATGCAAACAGACAAACACACACACACACACGCATTCACAAACAGAAACAAACACACACACACACACTTTTATTTAGAGAGTAAGACTCACACTGATTTCTCTGTACATATTTTTGATGACATATGCCAAGTATATGAAAGTATGGTGGAGCTCTGCTTTATAGTTCAGCAGGAGTCAGGACCAATAGCTGTGTAGGTACAGGCGACGGTGGAGTTTTTGGACCGAGCAGAGCAAACACTCATCTGACACAGCCCAACCCTGGAGAAGCAAACCCAGCACAGCACTTTATAGACTGCCTCCCAAACAGGAAACAAAGTCATGGTGCTTGGCTTCTTGTTCTTGTCTTTATTTTTATTATTATTATTATTATTATTATTATTATGTCCTGCTTCCCATGTCTCCTCTTTCTCCCTCTTCCTCTCTCTCTCTCTCTCTCCATCTCTCTCTCTCTCGTAGTCTAGAAGGAAAAACTAGAAGACAGACTTTTGGTCCATAGAGATTCTGCTATAGGGAGAGTGGAACCACTTTATCAGACGGTTAATAACTTTTAGCGCTGAGAGTTTACACCAGGCCCAGGCCATGTAGTCTGTGCCAGCTTTCCAGTGGTTTCCACAGACAGAAACCACCCCCCTCAGTGTTTTGAGTGGCTCATCACTTCTTCTCATCCATGTGCAATGCCCCATACATACGTCTATATATAAATATATAAATATCTATAATTCTATTATATATTGTAGACAAATAGCTCTATTTTTATTACCTACACCTGTGACTAGGAGCAGTAAGATAGAGACTGAAAAAAAGGGGGGACTGACCCTATAGCCTGTATTTGTCACTTGGGTGCCCATTGGTCCTGGAGGATATACCTCTTTAAGAGATCTCAAAACACTGCACCTCAATTACCTTGGTATGCTGCAAATATTATACTAAATGAGATTTAAAAAAAACAACAACCTGCAAATATTGCTTTGATTACGGTATAATTGCTCGATTCATGCCTGACAACAATATCCTTATAACTATTTTAGAATGAGAAGTGTAACTGTAAGAAGATACTTTTTTTTTTTTTTTTTTGTCTTAACACTTATCTGACCTTGATTTTTTTTTTTTTCCTTTTATTGAGCCAACTTTTTATTTTGTTGTCCTATTTAATTGTGTTTTTTTTTTTCTTTTAATATATATGAAATATATGATATTGGAAATATTTTATGGTGTATTTATTGAGAGAGTGCAAGTTAGCGGATGAAGTGTCCGCACTGTAAGGCAGCATTACTGGGCGGTGGGGGGGGGGGGGGGGGGGTAGTAAAGAGTGAGGTTCCCATGGAAACGGAGCCTCACTCTCCCCTTACACATAAGCACAACACCACAGTGGGAACAGAAAGTTAGTCACTGAGCTACAGAGGTTGTGGAGCAGGTGAAAGATGTCGTGATGGTCCAAAAACGTGGCCTTCTGGAAACGCACTGAGCACCATCCAGCTCAGTCCCCCCCCCCCCCCCCCCCCCCCTCCAAATTACCTCCTTTCATTGTCCTGCTTTTACATTTCTCCACACTGACTGTTCCTCAGTAACCCCAGTTTAGGTGAGGGCAAGAGTCTTCCCCTCCCCTGTGTCGTGTCACGTCTCATCTCATTTTGGGGAAGAATACATTGAACCACACTGACTTTCACTACAGAACCAGATGTTTTCATCTCAAGCTGCTAACGTACTAGCCATAGGAGTTTGCCTGGCTTGGCTATAGAAGGGAGAGCGCAGCCAGGTTAGCTTAGTCAGACGTGCTGAACACAACCAAGAGGGAGACAGAGAGCGACCCCTTTCTCTCTCTCTCTCCCTCTCTCTCTCTCTCTCTCTCTCTCTCTCTCTCTCGCTCTCTCTCTCTCGCTCCCTCTCTGTCTCTCTCTTTTTCTGTTGCCGCCCTCCGCAGTTTTCGGTTTCTGTCTTTTTCTTTTTTCCTTTTTTTGTGCCAGAGCTTTTAACAGCAAAGGGGAAGAGGGGGTAGAATCTTTCCACGTGTCCCATTCCACTCAAACATGCCAGCCTCAGCCTTAAATTTCCTCTTACATTTGTCCAGTTCATTTATGTCTAGTATAAGCCTTAGTTGGGTATAGAGGAAGCATACTAACCATAGCCCTGTGGTATCTCTCGTGTCTCTTAAACCACTAACAGTGCGGCAGTAGTCTTTCTTGCGAATCCAGATAAGAGTGTGAATATGTAAGCCTTGTTGAAAACTATGGACTACCCTCACTGGTTTTATGGGTAAAAAGGCTTAGACAAGGACACAGCTGTAATGTCTGCTCTAGGGAGACCAGTGCCTGTCTTATTCATCATAATCTTGTCATGTATCACTCTTCTGTCTCTCTGATGTCATTACCTTTTTCATTTTGGGGGACCAGAGACCATGTAGCTCCTGTTAAGAGGTAGGGCTTAAATTCAACCAAACGGATTTAACAAGCAGGGTTTTCTGATTTTTAAAAAAAAAAAAAAAAAAAGGAGAGAGAGAGAGACCCGTGCATATATGTTAATGGAAATGTTAACCTCAAACATTCCGACAACATGAATATGTAATGTGTAGGTTGCTATAGCAACTGTAAAACACCCCCCCCCCAACCCTTCCAAAAAGTATATTATCTCATTAAACAGAAACAGCACATCTGTCAGCTATATATATATATATATATATATATATGGTACTCCCCTCCACCACCAGAATAAATAAATAAACAAAAGTTCAGATCAGATGGCACTGGTTTGTTTATGAGTCAAGTGAGATGATGTGTACTTCTCTAGAATGTTCCGTAGCGCTGCGGTGGCCTCTCTCACCAGGAGCTCTATGACTCGGCCTCTCCATCTCTCTTCTCTTGGGTTTTTTTTTTTTTTTTCGCTCATGTACCAAGAGGTCTTTATTTACCTTTTAAATGTCTTTTCTTTGTTTTATAATTCTCTCTTTGTAGAATATTGGCCTTTCAGTGTTGCTTTGCTTCAGTTTGAAGTGTATCATTCACTAATACTTGCAATAAAAATGAGCTTTGCTTTTCAAACTGTCACCTGATATCATAGCCATAGTTTATGACAATAATAGTGAAGAAACTGTTGTTTCTTTTTTTCTTTGATAATATAAAAGATAAGCTTGTTCCTGAAAACGACAGTCATAACTCGTGAAGACAAAAGGATATGAATTTAAAGGGGGAAAAAAAATTCATTTGAATAAAAACGTAAGGCCTTGACCATAAAGACGAATGGTAGTCTGTCAGACCAGGTAGAAAAATTGAACAAACAAGTCATCCAGTAAAGCATTACAGCCTTTTAAAAATGTTCTGACACATGAATTCAAGCCTCATAAAACTCTGCTTAAAAACAACTTGGTATTCGTGACCAAACGTACCAGTCGTGTCACTCAGCTAAAAAACAAATACAATATTTATGATGAAACAAAACGCGAAGTCGCAGCAGTACCTTGTCTTGCTTTAGAGGTTAATCACTGCTCATTTTTTATTCAACAGACTCATTAAGTTCGTTAAATGGAGACACAATGAAAACCAAGGGGACGCTTCAGTCTCTAATGAGCACATTAGAGCATCTACTCAAGTGAAATTACTCGTGATTATTGCTCAAACAATTTATCTGGATGGCTGAGGTGATGCGGCAGACGGCTTGTCTCGCAGAAAGGAGGCCTCTATGTTCGGTTCTGCTCATCAGGTAATCCAAAAATAGCTGACACTTAGAGGCAAGTCAAAGACCCCCCTTGAGTGTGAATTTCTCTCTGTCACTCAGAGTTCTTTTCCTCAGATTGCAATGAACTCCGTATGGTTGCGTGAAAGGGCTAATCAACTTAAGCCCGAAATTTGTTGGACCTTCAAATCTGTTCCTAACAGCCATTAAATTTCATTGATTGGTGAGGAGAATACACTGTTTCACATATAAAAATCAGTCTTTCATTGTAAGGTCAGGGAATGAACAGCAGGGTGTCTTTTCATAATTTCTGTGAGAGCACTGTGATCTCCCATTTTTATTTATTTATTGTATCTTTATTGTTCCAACACTTGGTATACTTAATCAAGTATCTTGACTATATAAAGTAAAAATAAAAACTATAATCAAAATTTTAAAAATGAAAAAACACAATTTTGTTTTTGTGATCTCCTTAATAAATCAGTACATCTGGAGAGTATTTGATTCCTCGTTTCGGTGGGACTGAGCGGAACAGATTTTGTGCAGTTCCTAATTCTGGCCAGGAGGGGGAGCAATCCACCCACGGTTAACTGACCAGCGTTCAAAAGGAAACGCTGCACTTTGCCTAACTGACTGATTTTTTTTTTAAACCTTAGTAGGTTGTCACAGAGGTGCCGGATGGAAAATGTGTGTATGTCTGGCCGTGTGTTTGTGTGTTTTAAAGGGAGGAGCAGGTGGAACTGATTCCTAAGGAAATTCTGTATTGTTGTGCCGGTGCCTGGAAGTTACAGTTTGTACACTTCCTTCGTGCTTATTTTAGCATGCGCGCACACACACACACACAAACATTTCTGTAAGAGTTATTAAAAAAAAAATCAGTTTTGGAAGCACGGTATGAAATACGTAGCGGTACATTTAATTCCTTCCCATCTTTTCTGTATCAATTTTATATTTTCAAATGGGGGGTGTGGAGGGGCGTGGGGGAGGGGCCCTTTGTTTTAGTTGTTTTGAAGTATCCATCCGATGTTTTGACAGATACGTCAAGTTGGTTATTCCTGTTCAAAAACCCCTCCATGAACTCTTTTTTTGTTTTCCCGGAGCAGCTGCAGGGCGGTGGAAATCGCATCATGCAATATTAGTAATCTCACCCTCATAAAGCCCTTTCTTCTTAATCTTGTGATTCACAAAATATTTTGAGAAGGTCTATTTTATCCACACTGGGAACAACATATTGTGCGGCGGTGTCACTCCACGCCCACGTGTGTCACAATGGACTGGAACGCCAAAGCTACTTGTGAAGCACGAACCTACCCCTGCACGCTAGCCTTGGAACACATAGCCTGCCAACCATCTTACTGGTTTCCAACTGCTGTCGCATTGTTGGGAGGTGTATGATGAATGGTCAGTCTCTTATCTTTTGCCGGTCAGGCCCAGAGAATGACCACGGAGTTGGCCCTGAAGATGAGAGCTCACCAGCTGGAACAGACCAAAGGCGGACTAGTGGTGTTGGCAGTTGTGCTCCATGAGCAAGAGAGTCTGTGTTTTTAAAGGAGTCTGCACTCTGTTTCTCTCCACGCTAGCCTGCTAGCATTGTTCTTCCTTTCCCCCCTCCTCCGTCCCTCAAATGTCTTGTCCTGAGATGACAGAGCGTGTCAGACAGCGTTGATGTCAGTGCGGACAATTAAGAAGGAAAAAAAAAAAGGAGTTGTGCTTGGGTGTATCTTCAGAACTAATCTGGCCGAGTCATAAACATCCACCAGGGCTTTTATGAGAATTGTCTTTCATTTCAGCACACTGCTGTGTTTGGCTACGTGTTCCAATGATTGACCTATAGAACTTGTTTCCATGAAAGTCAGATATAGGGTGCCCAACGGGAACACAAAACAGTACAGGGTGTGTCTATAAGTAGCTTTTAAGGACAGGGGTGTTTCACCCTTGATAACAAACAGAAACACTTTGTTAGCTAATGCAGGGTGTAGGGTTTGCAGCCAACCCTTCAATGACGAAAATCCCCTCCTTAAGAAGGGAAAGACATGGAAGATTACCCATGAAAACTCTCTTTTGGGAATACAACTCTATCTCCACAAAACTTCATAAAAAGTGGAATCTCTTTGTTTTAGATCACAAGTGGAACGAAGCCATATAAGAGTAAAAGCAGCCCATCTTTTGTTCATGTCTCTGTTGGCTGCCTGATTTGTTAGGATTTTTTTTCTTTGTTAACAAAATACCCATTTATGCAACATGCAACTGTAGGCGTTTATGATGACATTTAATTACTGAGTAATTGTACGGTTTCTTCTCAACAGAGTTATCGCTGTGAAGGGGGTGGGGCAGGGCATATACGGGGCATGCCCCCCCCAAATGAGTTATTGCAGCCCCCCCCCCCCCCCCCCCCCCCCCCCCCCCCACCTCAGCAGCAATTCTTTTGATATCTTCTTTTACTTAACGTTGGTAAACAGGCTACGTTCCGCCGTCTGCATGCGTGTCTCCCGCCGTCTGCGTGTCCTTGTGTCACGCGTCACCTGCCTCGAGAAACCGTGACGGTCACGAGCGCGCGTGAGTGATTGAAGTCAAATGATTCAGGCTAAGCAGCAGTGAGCAAGCGAGAAAGCTAACATTAAGCGACTCATCACTGTAACACAGCACGACTGAGAAATGTTCACACATTCAAGCCTCTCTCTCTCTCTCTCTCTCTCTGTTTAATTTTGTTGTCTGTGAGCTTCTGTAAAGCTTGTTGGTTCTGATTGTAAAAATGCTCAGTGTTGTAACAGTAATCAACCTTGATCCGCGTCTCAAACTATGCTGTGTTGGGTCCTTGAATTTGAGGAATTCTTTGAAAAGTCCTTGAATTTGAGGTTTAAGAAGGTGTGGGCACCATGAAAGGTAAGAAAAGAAAAAACACACCCTGTTGGTCATATTTGCATAAGGTCACATTTGAATGTGTGTCACGCCCTGGTCCCTCTGTCTCCTGTGTCCCCTTTTTTCATTTGTTCTCCCTCTAGTGTTGGGTCTGGGTTCTGTTTTCTTTTGTCTCCCCCCCCCCCCCCACCCCCGTTCTGTCAGTTTTTGGTTCAGTCCTGTTTAGTCTTTGTTCTATCATTGCTCTCACCTGTGTTTAGTAGTTAGATCTTGTATTGTTTGATGTAAGTACTCCTTGGTTTCCCCTGTTTCTTTGTGTTGGTATTGTTTGGATATTTCCTCCAGGTCATGTTCATTTTCTTGTTCTGCCAAGGTTCTGTTCTCGAGTCTGTAAGTGAAATTCTTGTTTACTTTTAAATAAAGTGAGAAATTGATCTGCGGGTGCATCCAGCCTCTTTCGAGAATCGTGACAATATCTGCGTCCAAAACCGCATACTACATACTGCACACTAAACTTGCACTGAAGTACGTACTGCAGGAGTACGCACTAAAAGATTGTAGACAGAAAGTATGCTAGAATTTGGACGCACTAATGAGGTAATCAAATTGCGCCACATTTTTGCGCGTGAGCTTTATAATCACGGTTTAATGACAACTACCTGCAAACGGACACAGCAGTACATTTAAACACCGCATCAGAAACGCCCCTTTTTTCCATATAGCCTTATGGGATTGAAAAGTGTCCAGTGCTCGCATACTTCGTTTTTCCAACGGAAGTAGTATTTCATCCGGGTACTATTCACATACTACTCTATGCATACTATGTATTTGGACGTACTACTAATGGTGGCGTACTGTTTTGACGTACTATTTAGTACGTTAGTATGCGGTTTTGGACGCAGCCAATGTGTTTGTCTGTGTGTCCGCCCTGCGATGGACTGGCGACTAGGAATGTGTCGTTCGTGAACGATTCGTTCATTTTGAACTAATCTCTTGTATGACTCGGGAGTAACAAGTGGTCTAAGTTCATTTTGAACTAATCTTTTGTATGACTCGGGAGTAACAAGTGGTCTAAGTGAGACAGGGAAGACAGATGGTTTGAAAGAGTTGTGAAAGAGGCCGTCTACATCAAAGTAGAGCAGCCATCCCCCAACAGAGGAGGTCTATGACACCACTTATCACCCACCTACAATACTGTCCTTTCATCCCTGCCCAGGAGATTTAACAACCATTCACACCTGGCCACAGGTGACTCCAACGACCCTTAACGTCTGTCGTTGAAACTACCAGAAGAACTAACTACCAAGTCACATGATGGCCTTGACAACGACCCCACAGAAGTTAAATACCTGGGACTCCCCACCAGTCAGTCGGGTACTGAAGAAGCCTCTTGGATGAGAGCGTCTTTAGCACGAGAGCCTTGACTTTACCCTTCTTGGACGTCTAAGTGAGCGATTGGTTCATTTTCTCCCTGGGCCACGCATGCCCGCCACTCCGGCTCAGCTTCGTTCACGAAAACGGGTCTTTCGGGGTCTGTGTCTTCCGTTCACCTGTCACACGGCCGCTGCGCAGGCTCGGTGTAGGAACGAGTGATTCGTTCGCGACTCGTAACTACGGGTCTTTGGGTCTTTCGTTCGTAATTCACGTGGTTATAGCAGTAACCAACGCTATTATTACCGGTCACCCTATGTGTGGGGTGACCATACGTCCTCTTTTTCGGACCTACAAAAATGCGTCTGTCCGGATTTCTAAATCTCCAAAAATGTCCAGGATTTGGCTTTTGCTTTCCACAGTCGCCATTCATTGTGTGCTCATCTGCATTACTTTGACCTTCTTCTTTAGGTCCTGCCTTCAGGCACACCACCAATGGACGGTCATGTACACTATCATGCCACTGGTTACCATTAGTTAAACTGCATCTCATTCATTACCATCCACACCGCAGCAACAGCCGAGAGACCTCAAGAGAGTATCACCACTAAAAACTGAAATGGAAAGAAATAAAGTCATCTTGCCACTGTCATTATGCTAGCAGTTATTTGTCTTATGAAAGACTAGCTGGGTATGTTCTGCAGCAGTTAAGTACGGGCAAATTAAGTTATCAGTCATTTCAACTGAATAACTCAGTAGGCCATGGTCCAAAAGGTTGTTTAAGAGCTTAACAAAAGTGAACTTGTGTATTATACTTTACCAAGTGAAGCGAACCATGTTGCTCTTAGTGCCTGAGAACCATGCTCTTTCCGTCATCACTCAGATGATGGTTACAGCACTACGCTAGCTCCAAAGAACGAAATGAACAGATGATTTGAAAAAAGCTTCATTCATTTTACTGATTCAAAGGTCCAAGTCAGTAAAAAGATCCGAACTTCCCATCACTCCTGGTGACCTGTCCAGGGTTTTCCCGCCTTTCGTCCAATGAATGCTGAGATAGGCTCCAATGACCCCAGCGACCTTCATTAGGATAAACAGCTTAGATAGTGAGAGACGGAAGGGTCTGATTTGTTGATTTGTTTTCATAACATCAAGATAAGCGCACGCAAAATGTACAGTTAGCATTAGCAAGTCAGACGGCGCTTTAATTCACTTTATGACAGCCTTGGCTTTCATGATTATTATGCAAAATGCTGAATGTCTTTTGGGTCTATCTGCACTCATTCGGTAAGCCTGGAGCATATAGTCTGTTTCTATTTAAATGATGTTCTATTGACGCGCACAGCGCAGTGTGTGTGTATGTGTGAGAGTGAGAGAGGGAAAGAGAGACATGGCTTTCATGTAGGCTATACTTTGTGCAGTGTAGGGGGGGGGGGGGGTGCGTGTGAAAGAGAAAGACTTTGCAGCATGTTTTGAAGTTGGAACTGGGTTGGTGTGTTGGTCGTTGACGACAAACCCATATTATCAAGCACTTAAATGTAATTACACCATAGATTGAGTTCTCGAACGGCAGTTTGTGCCCCCCTCGCGGCCACCCTAATGCCCCCCTATTAGATTTGTTCTGGCGCCGGCCCTGCCTCTCGGACTCACAATGTATAGTATTCCATTATCTTACAGCTTCAGAAAAAAAAAATGTCACGGAAAACAGCATCAGCTTCACATCAGTGAGATTTCTTATCTGTTCTCTCCACCCATCCCTTTAGCCAGTTAAAAGGAAACCCCCAGATAGGCCAGAAAGAACGTTACACACAAGGGGGTTATACGATGAAGGCCCTGTCCTTATTCACCCTCAGTTGAATCCGTCTGGCCTTGTTCTACTGGAAGCTCTCTGGAGGTTATTTCAGCGCTTCTCTGTTCCCCCAGCTACATAAACATGGACATGTATAGCTCTGATGAGGAAGTTCAGAGCGAAAAAAAAAACGATAACAAAGAGGGGATGTCTGGCAGATTGAGATATGATGCAAGTGACTATGCGGATTCACCCCAATATCTCAAGGATTCAAAGATGACGAAAAATGAAACATGAACATTATTTTAAGTGTACCTACCAAATTGTACTTCAAATAAAGATTTGGCGTCTTTTCTTTCTTTCTCGATTGTATGAGTCATAAGGACATTTGTCAAAAGACTACAATGGAAACTGACATTAATGGACATAGGACTATCTTGTGGACATGACTGATTATTTGTCCTGATGCAATGCTGCAGGTAATTGTTCAGTTGGGTACTGTTGTTCAGATATAGTCTTTAAAGATTCAACGAAGGATGTTTTCAAATCCAGCTCTGGCTGAATATGGTTGTACCTGGTGAGTACCTCAATTTGGTTTGATGTGTGTATCTACTAAGACCGGCTGGTTCTCTTTGACAGAGTCTGGCCGTCTGACACAGCTTGAAGCACGGGTATGCATGACATCACAAACCCTCATCATTAACCCATGCCTTTGAAACACGACAGATTCTCAGATTACTACTGACCTTGAGGGAGAGTTAGTTTAGGATAGAGAAGGACTTCTGCTTTAAACAGGAGGTTCTGTGTGTGGACTGCAAAAGTCCACTGGGCTGCCAGCACCCCAGAACCATCCCCCAAAAACTCGTATATTTCAGAAGTCTTCACCTCTGTCCTTCCAACCATGTGTAGTATCGAGTCAGGTGAAGGATCAATCTAATATCTAACAATGCCTTGTCTTATTAAACAGGAATTCTCATACACCCACAAACACAATGTATACAAAGTCTCAGTCCTACACAACATTAACAGTCATAACCATTTCAGCAAAATGTTTCAAAACCACACACACACAAGTTTAAATGTTACAAATTATTACTTGTAGTCTTTTTTGAAGAGAGTGAACAAATATAAATCTCATAGTTGTGCAAAGTAGAAATCATAAAACTTAGATTTCATAGTTGTGCAAAGTAAAAAAACCCATAAAACTTCATACACTATATAAATATGTTACGCAAAGCAGAGCAAAAAAGAAAAAAAAAAAAAAAGTAACATATACAGACAACCTTTTAAGGCAAATGTAGCATAATCCTGCATGCATTTCATACATACCAACTCCATAAATATAATGACATCAACTGATAAACAACAAGAATTACAGCAAAGGTTTCTTTTCCCTTAAGGCTTCATATAGCTAATATACAATCAGCTTTCTCGTCCATTACAAGGTACATTAAGGTCACCTTTGTGGGAGTACAGGAAGTTTATCTTTTAAGACTTAGTCCACTTCTTGTTAATGTGTGTTTATTCCTGTATTTAAGTAAATGCAGGTCATCAGACTTATGGTTATAAAGTCCCCTCGAACGGCTCTCGAAGTCTCTCACGCCTGATGCTGTATCTCCTGTGTCTCCTAACCAAAAAAAAAACCCCATACAACAAAAAAAAAAACTCGTGAGCTCAGTAAACGAGACAAGGGTGGAGTGACATGTCAGACTAGATAGATAAGACAGAAATGTATACACCATGGATGTTTTTAAAACAGCTGAGACAACAGTTTGTGCTACGTTTTGTCTGACTTACAGCAGAGTGACTTAAAATGATTATTCTGCCAGGCTGCTTGCTTTGGCTGCCATTCATGTAAGCATGCATCGTGAAAGAGTGTGTGTGTGTGTGTGTGTGGGTGTGTGTGTGTGTTCACCTCCAGACAATGTAGCCTAGAACTCCAGCCAACAGAATTAAGATGACGAGGCAGACCACTGCAACGGCAGTGCTCCTGCCCGATCCCTCACACGGCTCTGTCTCACACACACACACACACACACACACACACACACACACACAAACACATACACAAACAAACACAAGCACAGAACAGACAACACAAATTAAGTAAACACGCTCACATGGCTGCGCTTTGTAAAGCCAAGTCCACCATTCTGAAAAATCAGACCCTCAGATGAAACGATACTTAGGCAGCCTCAAAATCATCACACGTGTTTGATTTTGTATTTGCAGAGATTAGTACAGTCCTCCTCTACTTAGCTGACGTGGCATTTCAAGCTCAGTATCACCCAGGCAAATGCACAGCGGCGTAGCGCACCGACTCACCGGCGGTGTACGTGGCTGAACTGTGGCCTAGCTTGTTGCTCACCACACAGGTGAAGTGCCCGCAAACCTCGGTGGAAAGAAAGAGCCACGTGCCGTCTGCAGAGACATAGCCCACCGCTTCGGTAACGGCTACTTTCTCATGTAGCCAGCTGAATTTGGGCTCTGTGCCCCAGGCTTCGATACAGTGCAGGCTGGAATGAGATGCGTTTACCATGACCGAGACATGGTGTATGGCTTCTGATAAACAAACGAACAAACACCGCCCCACCCGCCCTTAAGAGATTAGCATGAAACCCAGTCGACTGATCAGGTTAATACGGGGTAAAAACAAGTTTTTCTTGTCACGAACTACAATGAAACACAAATAGAACAAGGGCTTAAGATAACAGATGAGATGAATGATAAAGATGCCTCCGCTTGATACCGTTGAGACTCTTCCATTTTTACGTCTTACCGTATTCCTTGACCGTGCAGTTTGCCGAACTCTTTGTTCCGCCTGTGTGAGTGACGGTAATCGTGTACACGCCGACGTCCTCTGCTCTGAAGTCTCTGAGCTTCAAAATCGTCCCTTGCTGTTCCATGCTCACTCGATTCCCATTGGTTTTTCCAGGGAATTCGGCTACCTTAACTTTCCCCACGTTCCCTCCTTTGCCCTCTGTCTCACGCTCCCATGTTACCATGGAGACTGTACCATCCTGTGGGACTATCCGGGCTTGTAAAGTTAGCGTTTGTCCTTTAACCACATATTCCAGCTGAGGATTCAGAACTTTAACTGACAGGCAGTCACCGCGCTGGGAAACTATTCAGGGGGACAAAAAAAAAAAGGTTGTGTTACAGTGTTACACTGTGCACTGTTACAGGGAAGAAATGCTGATGGCTTGAATCTAATGAGTTCTGCTTACCTTCATTTTTAGACACTGAATTCTATTACCACTGAAGGGCACATATTTTTTGATACTTATTAATAATCTATAGAAATGAAAGCTTTGAATATTCTATAGATGCATGAGGACCTGAGAAAAGGATCTGCATGAAAAAAGTATTTTGTACGAAAGCAACGGTCGTGTGGTCAGTCTGAGGTCTAACAGGCAGGAAGTAGAAACTAGAAACATTTGACACAAAATGGTGTGTGTCATGCCACACATATAAACAGTCTACAAGGTCATATACCCCACAAAAACATGGGAAGTGTACATTACATTATTTAAAAATGTAGAGGGTTAAACGACTGCAAGTACAAGACTTAAACATACCCTTTCTTAACAGGAAGTTTCAGACTGTCAAAGTTAGAATGACAACCAGCAAAGCCAATTAGATTTTAGGTCCTGTAGCTTGTCCTGTCTGGATGTGGCATCATCTTTGTTCTCTTCTTTTGTATTATGAAACATTCCACAACTGTCACAATCTTGTCTATGCACCCTCAGACAACTTCAACAGCACTTGTAATTGTGACTGATCACGATCTCAATAGATTCAAGCTATATAATTATGGCATTCATAACATTTTCATTACAGTGTCGTGGATGACATTGCCGGGGATACAGTACAAATATTCAAGGGAAAAAAATTTCAGAAAATTAAGAGGGCAGAACTTACAGAGGGCCTGCAACAGGATAGCCAGGAAGAAAGAGCGTAGTCTCTTTTCCATTGCACCTGCAGAGTTAAGACAGTGACCAGTAGACACACTCTGGTAATTTCCATTCATGAGGTCAATAATGGCAGTTTCATTTTATGTGGAAGCTCAAACAGTAACAAGACACTTCAGATCATTCGAAAATGAATTACATTAAATCCACCTACCTTCCTGTTGAGCTGCCCTTTTCCTGTTCAGAGAATGACCCCAACTATACGTTGAATGACTCATACCAACGTTTTCACATAATCACGCGGGTCAGCGTAGAGAACCCTGCCATTCACGCTGCACTGTACACCAGAAAAGCACAGCAAAAGTTCTGCCGGAGAAAAATTAAAACGGCACCAGCCTAAACATGTTCTAGCGTGCTGTCTGTGTCTCGGCTGTCCTGGACTCTGTCCTTGCAAACGATCGCTGGGTCACGGCACCAAATGAAAGATCCTTAGGCGTCAGCTTGTTTTCAAGCAGGCTAACTTCCTCTTTCCTTTTCCTGTGGGGTGAATGTCACCATACACTTTTTTTTTTTTTTTTTTTTTTTCAGACGAGCTAACTCACAATTGTGAAAGCAAGACCCGATTACCCCCCTCCTCTCTCTGTCTATGAAAAAAGCAACAAAAAAAAAAAAAACCCAACATTCAGTGTTCAGTGACAATATCTTTATTGCTACATCTTTTCACACAGCCGTGTTACAGATTTAAATAACTTTTAAATAAAGACATTTGTGATGTAACCGAAAATGTGAATATGAAAATAAGAATATCTCCTGAGAAACTGTATGAAAATAAAATTTTACATGATTTGTGAATATAAAGTGCGTTTATAGTTCCTCAGTCTTCTGAATAAACTCTACATCTCCAAACACTGCCTCGGCTGTGTGTTTCCACAGGGTGGTCTTAGAACACGCTGTGAACATAAGAAACTATTACAACAAGCAAATACGATCTATTTCTTCCAGTGCAAGAACAATTCTGCTTATCATTGGTTCACAAAGAAAGATGAGGGAAAGAAACCACTTTCGCTGCGCTTTATATAAAAATAAATGTTCATGAACTTTTCCAGTAAAGCAGCGTAAAACTTCCACATCATTTGCTAATAGTCTGGCATCGTGGTGCAGTCAAAAACATGTAATGTCTCAAACTGAACAAGTTTACTTGCAGAAACAATAACTTATTCTTGTTTCTCGACCTTCAGGTTGGCTTTGTATGCGATATGATCGATGCACATTGCAATGGTTCCCTCTATTGCACAAACATAAAATATCATATTAACAACTACGTAAATAAATACAAATAAACAGTGTAACTAAAGAGGTATGTCATCTTTAGCCACAGTGCATGAGCCCAAAAAGAATGACTACGGAGCGCCATTCCGTCGCCTCCTGGTAAAGAAACAGAGGAATAAAGTTATTTATGGGAAAGTGAGTTGTCTGAAATGAGAGAGACGAAGAGTAATGTAAATCCAAGAAAGAAAACTGTGTAGTCTTACCTACAGCGACGGATATTAAAGACAATGGACACAAGTAATGCCACAGTCAAAAATACAATAACAATAATATAAGTGGAACTGCTGTCTGTGCCGTCTGTAAACAAAAAAGGTCAGACAAGGGAAAAAAATTATTTTCAACCACAAAAAGTAGTGGTATTCTCACAGCACTCTAAAATATAATTAGTACAATGGTCTTACACGTTGTTCTTACACCATACAAACCACATATTGTGAGACAACTCTTACCTGTCTTCATTAAATAAGACGCGGTGCTCTCTCCCAGACTGCTGTTAATGATGCATGTATAGTTCTGGCCATGCCTCCCTGACAGGTACAGTTTACTGCCATCAGCAGACAAGTTTCCATGAGTGCCGCTGGTTATCTTCACGCCATCCAGAAGCCAGGAAAACACAGGGTCACCTGAGAAACGTTCATTTGTCAACATATCACACTGGAGGGCAAGAACTGCCTCAGGTAGTGTCTCTATGAGAGAGCGAGAGAGCGAAAGAGAGAGAGAGAGAGAGAGAGAGAGAGAGACAGAGAGACAGAAAGAAAGAAAGAAAGAAAGAGAGTTACGCTGATAGTCCTTCACTGTTTTCTGTAAGCAATGTAGACTATGTAAGGCATGAGAGACAAACAGAATATTATCAGTTACTAGGAAGAGGTCATACAAATGACACAGCCAAGTGAGTTATGTTAAAAAACCTCTAAAGCACTGGGAAGAATGTCCCAGATAAGCACCTAGAACATTAAAGTACTTTGATTTGAATCCTGTCAAAGAGAAATGCAATCAGAGAGCTGTCTCTTACCACTCTGCAGCACCTCTATTATACCACACATCTGTTCCCCGTTGTGCAGACGAACAGTAACAGTGTATTTCCCATAGTCCGACTTTTTAATATCAGTGATCATCAACAAAGTGCCATGCTTGTCCACACTCATTCTGGGATCTTCGGGTGGCCCGACATCATTGTCGTAAAGAGACTGCTCCTTGAATTCCCACGATACCTTGTCGATATTTTTCTCTGGTGGGATTTGAAAAGGGAGTGACAGGATTGCTCTGTAACCAAGGGCTACAGAGAAGCTCTGTTTACCATCGCTACACTTTCTCTGCACATCCTGGTGTGTTGGGTTCACTAAGGAAAAGACCAGATCACGAGTTAACATTTTATGTTTCATTTCAGAGTACGGTACGAAATGATGAAACCGGTATGGATTTGGTTAGTTCATTATTTCAGATACAATAAAATGATACATATAACACAAAAACTCATGAGAAAGTAACTCACTCAGAACGGCCATCATCAGTATATGAACCAGCATGGTTTGTGACCCCATTTTCCTAATAAGTGAGGGAAAGTTTACAATGACAATCTACATATCCATACCCTGTTTCAGTATGTGATCACTTTGTACTTTGTGTTGTGTTTCCTCCCCCCCCTTCCCCCCTTCATATCATCACCTGGGCAACACCTTTGTTGTGTAACTGTTGTTAGCAGAAATTTGTCTACAGTGTATGATCAGCTGGAGGAACTATATCTCATCTTGGAAAAAGAGACCACATACCCCATACCCCTAGAGGAACAAGGGGGAATATGAGAGAAATACTAAAGTTAGAACGACCGGGAAAAAAAACCCCAAACAAACTTGCCTTCCCCTGGCTGTGACTGAAACTGATTCAAATTCGGTTTTTTTGAGCAAGTCAGGACATGAATAAATATTGCCCAAAATAATTTTAAGCCTCTCACCCCCTGCCCCGTTACTGAATTCTTTCAATACTGTTCATACGATTTAACGTCTTACCTGCTCGTCCGTGCTCCTGCTAGTGACACTCCAAATAATGACGCCACGCTAAACTGAGTGGAACACCCTTCTCGTCTCAGGAATCCCGTTCATCAGGCTTCTAATCTAAGCTACTGTTTACACTCCTTATGCATATACTCCTTACGCATATTAAGTTATACAATGCCTTATTAACTGTCCTATTAAAAGTTTTCGAACAATTCTACTACTGCTACTACTACTACTAATAATTTTACAAAACACAACAAAAAAATCTATCAGACTGATTGACACTGGCACAACCCTGGGAACAGGGAATCGAAAGTGAATGTCTTTAACAGTGTATATGATACACAGGTCGTTGTCAGAAGAGCGTGCGAGATATGAAGACTTGTAAAGACTTAATGGATAGCTGTTTCCAAAAGGTCTCAACAGCATGGCAGGGTGCATAGGATTGAAATGACCGACATTCTGTAATTATTTTAGCATAATGAAGAATCTCTGATTGTATGCCCAGTAATTTTAACTGTACAAGCCTCTTCATGAATATGATGCATATGAATTCTTCATTCTTCAAAAGGCTTTCTTGTATGTACCTTTTAAAATTCCACAGATGCCATTTAAAAAATAAAAAAAGCTTTTATGTCTAAAACTGGTCAAGAGCGGTTCACTCAACATCAAACTACACTTCAACTTCAAAGTATCGTGTTTCTAATCGTGTTACTAAAACAATTTCAAAAGCCAACACACTCCCGGGGATACCTAATATCACGAATTATTTTAATTATTTTTAATTTAAGCACTACTACAGCGCCATCCTATGGTAAACCTACGCCGAATTTCTATTATTTAGCCGCAGTGCAAAACATTATTTGAAAATGACTGCAAAACTAAATGTAAACACTATTAACTTACCGAATAACTTTAAATGTTTATAATGATTTAATACAAATTGCCTATCACTATTTATATACATATCATAAAATATCATGAATTTACAATTTAGAAAATATTTCATGGAGAAATAATTCAACCGACATATTTAGCAGTTTCTTCTAAATATCTAAGGCCATGAGTAAAGCAGGAGATTGACTATAAAAAGGTACTAATAAAACAAAAATACTTTTACAAAAATGTGCCTTATCATCACGGATGCTAAACAAGCCTCTTGATACAAGCTCCTCGTTTGAGTTAAGTGAACCTACAGTTTAGACTAATTTAAACCAGTGTTACCAAAACGTGGAGTGAAACGGTCACATTCATGACAGTTTAGCCCCACGAAGGATGACCGTAGTGGCATCCCTTTCTCTTTGCTAACATGGGAACCATGAGTAATCATTTTCTGTACAACCTAGAATGTTCCAACATTCCATTACAGTACTTCTACATCATATGCAGTGCTCTTTCAGATTGGTAATTACTTACCACAAAACCATTAAAGAACAGAAAGGTAGGCAGACCTGCGCTGTAAATCTGTAAATCACGCCACTTATCGAAGTAACCAAACAATACGTGTGTCGTGACACGTGCCTGGGACCTTTGACCGTACCGAAGAGTTTTAAATGGATTCTGAATTACCGCAACAAGTATTGTTGTTTGTTCCGATTATCACTCTTGAAGCATTTCAGCACCATTTCAAAAACACTCCAGTTAGTATCTAAAATCACGTAACATCTTACGCAACCAATCATAATTTTACAGACTTGCATCTAATCGTTAAGCGCCAAATGTCACAATACCTTATATTTCTAAGCATGAAGTTATTAACATCTTATACAATGTACTGTGGGAAAGCATGCAGGACCTTGTATTTGGGCGTCTGCATCAGATGCACTCGAATGGACATCACTGGGACTAGCGGTTTTCCACCGATCCAGCTCCGGTGTTTAGACTGGCTACTCATCACCTCCACGCGCTGTCAAATTACTTTCTACGATCTAAATAACTCGAAACTCACATGGCTGTGAAATTTGCGTAACTAGCCCGAGTACACAGAAGTAGACACCATATATATAGCCTAAAGACACCATATCACAAGAACGACAAACCCTACAAGTATAATAAAAACATATGTCTGATCTCCCGAACATTACGTATGTTTAGCATGCAAATGTTAATCGCCTTACCGCTTTTCGGAGGACAACTCCTCCATTTCGGTTCCGATAGGAGACGGTAACTAAAGGATGTCAGCCACAATGAGTTGTGATCGTCACCTGATTTTTTTCCAGACAGTGAAAAATTTGCATAAACAAATAAGCTAGTTTGGCAGAAATGATACGGACAGCCAGGGCAGCATGTAACCTAGGCCTGTCACAGCAAGTGTGCAGTTACCTAGCAGTGGTTTATCAATCTCTATGATATGTCTTTAAATTAATGCATACCCTGCTTTTCAAACACCGGTAAAATCTTAATTTATTTACGTATGCTTTTCGTGTAATGTATAAATACTGTTATCGTTTCAGTTTGATCAGATTTTAATACAAGATATTTGCCGACATTCTGAAAATAATTTCTGCACCCCAGAGGTTTCGCTCGTGAACAGATGAACTCTTGCTGACAACGTCCACAAACGGAGGCGCTAAACATCAGGAAGACTACGCAATTGTAAGCGCACACTACACTGGATAGGTGTGTCACCGACAGGTAAAACAAGACCAGGAACCAGGAAGACTTAAGGATGTCGCTCTTTTTCGGTAAAACGTGACATTTCTCGCTAAGACTGAGTTTAATGTTAAGCATGAGGCGTAGGAGAACAGGCCTACTACATGGTAAGTAAGCATTTTAACCTCGCTCTAAACCGATAGCATGAGTCTAAGCTAACTGGAGAGTGCTTCATACGTTCAAAATCTTAACTTCATACACAAACCAGTTTATAGACTCTACTTCTTTGTTTGTTCTCGTGTGAATGGCATAATACACCCTCGTTTAAATAACATGAATTATTTCTTCGAAAAATCGATCCACATATTTTAACTAGTTCCACATTTCCTTCAGCCCGCCCTGACTGAGATGAACCCACCAGTGCACCCTCTCATTCTTGTGTCATTGGCTGGTAAGCTACTCTTTCCATTTTAATCTCCCTTCACCCCAGTTTCCTTTTGCCTTTGCTAAAGTCTCAAAGTTCTTGAAGCCCACATCAATGTGAATATTTCAAACTGGGGCTCTAGAATGCAGATTTCTTTTCATTCTTCGTTCTCTGGTTGCAGAAAATGACCAACAGTAAGGCAAACAGTAAGCCAAAACAAAGCAATAAGCCAGTTTAGTTTCAGTTTGCCATTCGGTTCAACCCTGCTTCCTCCAAACCATAGATTAAATGGGGTGAGGGTGCAAGTCTTTCAGGACCGTAAGGTGTGTTAGCTGCCTTTCTCTTCCTCATTTATCTACTTACTTATGACGGCACTCCTTAGGTGTGCTCACTGAGTCAGCTGATGGACAATGGTTTTAAAGATGATTAGCCATAAATTCCTGTAAACCAGCTGAGGGACATTCTTGTTATTGCGTGCTGCTATGGAATTCTGTAATGACTCATAACCTTGACTTTTGTTTTGATGATATGTTTCTTAACCTTTGTCTGATAATTGACATCACGCTACCCTTGATTATTTTCATGTGATTTTGTAACTACAAAGCCTTCCTCCTTCCGTATGTGCGTCTAATCTCATTATTTGGTTCACTGTTCTGTCACTAATCATGTGAACCAAATCTTTTTTTTCAAGCCCTGTCTTCTAATCTAAACAGATTTTATTTTTCTTAAAGAAATAATAAGGCTTCCTGTGTTCAGAGTGTGAACGCGTGTGAATGTTCTGACTGGTGTTCTTTACTCCAGTTTTGTCCTGGATCGTTGCATCTCAAAACCCGGTGCAGATCCAGTTTGTGACGGCACCGGTGTTGGTTCGCTCAGGCAGTGAGGCAGACTTTACAATACAGACTGCCTCTGATGTCTTCACCGTTACGTGGACTGCCCCCAGCGGGGAAACGTTGGGGCTGTGGGTCGGGGATGGGAACCAAGCCGTCGTGAACCCGGTCGCTCAGTACGAGGGCCGAATCACCATTGGTGCCTCTCAGCTGAAGATCAGTAATGCCCAACTCCGTGACGCCGGAAACTATTCTGTCAGAGTTGTTCCAAGTGCTACCACTGGGCTAACCGCAAACTCACTCTCTGCGCAGCTCAGGGTGTTTGGTAAGTTCAGAAAAAGTAGGAAAAAAAACATGTTGTTTTGGTTTCGTGCCACTGCACTTGTTTTCGGTGGAATATTTCTTAATAGAATAGGACAGAAGAATGGGAAATGGATTTTAGATTTTACAGATATCTTTCTCTAAGGTCTGTGTCCAAGACCAACCTTGGATTTGTGTACATCAGTCTAAGCAAGCAATGGTTGTAATACCAAAATACCATGTGTGGCATTGAGTGAAAAGTGTAAACACTGATATTGACAAAGAGAGAATGCTTTTCAGGCGCTCAGAATCCTGCAGTGAATTTCCACGCAAATCATTTTTCCCAAAGTATTTTCAATGACCATAAAATAATTTGTCATGACAGATATTTTCTGTTCTGTTTTCACAACTCCTTTTAGACGCAGTATCAGGAGTGAGCGTGAGTGCTTCCTCTCAGGCTGTAGAGGGAAGGAATTTTTCCATGCGCTGTACATGGAGTCAGGGCACAGACACCAGTGTGGCATGGGGGAAGGGGGATTCAAATCTCTCCTCTGACCCACGGATCACCATCACCGGAGGAAACCTGGTGATCAACCCAGTCCAGAGAGGTGACGCTGGGGACTACAGCTGCACTGTTAGCAACCCGGTCAGCGCTCAGACAGCTACAAATAGCCTCACTGTATACTGTGAGTGTTTATTTATCTGCTGCGGTACAGTATGAAAACAGTTTAAGAAAAAAAAAAAAAATACCATTCAAAATGATAAGGCAGCTGTCTTTGTGTTTTATCCTGTGAAGAAAGCTGCCCTACAGTTTCAGTTTGATTAAATGGGTAGCAGTTACCATACACTTGGACTAACATGTCAGTAAATCAAAACCGTTGATTGGTGATGGTCATTTTAACACTGACAATGAACATTACATATCATACCGACTCAGCATCGGAGACCAAGACTTTGAACGAAATTTTGGCGGCAGATGATTTGTCCCAAAAGCCAATAACCAGAGAAATAATATAGAGAAATGATAAGTTATGCGATATACTATTTAATTCAACATGTTGCTGTATGGTCATTCACCTCAGATGGTCCAGACACCCCCCAGATTACCAAGACTCCGCAGGCAGAGTGTGTGGGAAACGCGGATGCTATAGTGGGCCAAACCGTTGAACTCAGCTGTACTTCTGACTCCCTGCCGCCTGCCTTGTTCTCATGGACAGAGGATGGCAGTCCCGTGGCCAATGCCCAGCCGGACAGCGGCGCTCTGAGTTTGCAGATCTTCTCTACCAATCAAAGTGGCAAATACGTCTGCAGGGCACGAAATTCTGTGACGGGTGGCACATCGGAGCAGCAGACAGAGCTGGTCGTCGGGGGTGAGCGATCGGCTTTTCGATGACGAATTTTTGCGTCGAGGTTTTTTTTTTTTTTCCTCGGCTGCTGACTGGCATCCAATTTATACAGCTGAAAATGGATTTTTTTTTTTTTTTTTTTTGTCTGGATGACCAGAGACTCTGAGTAATCAAACATAGCTTGATAAATCCAAATGTCAAGCGACGAGAAAGAGTCATAATTTTCCTCTCTAAATTGTTCTCTCTTTTTATTTTTTCCGTCTGCAGCCGCTTATTTTCCGACCCTTTTTTTTTTTTTTTTTTTTTTTTTTATTCCCGATGCTACCCTTCCGTCATTTGCGTCTTAATGTTTTTCCCCTTTGTTCGGTCTACCCCGCTCAATCTCTGACACTCATTATCATTATTAATTTTCTCTTTCCTTGTCCTCACTTTTTTGTCCCCTCCCACAATTCTCGCGCGTATCTGATCGTCTTGTTTGTTTTGCAGATACGTGTCTCAGCGGAGGGGCAGTGGCAGGCATTGTCATTGCTTGTTTTGTTGCAATCATCTTAATCATTGTAATCATCATAGTGCTGGTGCGCCAGAGAAACGGTAAAAAAAAAAGCCTGTTCTATTCCTGTGTGTTTGTTTCTGCTTTTATGAACGTCAGACTTTATGTGTTTGTGTTACGAGGGAGATGTGCTGACTGGTGGCATTTGTTTCAGTTGATCGAAGGGTAAGGGAAGCCATCGGACTGCAGAAGACAAACCAGAACAATGGTCCTACGGTACGAGTCTATTCTGTGGGGTCTATTTACATTCTTATAGATATTAACATATTATAATAACAGTATGGGTGTTTCATATTTGGTATTTTGTCTTTTATCTGTCTGTCTTATAGACTCTTGATCCTCTGCCAAATGCCCAAGTTACTAATGGTGCCGTTGGTAACCACCCTAATCCTCCTCTACGTAATAATCTGAACACACATACTATCCCTCAAAACCAACAAAGCAACAATACTTTCCACCGCAATAATAATGGGAACCTGGCCACCCTGACACCGAACTGGGTGAACGACACCAACACACGTCGACACAATGGCCAGATCAATACCAACACACTTCAACACAATGGCCGTATCAACGCCAACGCATTCCAGCACAATGATGGCCACAGCATTGATGCTTTCCCTTACAATGGACATCCAAATACCAATTCAAATCCATACAATGGTCCTCAGAACCCCAATGCATTCCCACAGTCTGGGCAGCCGAATCCAAATATTCTTATTCAGACAGGCAGCTCTCAGCCTGGTGCTCTTCCCACCACTATCCAAGTGAACCTCAACACACTGCCTCGCACAGACCATCCGAACAACACTGTTCAACCCTCTACAGTTCATGTCAATCTGAATGCGTATCCCACTGAGACCAGTAGGCCTGATCAAAGCTCTCAGCCACACAATGACCAGCAAGACGCAAATGCATTGCAGCGTAACAGTGATTCTAACGGTAATCGCCGGAACCTCATTCAGACCGGTCAGTCGTACTATAACCCTCAGTGGGAGTCTGGAATGACGAATAGAGGGCATCAACAACAGATTGGTCCCAGAGAGTCTTCAGGGAATAACTCCCGGTACCCAAATGACCTCACACAGACTGGATACTCAAACCCAACCAACCAGACCGATAGAGGCCATCGTACTGCCAACACACAGCGTTCCTCAGAGTACCAACTTGACTCACAAGACTCCACGTTGGGCACCAACACGCAGATCCGCCAGATGCCCTGGGACCGTCTGAGGGGTACTCCGGCGTATCCAAACCATCAGACAGAGAGTTCTGACAGCTCAGATTCCCAGTCCTCGGAATCTCAGCGGCCACGTCCACACAGGACTCAGCCAGTATCTACAAACAGACATACGCAGGCCGATTCCCGGACAAGAGAGAGAGACACTCAGAGACCAAATTCTCTGAGTGCAGCACAGATGCACTCCCAAATGGATCCTAATATACAGAGGCAGATGGTCCAGCAGAATACAAACAGTCAGCCACTAGCCACTGCTCAAAACCAAGCTGCCCAGAGGCAACCTGTGTCCCAGACAAGAAACCCTCAGGCAAACGGGCCCTCTAGCCAAATGAATACCACTGGACACGCAGTCATGTCTCAGGGCACAACCAGAGCTCAAAGTCAACCCCGCACTCAAGCAGCCCCAACACATACCGTTCAGACAGCTAGGCTGGAACAAAACAGGCAAGATCAGAGACAGAGAGCTCCTCAAAGCGCCAATACTCAGCTCCCCTCTGCCAGGCCGAATCCTACCCCCCTCAACCAGGCTGCCCTTCAGCAGCCCACCGGCCAGAATAACACCAACCCCTTTGCCAACGGTGCGCAGCAGACGCACGCAGCTCTGCAGAGACCCGGACCTCAGACAAGACAGGCGGTCTCGGGCGGTGCTCCAACTCAGCCCACTCAGCCACAGACCAACAAGGCGGGTCAGCGTCCCCCTACTCCTCCTCCCGTCCTTCAGCCGTCGGAGTTTCGGACGCTCCCCCGGGAGCGCCTCCAGCGGCCTAACGCGACGCACCCCGCGCCCGTCAGGGTCAGACACGCAGCGAATGTACCGCACGGACACCATGCCCCCAACATGCACAGACACCCTGGAAACGTGCATGTTACTGCCCACAGACACATGGGCAACATGCATGTGCCTCCACACACACACCGACCCGCCAACGCTCAGAGACATCCGGCCAATGCCAGACAGGTGAGAGTAGAACTACGGCAAAGATATTGCGAGCTTAGTGGAGATGAACAAAATGATGTGCATGACATACATGCCGTGGGAGGATTTTCTGATGTTGCAGTAGCTGCTTATGCCCCTGTTCGACAGCGTGGCTATAAAATGGTCATTTGTCATTTGGCTTTGCCTGGATACTCATGCTAGCAAATATAACTTCAGCTCTTTCTCGTTTGTAGATTTCTACTTTGCCTAAGTTTTATTTATTTATTTATTTATTTATTTATTTTTAAGATAAATCTCCATGGTTTCAGCAAAGGGGTATTTTCTGGCAGTTTGTGATTGTGTATCGAATTGAAGAATAATGACCTAGGTGTTTGGAGCTCAGTATTTAGAGTTTGCTTCGTGTCAGCCTGCAGCCTTTATTATTAATGTTTAAGCAGTTCGTGGCATCAGCCAGTGTGCTGTTATGATTTATAATGTTGTGTTGCTCAGATCTGGTCCTGCTGGCTCTGGTATCAGACACTGAGGTTTTCGATTGACTGAAGAGTGCGCACACATGCCCCCCAAATAATAATAATAATAATAATAATAATAATAAAGAACAGACTACAATTATGAGGTAAAAGGTGAAGAAAACAAACAAACAAAAAAACCTATCCAAATTCTAAACATCTAGGACTGAATTTGAGGGACCCTGATGTAAATGCTCTCTCTCCCTCTCTCTCTCTCTCTCTCTCTTCCCCCCCCGTAGCATGTCCACAGAGGCCAACCAAGACGCTGACGTCTCTCTCCACGTCGGCAGCTGAGCAGTGAAACTTCACAACCCCCCCCCCCCCCCCCCCCCCCCCCCCCCAGTGATTCCCAGTCAAACACAAAGCTTGTCCAAATAATGGAGAAACACAGGGAATGTTTCGTTTATTCTGCTGGGCTTGGGCTATCTTAATCTCACTACTATGCTGTTTCCATTTTTTTTCTATTGTTGTCAGGGGCCACCACGCTGAAATACAGAGAAACCTTATTGTTCACCCGGAACAACCACGTCACGTTGGCGTGAGAAAAGAAACTGTTAAAGATCTGCATTCAGCTACTATATGGATTTTGGATCTTCTATTCTCTTCAGTTCTGTGTGGTTGGAGAATGTGTTGACATCATAACGGAACAATGAAGCTCTGAGGTGTTTTTTTGGGGGGGGGGTTTTCCTCTCAGTGTAGGGAAATAATCACAGTCAACAATGAAGCTAATCCTCATACATGCATGACTTGAACCAAAAAAAAAAAAAAAGGATCCCATGACCCTTTGGAAGGATAAAATTCAGACAGTCATTTAACGGAATTCTGCTAGAATCACTGATTCAGGGATCAGTTTACAGTTATTTATCGATGATATTTTTGCCAAGGGACTTCTGTTACTGTAGTCCTTAACAAGCTATAAAGAAAACCCACCAACCGTGTTACCAACTGTATTGAATGTGTTATTAGCCAAGCTAAAAAGAAATAGTCAAGAACAGAGAAACACTCAAGGCACCGTGGGGTATTATGATGGGTCAGATTGGTTTTGCGAAGAACCAGACTAAAAATGAAGAACTAAAGAACTATATTGTTTGTGTGGGATATTTGTCTGTGTCTTTTTGTCTTCACACAAGAGCACTTTTTTTTTTTTTTTGTAATTGTATAAATGTAAATGTTTTATTCTCTGTTACATCTGAAAATGCATCATTGTGAAGTGTTTCTTCATTTTATATGGTCAATGATCTATGTATTAAAGGTGAACTTCAGGTCTAAATATAAATTATATTTCTATTTTTTTTTTTCTATAAACTGTTGCATACATACTTGCAGTACACAGTAAGTGTATTAATTATTTTTTTTGTGGGAGTATGTGGAAGATAATGTTTTTATTGTGACTGGAATCATAGAGGCTGGTGAATGTGATATTGTCTTGACTTAAACCGCTTTGCATCACTAGATGAAATGCTTAAGAATGAATGAGACTAAAGTGGGTGACTCACATTGTCCAGCATTAACAACTGAGTCAAGAAACACTGATCATCTTATATCCAGAATGGCAAAGCAAATGGAAAATGGCAATACAGATACTTTTGTGCTTAAGCAAACAAATCCTGGAGATTTCGTTGTAATGGATTTGGGTTGGGTTACTGTACTGTGTACTTTACCTGTGTACTTGTGGACAAATGTACACACCTATGATGCACGCACTTTCACATATTAAAAAGATTTTTTTACAAGTACCGGTTTTGAGTATTGCTTCACCACATCATACTTTATATTCCAAAATAGTAGATAGAAACGCTTTTTGTCAGCTGTAGGCGACTTGACAAACGGAAACGCTGACGAGCGTGATAGAGCTTATCTGACGGGCGAGATAGAGCTTATTCATACACTGCACGTACTGAGCTATCAGTCATACGCCCACGTGATGGTAATTCTGTCATGTGATCCAGCGGTCCTGTTCGCTTTTTTGAGTTCACCAATTCGATGACCCTTCTTCAGTCCCTTACATTTTTCGAGGACTGTCGAGTGACTGAGGTATTACATCTGTTGTGAAGCTAAGCATGTATTGAGAGCTCCAGTAGAGGGAGCCAGACATATACATAAAAAGCCCAGCCTCGCTCACCAATTCATTCTATCAAATCTCCCCCAGCCCCCGCCCCACCCTCCTCCTCCCTCCCCCACCATTCTTCGCTTTACCGTAAACGCCGATAGCACACCGTTTGTGTATCGGACAGTTAAACCACAGGGTAAACCGCGATTAAACCACACCCGCATTAATGCTACAACATCCTGTTATTTCTTGGTAATACAAATCTAACACAACAACAAGAGTTGTCATATTATGCATACAAAGGGAAGTCTATTTAAGCTCATACTACGTTCCAAGTATGTGACTGGTCTATTTTTCTACGGATTTGGGCCAGGGCTGGATGCTATATATCCGTCGCCGAGTGTGTTATACAAACTAGACGATACATGATTAGACGAGACATGATGAGGAGCATGTATAAAACGTGAAGAATTGGGCAGTTCGTGGTATCTGCCGTAACGGAAACCGTGACCAGCATTTTGTGGCTTGATATACATAAAAGATATGACCTACTTTCACAACCAGTGCACTTGATAACCAGTTTTTTAGACAAAGTCCAGGAAGACCAAACCTATGTTGTTGTTTTTGTCGTTGTTGTTAAATAACTGTAAACAAGCCAATAACTTTGTGCTGAATTTCAACGATTTTCAAAGTCCACTTGAGCCAAGTTTTGTGTTTCAAATGTTACACTATCGTTTTTACTTACTTACGCAGTAAGCATAACTTGTAACAAAGATGTATTTTACCGGGGCAATCTGTCATATAAAAAGGGAAAAACCCAGCAGCGTTCTTAGAATAACCAACTTTCCTTCTTCCTCAGACACTCGGCCAGAACGCTGGACCTTGAAGAAGAGAATGTGAAATAGAGAGGGAGGCTCATAAAGTGAATAGTGCTGATGGTGTTTGCACAGCAATCGACTGCAGGCCTTAGAGTGGGCGGGGAGCAAATGAACACATCACTTTAGTGTAAACATGGTCAAGTTTACTGAGGGGTCAACTGAATCAATTCTGAAGTCTCTACAGACAGGTTGTTGGGAGGCAATGTCACCTAATATGCATGCGCGCACACTTACATATATATGTACACACACACACACACACACACACACACACACACACACGCACACACACTCGTGTATATATATATATGTACACACTCCTGGTGCTGCTTTAGACGCATGATCAGAGGATAAGTCACTTCTGCAGATGCGCGTGGAAACATCAGTCAGATCTATTTTGATAGACTGCTCTTTGCTTGTTCACACAACTCACGGACACACTGGGTTTCTGGGTAATTACAGAGATAGATAAAGAACAGAGCAGTCTAATTATCACGCAGATTCATCCATCAGCCAGCACGACTGACTGTATCAGCTAAAATGTCAGGGGAAGGGGGCACAGATTGCCGCAGACACTGATTAAATGTGAGGGAGCGTTTGCTGTGGCGTGATTAGGCTGCTGCGTGTGGTCTCCTCTCAGCTTCACCTTTATGTCTAAAGAGGCTGTGCTGTTGCTATTCTGCAAAGTGTCAGCTGTGAATCATCACTGCAGTTGTATTTATAAATGACCTCTTTGCCAGGAACTCCTTATTGTTAATATAAGGCTGATCTGGGACAGATGATTGGCTGACTGCACTAGGCGCACATGAAGCTGAAGATTAGTGTTGTTGAAAGGCTTAAAAGGATCAATTGCTTTGATATTTATCGAGTGATTAACTACACTGTTGATTACCGTAGTACATTTGCTTCTCCATCAATTAATTAACTGATTGATTGATTGATTCTGAGTCTTGGACATGTTTTTGTTTTTACATGAAATCTTCAGCCTAAACTCCACTAGACTCTCAAAGTTTTCTTTTCTTTTCATTTTTCTTTTCTTTTGCTTTTTTTTTTAAAAAATTTTTATTTCTTAAAGAATTCTAGACCAAGACCAACACTTATAGTTTGGCCGTCACAAGGACTGGTATAGTTAACATTGACAGTTGATCTTGACAACGTTTTCCGTAACTTATGGACCTATGTCCTTCCATCCAATACGTGTTTATGTGCACCCAGCTAAAGGATGCTAAGTGCAGTGATGCTAAATGATATTCACTTCACATGCAGGCATTCTCACAGGATTCTGCTCCTCAAAACAAGAGAAAAACGTCCTACTGGGTGCTGAACTGAAAACGATAAAACAGACTTATAACAATTGTAAAGTAACCCAAAAAAAAAAAAAAAAATTTATCTAAGCAGGATGACACCTCTGCTGAGTCAACAAGTAAATATGCTTGACACAGTATGTGATGGTTTCTGAGGTACTGGGGAAAAAAATTCAGCACTTTAGAAAGCAAATGGAGGCTGAAAGCCCTACATTGCGCAAGAGTTGCACATTTCAGCCTGTAGTCCTAATTTGCACAATTTACCAGCTTCAGAAAATGGGGCGGATCATTGAATGGAGTAGTGAGTATATTCTGTCTTTGCATCACCACCTAATAGAAGCCAGTCATGACGACAAATAGGCAAAGCATTGTGTTGTACCAACTGCAGTATCTATTCTCTCTCAAACGTGTGGAAAATACTTTTCTTTGACAACAAAATTTACCTTGAACACAAGTGACAAGTTACTCATTCTGCGCGTAAAAAATATTGCTGAATTTTGTAGTCCATTGTCTTGCGAGGATACTGTTGTGATGTATTAGTGAAAGGAATGATTTCATGTTTTGGGATTTAACATGTGAAACCAAATCTTAAGGAGTATAAAACATATTTCAGTGCCTGCATACCTCCGTGTTCAATCGGGCTTAATTGGTTCGCATGTAGCTGACAGGTTTAGATACTGAAAGATTCAGAATTGTCAGTAAAGTTCGAGGATTCAGTGAAGTACATGTAAAGTGACTCAAACTACTGTTGAGACAAAGTAAAGATAATTCTCAGTAGATTATTCTCTATTTTAAAGCTCGTGGCAACCATGAATTGAATCATGGGATTTGCAAGTTCTCTTAACCAGTCATGAGAGCCAAAGATTTGTTTAGATAACCTGGAGAAAAAAAAAAAGAGATGCAGAAAACTGATTAACCGTGGTTCTGCAGAGTTTAACAGACACAACACAGCCCTGTTAGACAAACTCAGATATTTTGTAAACAATAGATTATTCCTGCCTCCACTAACTGAACTCAACTGTGAGATCTCTGAAGCTGTAATTCACTGTACGCTGATATCAAAAGTTATATGACATAAAACGGAACACTAGATCCAAAGGTCGCTGCAGTTCTGAAGAAGAACACTCCTTAGCAATATTCAAGCTATTACAATTATGTTTCTGAGCTTTTCAAAACGCAGTCATAAAATGTGTCATAAATCTCAGGTGGTAGAGTATAACACTAATTCTCTTTTTTAAATTATATTGTTTTATTATGTTTCGCTGCGTGTGAAAAAATGCATGGTTTAGTCAAACGACCCACTAACCATGATGAGTAATCAGACAGTGCTTATTTTGTCATGGAAATTGCTGTCAGTTTACACGTACACAACAGACTGCAAACACGGATACCGAGCACACGATCCTAGTAGAGAAAGTTTGTACTCAGTGTTGCTAAATGTTTTCTGTGCGTGAAAAGAGGAACTGGTTTTTCTTTCCTGTGTGGTTGATCTCTCCACTGCGTTATTTCAGACACGTCTCCATAAAGAGCGCTGCTTAAGGCATTGAAAGAGTTAGTCATTCATCAACCAGGTGTCAGAGAAACTGTGGAAGGATTAAGGTATGATGTTCATTCTTTACAAAACATTCATTTAAAGACTGGCTTAATGTGATAAGCTTTCATGATAAACACAAAACTCAAACGTGTAATTTTTTTTGTACTAAAACATTTACATAGTGTGGCTCCGATGAAATGAACAAAAAGATTATTCCTATTACTAATGAAATGCAAATATTACAGGTTTTGAAACCATTTCATGGCATACAGGCATGTGAACCACGCATGAACCGGTACTTCTTTTAAGGGTGCTGTTTGAACAAATGTTTTCCCATTATTTGATGGACTGATCTTCCAAGGAGGGTTTTTTTTATGAGGAAATATTATAACAGGTCATTCTTGAAAAAAAAAAAATAACTCAAGACATATGTTGATTCTGATCATGAGGACTAACACTCATTCAGAGAGTCGTTTGACCTACATTTTAGACCTCATCAGACAGTAAATCATTAACATTTAAACATTAACTGTCATCCATTTTACACCACAGAACTGTTTGGGTCAAGAGACCTATGTCCTATCATGTTGCACTCTGACATGTCAGAGTACCTAAGACTTAACAGAGGGAGTACTTCTCTTTGTTTTTGTTGGGGTTTTTTTTTTTTTGCTTTTTTATGACTTTGTTCATTACCTGTTACTGTATTTCCTTAGTAATTCAACTGTTTGTTTTATGATTGTAAAACACTAACTCACATCCTACTTGGGAATGTGCCATCTTATTTAACCATGTTTTACCATGTCTTTATCATGTTTTTCTGTCTCGTGTCTGTATGATGACTGACAGTCTATTACAGAATTTATTACTGGAATCTATTACTGGAAGGAGTAAAAGGCCTGAAGACAACTTCTAATTAAGAATGCATTGTCTGGGACTTTTACAGTGGTCACCAGACCAAAACAACAAATCTTAGTGGTTGTGTTATCACACTGGACTTTTATAGTCGCTTTTCTGTTTCTTGGCAACAGCTCATAAATCAATAAAGGCTCCTCGCCTTCTTCATTCTTGTCTACACCTTGGCCCCTTTCCCAGATTAAAGGTGTGTGTTTTCAGCACAGTGTCACGTGTAGTGTTCAGTTTATTGGTCTTCAGGTACTCTATCTGACTATATATAGAATCAGCTAATGCCTGATCATTTGAGACCTGTTTTTTTTTTTGTTTGTTTGGTTTTTTTTGTACTAACCTAACACCGTGTTTAATTTAGTTGAAATGTATGGTTCTACAGTAATAGATTATGAATGTGGGGGTATGAACAGCAAAGTTTTTAAACAGGCCACGAAAGTCTTGATAGATGGAGGATTGGGGGTGGGGAGGGCGCTAACACAGTGACTTTAAGGGTCCTTCAATCTGCAAAACACCAGCAAGTCTCTCTGCTGTGTTGATTGGCTGCCTCTTGACTGTGGTTAACAGGGTGCTGCTTTGGATTTGAATATTGTACTTCTCTGTTTGTGCACTCGTATCTCTTGTTACCATGCACCATGATCTTCGGTCACCTTCAAAATATATGAACAGTGCCTTTTTATAGCGATGCTAAGAGTGAATAACCACTTCACCCTCTTAACTGTTAGTCAGAAAGAAGTCGGTGAATATACAGCACTGTTGTAGAGCGTTAAGCATATAATGTGATTTTGCAAATGTGTTTCAAACCGTAAGTGATGTTGGCAAATTTGTGGGTTTATTGAGGAACCACAGTGTCAGTGTATTACTAAATATTCCATATGCATATGACACAACGTTTTCTTTCTCTCTCTTTTGATTTTAGTGGCAGTGGGCGATCACAATGGAATGGTCGAAGAGTCTCAGTAACCTGGTGCTGTCAGTTTACGGCATCACTTTCATCATCGGCGTGCCCGCCAATATCCTGGCCTTTTACACCTTCATCCGAAAGGTGCGCCTGAGGGCCACGCCCATCGATGTCCTCCTCCTGAGCCTTACCACCTCCGACCTGGTCTTCCTTTTTTTTCTTCCGTTTCGTATGGTGGAGGCCGCCAACATGCGGTGGGACATGCCCTATTTTCTCTGTCCCTTGTCCGGCTTCATCTTCTATTCCACCATCTACAATAGCACGTTGCTTCTGACTGCCATCAGCGTCGAGCGTTATCTCGGAGTGGCTTTCCCCATTCAGTACAAACTGAAACGTCGACCCCTGTACGCTGCGATAGCCAGTGCCGTGTTTGCAGTGGTGTCCATGGCTCAGTGTAGCATAGTCTACATAATGCAGTATTACGACCACAAGAACCCCACGGCGATCGCCCCCTCCGGGCGGAACACCTGTTACGAGGTGTTCAGCACGGAACAGCTGGAGATCCTGATCCCCGTGCGTCTTGAGCTTTTTCTGGTGATGTTCCTGATCCCTTTCCTCATCTGTTGCTTTTGCTACATCAGTTTTGTCCGCATCCTGTCCCGCCTTCCCAACATCAGTCCCAAAAAGCGTTTCAGGGCCATCGGCTTGGCTCTCGGCACGCTGTTGATCTTCATCATCTGTTTCATGCCGTACAACATTTCGCACGTGGAGGGATTCGTTAACTGGAAGAGTGCCGACTGGCGTGTCTACGCTCTGCTCACCAGCACTTTCAATGCCTGTCTGGACCCCTTGGTCTTCTACTTCTCCTCCTCTGCCCTCAGGGAAATGTGCAACCACTTTATCAAGAAACTTCTGAGGAGGCCAGTTTTTGCGTCCTGTCGTAAAGCCATGTACTGCTCCGCCGTGGAGGAGAGCACCCAAAGCTCTAATGACAGCTCCCGTTAGATTCATCGGTCTGTCCGCGTGTCTTGTCTCTTGGACATAGTTTTGGACATATACGTTTATGTCACACTCTTGTGCGTAAATACGTGAAAATAACATCAGCACCTGTCAGCGCCAACCATTATCATGCATTATGGGCTTATGCCTTTTTTGGGGGGGGGGGGGGGGGGGGGGGGTGTTGAGTCCATGTACAGTCAGTCTATGCATTTTGGACCATGGTCCTGAATCTCCCTGTTTTTGCTCAACTCGCATATTAGAGTGGTCATGTTTTTGTCAGAGAATATCAAAGGTGTTTTGTATATGCTAGCTGATGTGAAGCTGCTTTGTAAATATAGAGAGTATTTATGTATTCGGTGTTCATTCTCAGCTGATAGCTAGCATTATTTTTATATGCACAAAGTAATATATAATGTGGTGTCCTTGTTCATTTCTTAAAACCTGATATAATTGCATTTTCACATCTCTATTTTTTTATATGCATCTTCAGAGGTACTTTGAAAGATTTATGTTATGTAAAGGAAAGGAAACATATAAAAATCAAAGCTGTTTTTACATTTTTCTAAATTGATTAAAATGTTTTTGTATTTCAAAGGTACTACTTGCAATGTAAGTCACTTTGGCTAAAAGCGTCTGCCAAATAACAAAATTGTAAATTGTAATTGCAATGGTGCCCACTTCTAATGATATTTGATAATGTGGAGCAATATTAAAATGTCAGACAATACATATGCAATATTAACTAAATATTTCAACAATGTCTGCGCTGCATCAATCTAACTGAACAAATGTAATTGCGTAGGAAAACTAGATATGGGGACAGGAAGCTTTATTTATTTATTTATTTATTTAAAGATATACATTAGCTCTTTATTGAGTTTTTTTGGTTGTCAGAGTGAAGAAAGTGTATAGGGGAGTATTTATAAAACCAAAACAGTCATTTGTTGTTATGTGTGATTCAGATAAGTGGTACAGCTGAGAAAACATACGGTTTTTCTCACCCTTTTGTGTGATATGGACAGTAATGAGTGTGCAGTTTATAAAGGCAAACATAACCATAGTTTTGTAAAGCTCTGCTCTTTCATCTTCTGTATGAGCAGGTTGACTTGCTGTGATGTCTAGCAATTGTGTAATACATACAAACATGGACTGCTTAACCTGGGTTTGTATGTTTTAAACAACTAAGTTCTTAAAAAAAAAACTCTATGTAATTACTATATGTAGGCACTTTGATCTTCTCAAGATACACCGCTTTTTTTGCATCTGCAATGTCTTGACATTAAGAGAAAGGATTTGAATAGATGAGCAGCATGAAATGTTTAAACAACATATGTTCAAACATACCCATTGCCTTTGGCCAAAACCAGAGTGCTAACAGTGCTATAGTTATCATACAGGCTGTAAAAAAAGACAAACCAACCAACCATCCAGCCAACCACCACCTCTCTATTAAACTCCGTGCACCAAAAACAAAAAAAATAAATAAAAAAATAAATAAAATGAAGAAGATTTTTGTGAAAGCGTGCCCTGTGTTTAATGTTGCGTTGCTGTGACAACGCCATGCGCAGTATCTGTCAAAACATGCCCGGTGCCAGGTGAAGCTTTAAAAACGCATTTGATATTTGCAGTTCTTTAATGTGGCTGTTTAAATAAAGCTACAGTTACAGAGTTCAAACCACAACAAACAGCACCATCCTGAACGCAGTCGAGTAACTCAAATGGGTTTATGCGTCTGTGAATATGCATTTGAATGTATTGAGGAAAACAGTTTTTGTACATCAGATGTGTAGTATCAAAAAAAAAAAAAAAATTGATGGCCAAAGTTCTTATGGAGACCATTACCAGGTTCGCCTTACCTCTCAAGTCTTTTCAAACCCTTTTGAAAGTTTCTTATCTTCTTAAAGACTAACAGATTCTGAACATGTGTCTTACTTCCTGTCATTATTTCTATTGCGTTTTTTCAGTAAATCTACTCTGGTAACTCTAGAATTCTATGTATTGCGTGAGTCATTATACAAAACTGAGACACGGAGCCATCTCAGAAAATAAGCTCAAGGACCTGATGTGTAAGATTGGAATTTTCCTGCTAAAAGCCGTTATCGGAAGAACATTTTCAGCCTGGTCAGAGCAGGGGAAAAGTGAACTCACTACCTTATCAGTCTCCTTTTTAAGCACACATTAAACCCCCACAAAGAGGGATGTAAACATTTGAAGTATTCGTTTATCTCAAAGTCTCAAAAGTTGTACGGTTTTGAAACTGAGACTCGGAGATGGATGACAGGGGGGGCTGCTTTGCCTCACATTACTTAGAAAAAAAAAAAATTAGGAGTTTAATCAAAATATCCACAAAACCTAAATAAGGTTGGTTCCAGCTAAAAAAAAAAAGTGCATGTTACAATCAGTTGACCTTCCAGACTCGTCCATTCTGTATATGGTTCTCTCTACACTTCTGTGATGCTGTTTTTTGTGGGCACTGCCAACAATATGTTGTGTGAGAAACACACGGCTATCTTATTAATTTTCCATTATCAGTACTGAACATAGAGAGAAGAGAGTAAACAGTGATGTGCGGAAGCTACCGGCAGCTTAAATCCATTCGCAGCTCAGAAGAGGCAGTGTAAATGAGAGAGTGAGGGAGAGAGAGACAGAGAGAGAGAGAGAGAGAGAGAGGGAGAGAGAGAGCAGAGTGGAGAGTGGATACTGTGGATGAGGTGAACTTGTCATTTTTGTTTTCTTTTAATTTTATCCAGAAAATTCTTGATTGGATCACAGTTGACGGTCCCTCAGGTCAAGGTTGCGGAGGAGTTCCTGGACTTCAGAAATAAATCTTTGCGTCTTGCACAATCCGGTACTTTCTCCTCTTTCTGTTTTTTTTTTTTTTTTTTTCTCTCTGAAGGCGCAGGCAGCGTGGAATTCCTTAGACATTTGTCATCAGAATACAAATAAAATTTGTCGAACAAAGAAATCCCTCATGAAAAGTCTGTGGGTTCAGGAAATATGAAGGTGTGGAGTCTCTCTGAGATGGTTGAATTAAACACTAGTTCTGTGTACTTTAAAGACACATTTACATGTTTCATGGATTAACAGTAACGCAGGTAAGTTTAATGACCTGTACTTGTATGTACTAATCTCAGTTTCCTCTGTTTGTAGTTTTCTCTATTTATAGTTCATTTAATCAGATGACAGTTGCCTCATACGAAAGTGTTATATTTTAATTGTACATTTATCATGACTGTATGTGTCAACAACATGTCTTAATAAAGTCATTGATTGTATTAACATTGTTTTTTTTTTCCTTCTAGACCAAAAGATTATCATTATTTTTAAAGATAAAATCTGTTGCTTGGATGAAGCAATGCTCAGCAAATGCATATTTTTTGGAACTGCAAGCAAAAAAAAAAAATTATTTTCTTGTCAAAGCCAGAGAATGAAATAAACAGTTTATTTAAAATGGACAACTGACCTCGACTTTTCAGCTGCTGTGGTTTATTTTGTTTGAAGACGAAGAACTCGACACAATGTAACAACCTTCATTCCCTTCATTGAATACAGCGGAACAGTGACATCATGCAGAAGTGTGAAACTAAACTGTGCCTGTCAGTCTACATTATCACCTTCGTGACTGGTTTACCTACCAACATCCTGGCCTTTCACACTTTCATTCAAAAGGTCAGGAAAAAACCCACGCCGATCGACATCCTCCTCCTCAACCTCACCTTCTCCGACCTGCTCTTCCTCGTCTTTCTCCCCTTTAAGATGCAGGAGGTCGCCAACGACATGATGTGGACAATGCCTTACGAACTGTGTCCGCTGTCCGGTTTCGTCTTCTACATGACCATCTACAACAGCACTTTTTTCTTGACGGCAGTTAGCGTGGAACGCTATCTGGGAGTAGCTTTCCCCCTCCAGCACTCTATGAAACGACGGCCCGTGTACGCCGTGATGGCGAGCATCTTCATTTGGCTGTTGTCTTTCCTTCACCTGAGCATCGTCTGTATCATGCCCTATTACAACCCTCCAGAGTACAACAGCACAGCGCCTCCCATACTGAGGAACGTCTGTTACGAGTCCTTCAGCCCGGCTCAGTTGGAAATCCTCCTCCCGGTACGTCTGGAGCTCTGCATAGTCCTCTTCTGCATCCCCCTCCTGATCTGCAGCTTCTGTTACATCAATTTCATTCGCATCCTGTCCCGCCTGCCCAACATCGGACGCCGGAGGCGCCTGCGAGCCATCGGCCTGGCTCTGGGAACGCTCTTGGTCTTCGCTCTTTGTTTTGGGCCCTACAACGCTTCTCATGTCGTGGGCTTTATCAATAAAGATAGCCCTGACTGGAGGGACAAAGCCTTATTATTGAGCACTTTCAACGCTTGCCTGGACCCCCTCATCTTTTACCTGTCTTCGGCCGCGGTCAGGAGCGCGCTGGGTACGGTTGTACGAGGCATCTGGAGCAAGCTACACCTCAGCGACTTTCGCCGGTTCTGCCGGCATCTGAGGGCCGAACCTCACAAAACTAAAAATGAAGCTTTTCCAACAGCAGGAGAAAACAACACCCTTTGAGAGGGATACAAAAGAGTACAGGGAATGATAGCAAATATTTGTATTTTCATGTGTTCTTATCCTATCTTTGCTCGTCAATATCTGTACACTTCCTGGCAAGATTAGGAAAAAGGGCAAAGTGAAAGGCTCCTATCACTAGCATCAAATGGAAGCTGAATGTTGTTGTGTGAATGTCTAACGCACCGGTGAAAAACAGCATGTGTGTACACAGCCTGCGCTGCATTTGTTTGTCTGCCTACAGAAGACACGATTGCGAATTTACACATAATTATGTTTTGCATTGACTTTGTTCAGCCTGAACAGCAAACACAGAATGATGTATCTGGCAGGAGGGTGGATTATCCAGAACACCTTGTTAGATCCGGCGCTCAATAAAACTGTGAGCTGATGTACACTCCAACGATGCCAAACACAGCGAAGAGTGTGACAGAGTTCAGAGAATATGGACAGATATTGAAGTAGATTGTTCAGCGTTGTGATAACCGGACTCATTTCCCAGGCAATACTGAGGTGAATAGAGATGCTTAAGTCGCTCATCTGTTTGTCAATACTTGTCCATATTAATATTTGGTCCTCACAATCGTTCTATGACAACGGTAAATGTTAACTATCAATGCAGCTTTGATTTGAGAGAGAGAGTGTGTGTGTGTGTGTGTGTGTGTATAAGCACACAAAACTCAAACACAACCAATATTTCTGCTCTTGCTTCCTCTGATTTCTTTCACAGACGAGTATGCCAGGAAATTACAAAACAACTGAGTACACATCGAACTTCCTCAACAAATGAATGCAAAAAAAAAAAAATACTGTCGGACGTCATAATACAGTTTACAAGAAACAACCGATTACTCTACTGTTCCATTATGTCATCCAGATATTTAATAAGAAAGAATTTACTATTTATTCATTTTTAGCCTTCAGTGTCGGTATACTTTGTGTTGACTTTTTTTTTTTTATTAGATGTGTCTGCTTTTTTTTTTTTTTTTTATAGCTGCGTGTGTTATTGTTGACTATTTCCTCCTCCTCTTTTTTTTTTTTTTTTTTGGATTTGTGTCAGGCTCATTTTCTCTGTGTTCATAATCCTTCGAGAACCACGTTCCGCCTGGAATGTTTCCTCAGCTCTGTAGATTATTTATTAATCCATTCAATATTTAGACAGGGATATAGTGCCTGGTTAATAATCGTAGATCGTTCTCCCACATGTGTGCAGGGGGGGAGGAAATCGCACGCTGTGTTTAGTTTAGATGACACACTGAATGTAATGCAGCAAACAGCTTGCGTTTTAAGAGCCGTCACCTCCTCCGATGACGGGCTAACGTATCCACTAAGGAAAGAGGGTGTTCCTACCGTCCTGTCTCCTCTCCTCCATCCCCCGTCCTGCTGACATCATTGCCTGAGAATTCATCATCGCTGTTTTAAGATCTCTTGACATGCGGTTTACACAGCGTTGTGTACCGTGCCCTCATTTTAAATCAACCCGTTTACTTCGATTATGTTTTGATTTGGAGTACACACACACACACCTCCACAGAAGTCCACAAATATCCACATGACCTCCAAAGATCCAGAAAGAGAGTAAACCGTGGTGCAGATAACAGCATTAGAAAGATGTATTTTTTTTTTTCGAGTAACACAGTGATATAGGATTCTGTTTCTTTTCTTTACAACGATTGTATGAATAAACAAAGTGACGGAACAGCCATGTTTATGATTGGTGGTGAGTCTGTTTTTCTAGGAGCCTTAGTG
>NC_044502.1:41327521-41355021 GCF_902362185.1 Chanos chanos
GAAGAAAAACAACAACAAAAACACATACGCAGTGAAAAGTTATGTTAAAAACAAAATTCAGTTTTATTTTTTTTCCCAGTTCCATTTAATATTTTTTTAATATTTTTTTTTTCTCCTCATCATGAATTTTTGAAAAAAAGAAAAGAATGCGCATACTTACACACACACACACACACACATACACACATACACACTCACACATAAGCACACACACACAAGAAATGACAGACAGATCAGAAACCAAATGAATCAGAAAGACCATTATAGAGTCATTATAGCACAACACAGAACTGCTCAAGATGGAAGACAATGTTCATTTTCTTCTTCTTTTTTTTTTTCTTTTGATGTTGATGTTTTGTTGATGATTTATATAAATTCAACACTTAGGAAAAAAAAAAAAATCAGTGGTCTGAAATAGATTATTTCCCATCATGCCTGCCATGGAAAGGCCAGAGAATATACACAGACACAGATGCACACTCACACTTACACACACTTACACACACACACACACACACACACATACCAACGCACACACACACACATTTGCATTCGCACTCACATGTACAGTATATTGTTAATACAGAGATACTGGAGTGGAGACCTGGAGCACACAGAGGTGACGGGGCACGCTGACACACAGGGATTTGTAATCTGATCTAAGAGCAGGGGACTGAAAATTGATGAGGGGGATGCAGAGAGGACAAAGAGGGCAAAGCAGGAGAGATGGGCATGACTGACTAAGGGTTTCACGTGCCCATTCATCAAAGGGCATTAGCTACTGTTCTCCCTCATCAATCTGATCCCCACAGAGGCCTGTCCGGTGGCATCTGGCTCCCTTCAGTCAACGGTAAGCCCTGTCAACGGCCCGTAGCATGACACAGAAATACGCATACTCATTTTCAAAGTGTAACGCCATGCTAAGCTATTTTTACCCATTCTACTGACGGTATAGACGGTATAAACTCCAGCGGATGCGTAGGATACAGAACTGACGTTCGCGGCGATTAGGAGTGACGCCGCGCAGTTATGCACAGTAAAAAAAAAAAAAAAAGGCTGAGAGGTTCTACTGTCACGAGGTACCAGTGTGTGGCACTCTTAAGTAATCCTCTCCAGACACTGAAACAAAAAACTCTGGTGCTTAGTGAGCAGTTATCTCAGAATGGCGAGTCACTGACAAAGACACATCTGTTGCACTAGACTCAAGGACTGCAGAATGAGGTTGAGTGGCCTATCTTTTCCCCTCTCCCTCAACTGTACTTCCTTTCCTACCTTGCTACTTCTATCTATCTATCTATCTATCTATCTATCTATCTATCTATCTATCTATCTATCTGTCTGTCTGTCTGTCTGTCTGTCTCTGTCTGTCTGTCTGTCTGTCTACCTTGTGTGTCTCGCAAACATTCCCTCAATACAGATACACTCATCTACATTCATTTTCAACAGTCAACAGGCATCGCAAGCCAGTCTTATTTCTATACACAATACACAGTGTCACCAGTAATTTTAGATCCTGTGGTTATCTCCCCACGATGCTTTCTCGGAAGGGAGTACTTTTGTATTTCTTAGAATTAAGACTCAAAGATACACAGTATCGATAAAGTACAGACACATGGTTGTGAGTATAGTGAATGCTTGCATCATCAACATAATATTATCTGATCCTAGCATGCAACACATTTAACCCTTTAGATGCCATTCTAAACATACAGAGTTTAATTATTTTACATTATATCTTATCCAAATTTCTCTCTATTTCTTTGATTATTTGAAGGGTGCAGTCCTTGGCTACCTGGATTCATAGATCTGATTTGCCATATTCTCTGTTGAAGAAATAGCTATTTTGATGTGAAATTCAGTCTTTGTGTATCATAAGGCAAAGCTCTATTGTCTGTCTGTTTTTCCTACATTGATTCATTTAAGAATTTGACGTTGAAATGTCAGGTGAGAATCAGCCCGAATCTTGTTTTAAGAATGAAGAATAAAAGTGAAATCAAAAAGGAGTAAAACATTAAACTACATTAAGAGCGTATCAACTTTAAAAATGATCTATCCAGCCCTGCATCTAACTACAAAAATAATCAGTAGCCAAACAAAGAATCCATTTAAATTACATTACAAAATCTTATGGACTCTCATGTATTAATTAAGCAAGCAGGTTTTATTATTTACAAAAAAAAAAAAGAAAGAAAAAAAGTTGTCTTTTTTTTTTTATGTGTTATCTACCCTTAACTAAAATGGTGGAGAATGACTGAGCGTTGCCCTCTGGTGCCTGAAGGGAAGAATTACAACACATAACCAGGCACGCGTTTTGCGATCCGAGATAAAACAGGTACGAAAATATAATTAAAAACATACATCTTAAGAAATCGACTATGTTAAGGAATATTGTGTTGTGTACAGGGAGCCATTCATTTTGTCTACATTTAATCCCTCCTAGTGCCAGCAAGGGTAGCATGAGTCACTACACGCGAGATTTTTTCTTTTTTTTTTCATCTCTGAGCGTGTCCTTTTATCAGAAAGAGCTGAGGTCAGTGTGGAAAGCGGTATGAAAGTTTGAGTTGTTATCATTAGTACAACATACCCTAAGCTTTCTTTGGTCTCTATACAGGGAGTTCATTCTCTGGTCACAGTCAGTCATACCATCTCACTCTGTCTGAGGGCTGTCTCCACAGAGCCCCACAGAGAGAAAAGGGGGGAAACTCGGGGGCTTTCTGCTTTGAGACCAGCCCTGTCACACCCATTCATATCAAGGTGTCTGTCGCCTCTTTCCATCCTCCACACCGGAGTTCTCTCTAGGTCCCCACTGTGAATGTTTGTTTGTTTTTTTCCCCCCTGTCTTTCTTTCTTTCTTTCTTTTTTTTTTTTTTTTTTTAATCAGATCTACAGATGGGGGGTGGATTCACATTCAAGTGGATTCTCAGTTTTGGGGTATTACATTTGAAATCTTCCCCCATCCCTGTTTTTAAAACAGACCCCTGCCCCCAAATTCTCCGACCCAAACACGAAATTTTTCATGTTCTTTTTTTTTTTTCTTAATTCACCCATAACAAACATTTACATGCTTTTTTAAAACCCACATTGAGAAACATGACATTATGTTTTCTTTCCTTTTTTTTTTTTTTTTTTTTCCTTATAACTTGATTTCTTGAGGAGAGAATATGTACACAAGGCTGTGTGTCATTAATGAGGAAAGTGAGCTTGATGCTGACATGGGAGTGAAGTTGGATGAGGGTTGGGTGGACGCTGTACATGCATATCAGAAGATAGGACAAGACACACAGAAAGACAAATAGACAGAAAGCTAGAGAGCTAGAGAGAGAGAGAGCTAGAGAGAGAGAGAGCCAGAGAGAGAGAGAGAGAGAGAGAGAGAGAGAGAGAGGCACTGCTGGACACACTGCCTGCTCTTGTGCTTGAAGCTGAACCCATGCTGGGCTTTACAGGCAATTAACATGAACATGGGTGATGAATATGAAAGACATGCATAGCCCAATGCTATAGCATAATGAGATAAGCCCATCAGAGAGGAAAACTGCACAGCGAGATGTACTGAATCAGAAATTCGGGCTCGGATGACTTCTTAGACGACCGAGGACTGGCAGCAGACACCAACTGTAGCATCACACACTGAATCGAAAAAAGAACTGTTTTGCCATATAGTGTATCTTGATCTCCCTCCAGCGAGACACAGCACACACCACAAAACTGCATAAATACACTGTATTTGTTGTTGTTGTTGTTGCGGTACAGATTATGGCACTCCACTGACAGTGAAAACGTTACTCAGATTATATACTGAATACGTAAGATTTTGGAATTTTTTTTTTTTTTTGGAGGGGGGTGGGGAAACACATTTTAGTTGGGAATTATTGCTGGTTTGGATGATGCCAAAAACAATATGTCGGGAGACACAGGTGTTTGTTACGTACAAAATCAACGTCACAGGCTCGAGTGTTGCGTGTCACTTCGAAAAGATTGCATATGGCGTGGGTAACACAGTGTGGAGTGGCCGGGGGTTTTAACGAAGCAGAGCTCGTCTGCTTCCTCTGCGCTTTTACGACGCGTTTTTTTAAGTGGCGGGCTAATTAACCAGCGGGGGCTGGAGCGCCTCGCTAGTTTAAGTGTCTGCGCACCAAGGCAAAGTCGTCCTTGAAAGGGGTCCTGTCAATGGCAAGATTGAATTTGATTTATGGGTTTTGAATGTCTGCGGCTGGAAGGACCAACGGGAAAAAAAAAGTGACGGTCCCTTTGGTTGACAAAGTCGCTGGATAAGAGCTAATTACATCTTTATCTCGCCCTCAACATTATCAACGGCTGTGAGTTTCTAGGTTTAGCAAGCCAAGTAGCCTACAAGAGTGTTACCATGATAGTGGCCATGAATGATCATACATTTGATACAATCAACAACGTGGAAAAAAAAAAATATCTGAATACATACACATTACAAATTATATTACATTTGATTGCTTGCTCATATAATTTTTTTTTTTTTTCTTAGAAGAAAAGACTTCCGTTGTGTCTTTAAAAAGCGTGTCATGGCAAAATAGAGCACGTCACTTTGAAAAACTCAACGTTTCGTCATTGGATGAATGTGATTTTTTTTTTTTTTTTTCAGAGCAAAGTACAAAATATATTCGCACGCATGGCTCATAATCAGCTCTGCCATTTTTTTTTTCTCACATGGAATTACGTCATATTTATTCAAATACATATTAACATCATCATCATCATCATCATCATCATCATCAGCATTGTTGTAATCATTATCATTATTAACACCAAAAAAGTAATAACCTTGCAGATTAAAATGTACACAGTGCAGGGGGAGGGGGGGGGGCGGGGGGTGGGGGTTGATGGAGGGCGGGTGTGGAGACTGGCGGGGGGTGGGGGGGGGAGGGTTAGGACTTGAATGGTACCACAGTAGGAATATTTCTAATAGGTACATGCTATCCACAAGCAACAGAGGGAGGATGATTGACTGTTTCAGGGCAGGGGGCATCATATCCTCCAAGACAAATTAAAAAAGACTGAAACAGAGGGCCGATGGACAGTGTAGGCTAGTTTCTGTTGGACACCGGAGTCATGAGACGGCATCTACTGTCAGTTTATTTACACTGGGTGGTGGAGCACTGACGACCGAGTCAACGTAAAGAGAGGCGGGATCGACCGACTGGCCGAGGTGGTGCGTCGTGTGGGGTGGAGGGCGAGAAAGGCGGTCGCATGCTCGTCGCGGGTTATGGTCTCGAAGAAAAAGAACGCGAATCAAGGGGGGCAAGACAATAGTCCCCATCACTGGCCTTTTTCACAGGAGAGCAGGTTAGCGGTTTGACATCATTCGTCGCGGCAGCGCCAGACACACGACCGCACGTTCAGAACCGCTGCCCTGTGTGATCAGAGGGACAAAGGCCGTCGGGCCTGCTGGTGAACAGCCGCAGACAGCTTTTAGAGCGTCACCTGACCAGCGCCAAGATAGTTCTTCATCATCATCATCATCATCATCTTAATGCATATCGCCCCATTACCAGGGTTAGAAATGAACAACCTTTCCATAAGAAGCAAGCAGCACAACCAGCCTGAACACCTCAACAAAGCCAACCGTTTAAGTTAACTGCTATTTTCTTAGAATAAGTTATTATTATTATCATTATTATTATTATTGTTATTATTATTATTATTATTGACTATATACATTAAGATCGTAACCTTCGGCAAAAAGAGGGAAAGGCAGTGTGTGTGAGGGTGATGGTGCTGATAGTGGGGGTGGATGAGTGGATGAGTGGAGTGGAGGGAGGAGGGGGGGACGAGAGGGGGTTTGGCATGTGATGCAGCGATGGCTCCTGGAATAATGCATATTCTTTTTGTTGTCACAGTGATGGGTTCGTAATTAAAGACTCCTTCCCGGAGCGGGGACGTTTAGACCTTCGTCAGGAAAGAGACCGAGAGACCGAACCAGATGCCGAGACCCGACACCCCCGCGCTCAGACCCACTCCCCCGCCGTATACTGCTCCCGGCCCTGGAGGAGAGGACGAAAGGAGAAAGAGAAAACAGAACAGAGAGAGAGAGAGAGAAAGAGAGAGAGAAGTAGAGAGCAAAGGGGAAGTTTACCACAGAACCAAACATAACGTGAAAGGGGAGGTAAAATGGAGGGAGAGGAGGCGAAAAGCGTATTCGAGTGAAAAACAAGTTTTCACAGTGACACTCGTATGTTTATTGCTTGCACATGGGGAGATTTCCTCCTCTGGTGTAACATTTGGAGAGAACAGGTAAAGGGAGAGAGAGGAGTGAGCGGTTGATGGAGGGATACGACTCAGCAGCGGAGAGAAGGGACAGCTGAGTGAACAAGTTAAGACATATGAGACTGACAAGAGAGTGACTCATCAGGAGTGGGAGAGCCGTGGAGATAATGGCCGTGAGTACGAGAACAGAAAAGGGAAAGATAGAGAGCTCACTTAAAATGATAATGCACACACACACACAAAAAAAAAGAGAGAGAGAGCCGGAGAGAGACAGAGGGAAAGAACAGGTACGAGAAATCGAGCGAGAGAGAGAGAGAGAGAAGGGGTCGGGGGAGAACGAAGCGGTTTTCCTAGGCGTAACAGGAGAGAACAGAGGGAGAATAAAACGGGGACAAATGAGGGTTAGCGACATGCTGGCGTAATGGGGCAGGGGATAGAGAGATTGAGAGAGAGTCAGGGAGGGGATTTAGCAAAAGGGAAAACTCTTAGCCAAGGAGGGGGAGGCAAATGTAATACCGAAAGAGGAGAGCAGAGAAGAGAAAGGAAAAAGAGAAAAAAAAAGAAAAAGAAAACACTGTGTGTCTGTTTCCCTGGTGACAGCTGATGCACTCTTGACTGTGTGTGTGTGCGTGTGTGTTTTTTTTTTGGGGGGGCGGGGCAGAGCGGGGGGTCACAGTTAATGTTTGATTGTGTGTGTGTGTGAGTTTGTCTGTTAGCGTGTGAATATCTAATAAGCCAGGGACTTACGGAAGAGCAGCATGCTAGCGTTGGAAGCCCCCAGGCGATTGGAGGCGAAGCAGGTGTAGTTGCCGAAGTGTTTGTCTGTGACGTTTGAAAAAACCAGGAGAGAACGTGTCTTCTCGTTTTTAATCGTTAGCGTGTTGTCACTTTCCACCGGCCTGAAGGGAAGAAAGACAGAAAAAAAAGAAAAACACACAGAGAAAAAAAAAAAATCAGCGCATGTTTTATTTGAGTAGTGACACTTTCATGTTGCCCTATCTGTGGAAAACTCCTTATCCACAAGGCAAACTTTTGCTTCCCTCAGTTCTGAGGTACAAAATACACGCATTTTTCATGCATTTTTCCCCTTGGGCCAAACCTGGGTCAGGTTCTCACCTCCGATCATCTCTGTACCACTCAAAGGTCGCTGTGGGCACTGCCATAGCCTCACAACGCAATATGGCTGACTTGCCCAGTTGGGCTGGCATGTTCTTTACATCTGTAATTGTAGGAGGGTCTAGGAGAGAGAGGTCAGCAGTTATAGTTACAGCCATACTGAGATATGAATACAAATGTGTGTGTGTGTGTGTGTGTGTGTTTCTGTGCCTGTGTGTGTGTAGGTGGCCCTTGTTTGTCTGTATGAGTGTGCATCTGACTCACAGTTCACGGTGACCTTGACTCGCCGGGTGTCTGGTGCGGCGACTCCGTTGTTGGTGATGCACTCAAACTCTTCACCCTGATGCCGTTTGATCTCCGTGATGTCCAGGAACTCTCCTTCACTCAGGAGTCCATCTATTCACAAAGCAGCGCTCTGATGTGAGAATCTCACACAGCTTTGTAATCTCTAACTTAAGCCTGAATCATTGCTTTAGGTTGAACACTACTCAGATCTCATCAGGCGGAGTCATAGAGCGGAAAAAAACAAAACAACAACAACAACAACAACAACAACAACACTTTGCTAGGTTCACCCAATGCTTCTACATTATTAACTCAAGTCTTTGAAGGGTTGGGTTGTAAGAAGTGACTATTAATACAGCAGAATCACAGGCGCAAACCATAGAATGCGTCTGAATGTAGTCAATTATCACACCCTAGTGCTTTCTTCTTGTCTCTTTATGATATCTGCGTAGCTGTGATGAGATGGTGTTTTGATTTTATGATGCGATTTGATATGAGATTACGTGCCGTTCATCAAAGCATCTCAAGCACTTGGTTGCGCTGGAAATAAATCCACATGTTCTTTCTAGTTTACTGCCAGAGCGAGCGAACGGTCCGTCGGCATTATCTGTAGTCGTTCACCGAGCCGAATCAAACACGTATGCGTTCACATCTCTACGTGTGTCCCCCGTAGTTAGACCGAAACCGGCTACAGTGCAGCTGTACCTAAAACAAACCCGCTCCTCTAACTCTGTAACAAAGAATGAAAAGTTTCCAAATGTGATAGTGCTGGTGTGTTAAAAAAAAACAAAACACAAAACAAGGTGTGCAGCTCGTTAGTTCTCAGTGAGTGGGGCTACTGAGTGAATTCTGGGGTCCGTGCGTTTGACAGTCCGACACTCTGTCTTACCTGCAGGCGTTTCTAGGGTATGGAGGACTTGCCGTGTTTCAGTGGAATTTAATACAAGTAAAATATTTTTATTCCATAAAAGCGATACGCCTTATCTTTTTCAAATTCTCGAATTTAAAGAATGTCCCATTTAGCTGTGTCAGGCTTACAAAAGCAGGCACCACATTGCTGAATACCTACTGTGACATCGGAATAACACGTATATATTGAAGTGTTTCTGTGTCGAAACAGCCAGTAACGGCAACAGTGCATGAATACTGAATATAACTATGCGAACAGATCCCATGTATAATAGTTTATTTTCCCACTAATGCTGCATTGTGAAAGAGTTATCTGTATAACATTACCATCAAATGAATTGTAAATATTGTTTTATATAGACAGAGGTGTATCAGTATTGATTGTTGCGAGTCAGCCCCGTTGTAATGTGTTGCTGACCTTGGCTAATACTGAAGAATGCATGAAGTTGAAAAGAGGCTTATGGGGGCTTAGCCGCTACAGAAAAACAAAACACCTCAGGTGCACTGTGCCCAAGGTTATGAATCAGAGAACTGAAATATAATAACATAAAAAAAGAAGAAAAAGAAGAAGATAAATACAGCAACCCTGACTGCATGCTGTGAAGTGTTGTGAAAATCTGATATATTAGGTTAAGAGCCAGTGTGAGACCAGAAACACTGAAATGGGTGAAAACGGTGCAAATGGTTTTTGAGACTTTCCAGAATTGTGGTGAATTCAGATCAGTTTAAAATGCATTCTCTCAATTTTTAAAAATTTTTTTTTTAACATGGCATAAGATGTACTGGTTGAATACATTTGGGTTAATTTTTAATTAATTTAATTAATTTAGTTCATTTCTGTTTTTGTATGTATCTACACCAGGATTACTCAACTTTAGATCCACTTTAATTCACAATCGTGAACTCTTTCTGTATTTTGTTTCTGCCAACTACATAATTTTTCAGACTGGCTAGGGAGTGTACACACCTGGGTCACAGGTAAAAACCAGTCTCTGATAAAGTGAGGTAAAAAAAAAAAAAAGCACCTGCAGATCATGGCCTGTGAGGACAAGACCTGAGTAGCTTTCTAGAAAGTTCAGTAGAGCAAAAAAAAAAGGTAGTTTTAAAATAACAGGAACTGGCTGTCGAAACCGAGACGAAAAACGTGTTTGACGGGAATCTACGGTCAACTGCGAATACTTTCCAGATAGTCCTCTAACTGCTCATCAAGCATGCAGTAGTTAATGGTTTAAACATTGAATTATTCAGTTCCTCTGTGTCAGGCTTTCCATAGCAGCTTAATGACCAACAGCAAACAAATGTTTGGTGAACGTTTATTTGATGCTGGTCATAAAAGCACAGAATGTAAAATTTCACATTAAAACTGGCGTGTAAATTGCATGCAGAACCTTTCATCTACTTGACGCTGAAAACTATCATAGATGGCGTCAGTAATTAATCACTTTAAATCAAACGTTTTGCTTGGCACCATCGACTGACTGTCAGCATAATCTGTCGTCAGAGGTAGATGACTAAACTGCCTGTAGACAACCTGTTCCTGGAACACTACTTTTACAAACATGCCCTTAGCTATGGTGGTGATGATATATCACATGATTTTCGTTCAAAAATGAGAAGTCCATAATATTGAAACATAGAAATGCTTATAGAAATGTTGCAATATCTCGTGTTCCTGGTGGCCCTGCCATGATTACACCATTTATGGCATTGCGTTAATGTTGCATCATTCTGGCAGAAGCTTTGTTGGGAATTAACGTTTGACTGTAAATGCGCAGGGTTCATGAAAGAGAGGGGACTGACATGACACCAGATACTGCAGTTTAGCCCCTGAAACGCATGCAGAACAAACTGACGCACATTCACGGTGTTTGAAATGATACATGGTGGACATGGGAAACTGATTTTCGTTTGCTCGTAAGAGGGACAAGACTTTGCACGTTCCCAGCTGAGTAATTAATGGGCGGATAACACGGAATGACACGTCGAAACACCTCCAGCAGCCCTAGGCCTTGGACCTATTAGTATGGTCAGGGTAGAAACCATTTCAAGGTATGGCACAGTACGTGCGCTGTTGTGTGCATCCAATTAAATGCTGTCGGCTATGGTTGGAAGTTAGTGCTGAAAAATAAGAACTACACAAATTCTTTATTTCAGCCAACGGACACACACCAGTGATTAACGAAATGGTGTCTGTGGCACTCTGCAAGGAAAGTTTATTTCTGTTATTTGGAGTCAGCAAACTCTCTGTCCTATGGAAAAAAAAAAAAAAAAAAAAAAAAAACCCAGCGAAAAAAACAGAAAAAGAATGAGTCTGTCTCACACCTCTGCAGCTTTGGTTTTCCGTCAGTGAGGCAAAAGCCACTGAAAAGTTTTTATGGAATTAAAAAGAGTTAAAAAGGTGTGTGTGTGTGTGTGTGTGTGTGTGTGGGGGGGGGGGTGTATATTCGTGTCTGCGAGCTAAAGAAGATGCGGGGGAGTGGAACAACGCGACTGGTGACAGACAGTAGGTGTAAAGCCGCCCCCACCCCCCCCGTCCCCCCTGTTCCCCCTCCCCAAGCTGTCTGTTTCCACAAGCCGTGACGTCTTTATAACTGACATCACATTCACACTGAGGAACACGACGTAAAAAAAAAAAAATAATAATAATCCCTGTGTTAGCCAGTAAATCCAATTCTTAGAGGTTCACTTTCCTCCTTTCTTTTCTTTTTCTAACACTTGCCAATCTGCCAGACTTTAAACGACCCACACAGACCTGACGTGCCACGCTTTTGTACACACCTAAAACTCCAGGCCGATAGGATGCAGAGCTATCAGAAATTTAAGAAAAAAAAAAAAAAAGGAACAAAAAAAACCCAAGCCCAGGAACAGAGTTTCTGTCAGAGATTAGCGCGGCGGGTCTAATTGAAGATTATACTGGAGGATTATTAGCATGGCTACTGAGCTGGAGACGATTATTTGCAGCTGTGGCCGCCACCCTGTCGAGTACGCTCTGGGGTTTACAGCAATGTTATTCTCTCATTCCATTAGCTTAATAAATATCGCTCCCCTCTGACATCTTCGTTGAGCTGGCTGCGCACCCATTCAGCCCACAGGGAGAAAAAAAATAAAAAATAAATACCATCAGATCAGGAGTCTGGATTTTAGAGATAAGTTAAGTGACTTATTAGGTTTTCTGACTCGTGCGTACAGGGAGAGAGAGAGAGAAGGGAGGCATTTGGTTGTAGTTTGACGTGCTCTAAATAGATCACATTTTGAAGAGGTTTTTTTTTTTTTTTTTTTTTTGTCCCACAGTGTTCCAACTGCCATGTTCCCACGTAGCTTTGAATGAAGCTTTTTTTTTTTCCCCCTTTTCTTTTCCTTTCTTTTCCTTTTTTTTTTTTTTAAGTCCGTGCAGACTTCCTTAAGTCTGATCAAATCAGCATCATGCTCCTTGCTGTGGATGGTAAACAGAGCCATCAGTTGTTCCAATAGGAACTGTTATGAGTACAATCCTTTGATAGACAGGATTAGGTCTGCCCTGCAGAGGATATGAATACCCTGTATCTCGTTGATCTAAAATCTCTCCCGCCTCGTCTCTTTGAGTGATGGTTTACTGCTTTAACCTTGTTTCTCTGGCAGATGGAAGTTACTGAAGTGGAAAGCCTTATGCAGGCTGTCTCAGGTAATAGGCGATTGGATGATACATTATTCCATATGATGAAGACAGCTAAGCAGTTTTGCGTGTACGGAACAAAGGGCCTGTGTGTCTGTGGGTAGGTGTACGTGTTTGCGAGCAGATGGAAGAGTAGGCAGAAATTGATGGTCAGATGACATGCAAAACTTGTGAACGTTTGGCATTGGGAGAGAGTTAACGCGTATGTGTGTAGGCGCGTGTACGCGTGTGTGTTTTTTTTTTTTTTTTTGGCGCTTACACATGCTAATGTGGTAGCTGTGTATTGAAACACAATGGTCGTCAAACGGTAAAAGCTGCGTGTACGTACGATAAAAGATGTTTCTGCGACGGAGTGGGCGGGATGTCACAGCTGCACGGCTGTCACAACTGCATTGAGAAGGTGTGACTAACAGCAGGGCTATTGATGGGCGTATGTTGTGAGTAATTTGATTTGGAGAGGAGGAGAAGGAGGGACACGCCAGGTGATAGACAGAATGAGGGGTGGGTGGGGGGGGGGGGGGGTTGCGATGGGAGGGGGAGGGTGTATTAAGAGAGAGTCTTTCACAGTCCCTGCAGTCTCTGGATAGAGGTCCAGATGGTTCTCTGTCTTTGGCTCTGTTATTTGGGCTCCTCTTCCCTCCTCATCGCTCTGCTGGCAACCAAAGCCTGGGTTGCGGTGACTCAAACTGAATAACAAACAGTCTCTCCCCACTGTGGGGAGATGTACGCAGGGAGAGAGGCACACAGGGAAGAAGGGCAGGTGAGAGAGAGACAGAGAGAGAGAGAGGGAGAGGGAGAGAGAGAGAGAGAGAGAAAGAGAGAGAGAGAGGGAGGGTGGGAGAGGGCAGAAGTGCTGACTGGGGAGGAATACAGGAGGCTGGCAGACCGGGACCACAGCGGTGCTGATGAGGGAGAGGGGGAGGTGTGTGTGTGTGTGTGCGTGTGTGCGTGTGTGTGTGTGTGTGTGTGTGTGCGTGTGTGTGTATGCTGATCTATATCACCTGGGCTACACCTGTCTTTGCTCTGGGACAAAAATGAACTGTGTCGTCTCCTAAAAGATAGAGGAAGGTGCAACTAGCGCATAACACACACACACACACACACAAAAAACTGTTGGGGATTGTAATAGTTATTAAACAAATCCGTGCTGTTGTTCCCCTAAGAGTGGCGCATGTTACTTTTAGGCAATATAATCTGATTCTCTCAGCTCTACACATATCCAGTGAGGGAAAAACAAGGACAAATGATGGTTCCATTCATCCATCCATCCATCCATCCATCCATCCATCCATCCATCCAGATGAGCAGTGATATTTTCATGAACTGATTAAATGAAAATGACCTCTCCTATTAGGTGTTTCATCATGACCACTCATAATGAATACCATTTATATCAATGGTGATGCCACTCACAGAAACATAGTGCGCTGATGACAAACACGATTATTATTACTATTGCGGCGATCACGATGATCCTAAAGGTGAAGATGATGACAGATGCTAACGATTATTGCTCTGTAATTATGCAACCGTGAGATGGGCGTGAAAACCTCCGCCTTTTTTTTTTTTTTTTTTTTTGATAGGTAATGTAAACAGACAGTGACAGAGGCCGGCCACTCACATTTGAAGTCCTTCCATGTCACGGTTGGTTCGGGTCTTCCCACCGCCAGGCAGAAGAGGTTGACGTTGCCTCCCTCGTTCACAGACACGTCCTGTGAGATGTTCACTATCTTGGCAGGCACTGGAAAAGAACAAAGAGAAGTTCTTGAGGAAACCTTTTGGCGTAAACCAGGCAGAGCCTAGGCTGGTTTTATGCCAAACCAGCAGGTCTAGGTTCTTGGTCGTTATGAACCTCCTCCTCCTCCTCCAGAAGCTGGTTTCTACCACTGAAACAGATGTGTGTTTTCCTCTGCCAATCAGAGACATTTAGTAGTTATACAGAAACAAAATCCAATGCAACCTCTGGACTTGAGGGCCTTGGTGGTTTACCTCTGGCGTAAACATTGATGAAGACTTTGTACTCAACAAGTCAACTCAACTTTCTGAAGGAGAGGTAGAGGGAATACCAATGTTTGCTTTAATTTGCACAGCAGCCCTCTGACTCTTCTGTTCAAGTAAATTCAACAAGTCTCTCGTTTGTTTCTATTTCAAAGCGACTGCTATTAGCTATTGTTGTGTTTCTAGATGGTTGCTGTGGGGACCCATATATAGTGCTGCCTAGATAACGAGATGGCCCTTGAATTCAAATGGTCCATCATCATCATCATCGTTGCTTTAATGAGGCTGGCTGAAGAATCCTTACTGCGAGGCATCCTCTGATAAAATTCCATTTTTCAGTAACTTGTGAGGCAAAAAAAAAAAAAAAAATACTTTGAGCGATAACAGAAAGATAGGAGCCGCGGCGTTGCACGTCCATTCCTGCTCGAGGTGTGACTTGGGGCAGTAATTATTTTGTGTGATATCGCGCTTAAGACTTAAATTGAGGGCAGAATGGAATCCAGTAAATGTGGCCATGTTTGCTCAGCCTCACCCTGTAGATAAAAGCCTGCGGTTTAAAGATGTTGGTTGGCTAGAAAGCGTCTGCATTCTCCAGCATTACAAAAAAAAAAAAAAAAAAGAAATCCATCCACCAATTTCTGCGGTGGTATCCAGCCGTTGAAATGAACTGCACCAGCATATTTTTCATTTTTGTATCGTTGGTCTTGTGTTACAACGAAAATGCACTGCACCAGATACAATATACATAACTACTGACACATCAGGGGTAGGAAAGGTCTGCAATCCATCAGCGAGGCAGTCGAGCGCCAATGAATCACGTCACTCAAGATCAGTCAAACCCTCACTCACTCTTCTGTTGCCGTGACGACTGGCCCAGCCCTGGTCCTGCACTGTCAATTATTCATTAAGGCAGTTCGACCCCCCCCCACCCCACCACCACCACCCCTTTCTCCTCATCTCCCCCTGCCGTCCCCCTCCCAGTCCTACAGCGTTGGCCTGGCCCCCCAACCCCCCCCCTTTCAACACCTCTGCTCTCAGACTACTGTGTGAGTTGTGAACACTGACTTGGCTCTAATTAACCCCCTCTGACCTGCCTTTCCCTCATTTTCTCACCGCAGGCTGCTGCCCTGAGCCTTACCCTGGACGATGAGGTAGACGTGGGCCGTGCGGGGCTGGTTTCGGGCTTGAAAGCTGCACGTGTACGGACCCTCGTCTGCCACAGCCACCCTGTCTATCTGGATAGAGAAGTCGCTGTCGTTGCTGTTGGCCAACGAGACGCGAGGGTCCAGGGACCACTTGTCCGTCCCCGTGAACAGGATGTTGGAGCGATTCAGCCAGGCCTTGTGAGTGACTTCTTCATCAATTTTACATCTTGAGATTAAAAAGGAAACACAGAAGAGAGGTTGAGAGAACGGACGGCTTCATTTGTCAGTGTTTTCGATTAACTCTCATTAACTTTTAGATGGCGTCTTAAAACTAAAGCCTCACTAATGGTGAACCCATGTTTTGTTGATGAGCCTTTTAAAAAGTAACAACCATATCCAACTCCTGAGATAAATTGTCTAGTTTTAGTGTTGTATTCCCTAACTGCCACTAGATGTCAATGCTGAGCCCCCAGCCTCTTTAACTGTGTTAAAATTCCAGACTGATCACAGCTACACACTTATGTCGTCTTTCTGCTCTGAGCGTGCCACGTCATAATATCATATCAGATCCCCTGGAATCTGTGTCGGGAATAACAAAAGGCGCTGCTTATAATGCATTAAAAATGAGGACGTTGGGCACTGGCAGTTAAAGTGTTGCCGTGGTGACGGGAATGACATCTGACAAGTAGGTTCAAGAGTTCAATTATCAGCTGATGGACTGAAACCTAGCTATTTCTGTTTCGAAACTGACGGAAAAAAAAAAAAAACAAAAAAAAACCAAAAAAACAAAAACCTGGAAGGAGTGAAACAAATGTTTTTTTTGTTGAAATAAAAAATAAAAATGTGGCCCCCGCTGTTGACATTTCTCTGACAGGTACCTCAGCTGGAGGAAAACCAAACAAATAAAACAAACAAAACAGACGAAAAACAAAAGCATGTTCCTGTAGTAATTAGCAGGTGCAGGTGTAAGATCAGGCAGTCACCTCAAAATGACGCTCTCTCCTTCCAGGACGGTAATGTTGTCGGGCAGGTGGCCGAACTCTGCCGCCTGAGCACTGGTGGAGCCTGCCAAGGCAAACGAGAGAGAGAGAGAGAGAGAGAGAGAGAGAGAGACAAGGAGGGGGTTAGCATAATGCAGCTAATATAACAACAGAAGGTCCGTGCGCAATTGGAATGCCCCAGACGACATGGCGGTTGCTCAGAGCCTCATTGATCCCAGTCAGGCAGAATTTGTTTTGCAGTTTACTTAGTCATTTGTGAGAAGAAAAGTAATAAGTACAGAGAAAAAAAAACTAAACAAAAGCATCGAAGCTGTCGGTTCTGACCCTGGCTGTATTTGAATAATGATTGGGCTTTGCCCCCGTATGCTGGCTGGCCGGGCACTCAGTGAACAGCAGTGATAATGAGCTGAGGGAAGAGGATTCACACAGAGGCGCCAGAGCGTGAAATGAAGGTACAGCAACTGCAACAGGAGGAATGCACACACACACACACACACACGCACACACACATACATGCACACACACACACACAAACACACACACACACACACACACACACACACACACGCACACACACACACATATGCACACACACAAGAGCATTCACATGCCTGTGGCACACACACACACACACACACACACTGTGACAAATGTGCATAAGCATATGAATAAACAGGCTCAGAGACACATGCACACACGCGCACACACGCGTGTTACAAAGAAATTTCTTCGATATAAAAATGAAAATATTTTTAAGAAAAAATAAGAGAGAGACTTTTTTTTTCATTGTTTAAAGATCATTCATGTTCTTATCTGGAGTGCCTGTCAACCACAGCCCAGTTTCCTGTGCAAATACAGATCAACACACCCCGTGCGGGCTATCTCTACAGCGGCATGGTGAAGCAGCTCTTCCCTTCAGCGTGGCTCGATATCTAGCTATGTCAACCCTGCCCAAAATGCCAGCACGGCACCACCTCTGTCCTATGCCTCTTCTCCTTACCCATAGCCCCCCCACCCATCCGTCTACCCCACCCACCCAACCCCCACCCAGCCCTCCTCATCTCCGTCAGAGCAGACTCTGTCCTCAATATCTCCCGGCCTCTGTTTGGTCGCCTGACCCGGGAGCTTTAATATACCCTACCTTATGAAAAACTGCCAAAGTCCAGAATTAAGAAGCACCCCAAGCTTTCTTATTTTCTTCCTCTCTTTCCTCTTTCTTTTTCTTTTTCTTTTTCTTTTGTGTTCAAGACAGACAGAGAAGCACGAAATGCAAACACGCTGACAGCTTCCCAAGTGCTGTCAGATGGAAGAAAGAGAAGAAAAGGGAGGAGGGAACAAGACAGTTTTAAGTGCCGCTGACCGACCGCCGACGGCTGACCGTTCAGGTTCTTTTTTTTGTTGTTGTTGTTGACTAGGAGCCATTGGAGGACAGGATCTCAAACTCAGAGTAATGAAAAAAAAAAAAAAAGAAAAGAAAAGAAGAGAAAAGAGCGTACACTGTCACGCGTGTCATGGTATCGTACGCAAATTGCATGAAGCTGCTTCGAATTAGTCACTGGAATGACCGACGATGACATTGCTAAATTAAGTTTTCCCTCCTTGAACAGCGCGTATGCGTGAACCGTTTTGAATTGGAGTAATTGCTTAATCACTTTCATTATTTTCGAACAGAGATGCCGGTGTCTCATATAGTCTTCAGATGTATCCGTGTGTGTGTTCGTGTGAGTGTTTGTATGAGTGTGTGTGTGTAGATGTGCAGCTAGGTGAGGGAGGTAATAGACGAGTGATAACTAAATGGCTCTTTAAGCGAGTAGTGAGTGTGTCCCTGAAATTTCAAGCTAAAAGCTCTAATCACATTAGAGTCAGCCGCTGTGCAGTCAAGAGCCAGCCAAAGTCACTGAACAACAGTGGCAGAAACATCCACAGCTCTACAGCAGGGGGAGGGAGAGGGATAAGAAACGGGGGGGGGGGGAGATGTGGGACTCTATACTTGCTGCTCAGTGGATGAAACATTGCTGACTGTGACTGTTGCAGTGGCTTTTTTTCCATTCTCCGTGTGAAATAACCTTGTCCTTAGCAATCCGGTACCATCCAATGAATCCTTGCCCCATACTTACAGTACTGAGTACGTTAAAGCCAGTCAGTTCGCTGCCTTACTGTTCAGGTACGTCTTTCTCACCGTACCATACCGGCTTGCATTGAATGGATGATATATGAGCATAAGGCAAAGACGAAAAAAAACCCCACTTCGGTTTGGGAAGGGGGGGGGGGGGGGGGGGGGTTGGGGGTGGTGGCTAGTCCCTATTCCCTCCTCAATTACATCTCTCACACTTCAGCTGGCACTTATGATTTTAATATGCAAGTCCCACCCTGCCTTCATGCTACACTCAAATCTAACGCAATGTGTGAGACAGGTCAGCACATGGCACTTCAGGGACACACAGACACATACACACACACACACACACACATGCTGGCGCATACTCCGTCAAACCCATCGTGTGATTTACACCCTCGCAGGCCGCGTGAGCGTATTCATCATGGAGCCACTTGTCAATTTTCCTATAAGAAATCAAAGCTGGCCCTTAGAATGAGGCCTTGAGGATGCTGTATGTGGAACAGTGAGGCTTGAAGCCTAATGGGTTAGATTGGGGAGCAGAGCGATGAAAGGTATGGCATAGGATTTACAGAGCGACAGAAGGTGTGGTGTAGGATTTACAGAGCGACAGGTGTGGTGTAGGATTTACAGAGCGACAGAAGGTGTGGTGTAGGATTTACAGAGCGACAGAAGGTGTAGTTTAGGATTTACAGAGCGACAGAAGGTGTGGTGTAGGATTTACAGAGCGACAGAAGGTGTGGTGTAGGATTTACAGAGCGACAGGTGTGGTGTAGGATTTACAGAGCGACGGAAGGTGTGGTGTAGGATTTACAGAGCGATGGAAGGTGTGGTGTAGGATTTACAGAGCGACAGAAGGTGTGGTGTAGGATTTACAGAGCGACAGAAGGTGTGGTGTAGGATTTACAGAGGGACAGGTGTGATGTAGGATTTACAGAGCGACAGAAGGTGTGGTGTAGGATTTAAAGAGCAAAGGAAGGTGTGGTGTAGGATTTACAGAGGGACAGGTGTGGTGTAGGATTTACAGAGGGACAGGTGTGGTGTAGGATTTACAGAGCGATGGAAGGTGTGGTGTAGGATTTACAGAGCGACAGAAGGTGTGGTGTAGGATTTACAGAGGGACAGGTGTTGTGTAGGATTTACAGAGCGATGGAAGGTGTGGTGTAGGATTTACAGACCGACAGAAGGTGTGGTGTAGGATTTACAGAGCGACAGAAGGTGTGGTGTAGGATTTACAGAGCGACAGAAGGTGTGGTGTAGGATTTACAGAGGGACAGGTGTGGTGTAGGATTTACAGAGGGACAGGTGTGGTGTAGGATTTACAGAGCGACAGAAGGTGTGGTGTAGGATTTACAGAGGGACAGGTGTGGTGTAGGATTTACAGAGGGACAGGTGTGGTGTAGGATTTACAGAGGGACAGGTGTGGTGTAGGACTTACAGAGGGACAGGTGTGATGTAGGATTTACAGAGGGACAGGTGTGGTGTAGGATTTACAGAGCGACGCAAGGCGTGGCGTAGGACACACCGAGTCAGAGTCCTGTCGAGTCAAAGCTGTCAGCGCTAAGCTCAGGTCCCAGAGGACTAAAGACAGGGCGTGAAAACACCTACGCGAGCGACAGCACACGTCCGCCACCTCTCAGCATCACTGACACACACAATGACACACAGAGGAACAGACACAGCCAGATGCAAAGAGAGAGGGAGGGGGAGGGAAAAGTAAAGCTCTCTTCGCAAGACAGGAAAACTTAAGATGTTCATTTTGTCTCTTTCACCCTGATAGAAAGGAGGATTTCATGGATATGGGATAAGAAGTGGTACTGCACGTTGGTTATCCTTACAGCGTCCTGTTTTTTTTTTTCTTTTCTTTTTTCGTGCCGTGTTGTTGCAGTAACATTTTTCTGGTTGTCCTGATTCCTGCTTTTTAAAGACTAATGTTAGCGCTCTTAATGCCGCATCAGATCAAGGCTGTTTGGACTTTTTTTTTTTTTGCGGTCCTACCCTTCAGAAAGACAGAGGGGTTACTACTTATGTTCTCTGGGCCTCCTTTTCTCTCGTCCAAACGTAGCCTACAACCTCTGACTCACTTGTCGATGCCTTAAACACGTGTTTCATTTGCTGCGCTTCGTACCTCTGCTCATAAAAAAAAAAAAAGAAAAAAAAAAGAAAACGCTGCGGGGGTTGATTCCACGGGACCTGTGGGACATTCATTTAAACGTGGTTTGTATCCTCTTGACTTTTACATGCTCTCGTTTGTAATTGCGCTTTGCTTCCGGCGTAAAGTTATTAAGCAAAGCGTGCTGCAGCTTGTTGCCAGAAAAACCTCTCCAGCTTTGTACTGTACATCTATTTCCTGTTGCCCTTGATGATGAAATAAACACACACACACACACACGCACATGAATGCGCGCGCGAACGCGTACGCGTACGCGACACACGCGTGCTCACAAAAAAACTTTTTTTTGTTTGAAAGGAAGCGCGTCGAGACAGATGAGAGAAGAGGGAATAATGAAATACGCGGTAATCTGTTTAAGAGAGGCTCATATCGAGAGCGAGACGGAGTACAGCGGAGCAAAGAAATGCGAGATGGAAAAAGAGAGAGAGAGAGTCATACAAGAAGGCGACAAAACAGGGATGATAAAAGAGGGGAGAAGAATGTGGCAAAAAAAGGGACTGAGCGCCAGAATGCAGAGGAATGGATATTAGAAAGATGGATTGGAAGAATGGAAGAGAGAGAGAGAGAGAGAGAGAGAGAGAGAGAGAAAAGGACAACCCCACCTGCATAATTAACATCGCCATGGCACAGCCAATTAAATATTTACGGAGTCACTTCCTTACGACACCTTGATGATGAGTAGAGACAACCCGAGGATTATCAGATGGTAGAGGCCTGGGGAGGTAGAGGATTATACATATAACGGCAGGTAGATCCTTTTTCTTCCCTGTCTGATCCCATTAACCGCACTAGTCTCTGGGAGCTCCCAAGTCTCCTGCTCTCTTAGCACCAACCGCCCCCCCCCCCCCCACGCACACACACCCACCCACCCACCTCCCCGTCTCTCCACCACCCCAAGGTCTCCAGTGGGTCCTTTAGCAGTGCCGGCTCCTAGCAGGCTCTGTCACAGACAGCTCGGACTAATGGCAGAGACTGATGGGTAGAGACCGGTACCACCTGGACACCACTTAGCCAAAGCACAAGACGGATGGCCGGAGCGAGGCACTTCAGTGGACCATAGCAAATTCATGTTAGCACACACATATTTTGTAGTGAGAAGAGAAATGGCTCTTGAGGTAGTTTTAAGGAGGGTGAATGACAGTGCAGGCCTAAAGTGTGACAGCCACAATATAGCAGATTAAGCTGAAAGAGTAATGAGAAAAGATAAGCCTTATCTTCTCCTTTCATTTGCTCTCTCTCTCTACAAATATACATATATACATATATACATACATACATATATACACACACACACACACACATATATATATATATGTGTGTGTATATGTGTAAGTATGTATAAACATATACATGAATCGCGTATGATTAAAACTTTATTTTATTAGTCTTAACGACTTGCACTATGAATGACCCCCTGCTAGTGAGCCTGCTAGTGATGGATTCAGCTGTCTGTTGCAATGTTATGTTTAAAATGTTACGTTTCCGTGTTTACAGCTCATCTCAAAAGGTATCTCAGCATGACCAAATGCCAATAAACGCTAAAACATTCCCGTCTCTCGTCCGTTTTTACCTGCCGCTGCGCGCGCGTGCCACGCACAGTGCCCGCATAACGCTCAATCACCACTCAAGACAAAACTCCCTCCACACCCATCAATCAATACGGAGTGAAACGGCAAGACTCCATGTCTGGGGTGCCTCAGTTCAATAGACGACCACAGATCTTTAACATTGAACCGTCCGCTGCACAGAAAAGCAGCCAAGAGCAACTCCTGGGACGTCCTCCCTTTAGTCTTGTCAGTTTTTACCCCCCTTTTTTTTTTTTTGTTCTTGGAGAGATGCCTAAACCCCCTCAGCACTCTGAAATCGATACTCTAGTTAAACTGTTACTTCCATCCCAGAAAACCACACATGCTCGCCCCAAAATACAAGACCCTGTGGTCTTATGTGAAACGTACCCTGCGTGCAGGTAATTTGACAGATTTGTGAGGGAAAATATGTTCATATTTTTAAAAGGAAGAGCTTTAAACACGCTGTCGCTGGCCTGGCCGGGTTTCCAGACAGACACAGCGGAGGCTCTGCTGATTTACAAAGCTGAGGTGCTAGAATGAAAATAGAGGAGATGAAAGTAGCCAGAAGAGTTGTTGAAATACCAGCTGCCTATGCCCCCCCCCCTCCACAAACACACACACACACATACACAAATAAATAAATAAATTAAAAAAAAAAAAAAACAACTGAGAGGGAGAAAAGTGCTGAAAATGCATCTGCAAATTGAATTTTGACTGAATAAATGTGTATTCATTTTTTTTTTTTTTTTTTTGGTGCTGGCATTTAGATCTCATTTGGCTTTTGTTTAGTCTCTGTGTGCATAAGCTGTACAGAGAATCACAAAGGAATTAGCTTATTAATTGCCCCTCACCATACCCCACTCCTCGTTGCTTCTCAATAATTAAATCCACCGCATTATTTTTCCACTTTGCATGATATGCAGCCAGAAGCTCTGCAGAGAGAGAGAGAGAGAGAGAGAGAGAAAGAGACACACACACACACATACACGGAAAAAGCCAGTGACTCAGCGAACACAGGCCACTGACAGAGAACACGAGCCACAGCCTGAGCGGTCGTTTGACTAAACCTGTCAAAGTAAAAACCTTGTCATCCAACCCGGTGGTGAGTCAACAAACTGTGTGCTATTGTGATCAGAACTGCGTCCCCATTTTACAGCACAAAATACAGTGAGCATCGCAAGTTTCCATCACCATTCTTTTTGCTTTCGCACATATCGCTGCTGTGTTAGATTCACTGCTACACACACACACACAAACAAACACACACACACACACACACACATATGTATGTAAGGCATTGTTAGGCATTGCAAAGCATCAGCTGTAACTGTGTGTGCTATGAACTGTTCCTCAAATATAAATCCCTGTGAAACTGTAACAGAAGTCATGACTTTTCTGATCGACTCTGGAATAAAAATACACTTTTAATCCTGGTATATAAACACCAAGCCGCAAGTCTGACTGTGTGTGTGTGTGTGTGTGTGTGTGTGTGGGCTGAGATGATCTGCTTTGGGGGCCGCTGGCACCAAACAGAGAGGAGCTGCTGAGTCGTGTTCCTTTGGGGGCGGGTGGCGGGGTGGGGGGGTGGGGGTGTTGAGGAAGGGAAAGGGGTTACGGGGAGGAGCGGCATTGGGGGAGGGTTTGTGGCGTGGCCCCGGTACCCACGAGCCCGTGCTGTCAGGATAATTCACAGCTCTGCCACTTGTGCTAAGAACAAAACAAAGTTACCTTAGGGAGCAGAAATCAGCTAACACCTGCTTAGAGCGGAACCCTGGGGGGCCAGGAAAGGAAAGAGGCACACACAGCATGGGAGCGCTGGCAGGTTGCAGTTAGTGAGAAAGAGAAAGGGAAAGAGAGAAGGAGGGGAAGAGAGAACGAGAGGGAGGGAGAGACAGGGTGAGAATTGAAGGAGACAAAACAAAGAGAGAGAAATGATTTCTACGTGTCCTAACGGTGCGCCCCTTCCACCTGTGCCAATCATAGCATTCTGTTCTATTACAGTGTGTGTGTGTGTGTGTGTGCGTGTGTGTGTGTGGGGTGTAGTGTGTTTTCCTTTGCAGCACTGCCCCATGTGAGTAGTGCTCTAGCTTCTGTATCAACAGTGTTCTTTACAGCAATGTTAATCCACTGACTCTTAAATACAACTGCACGTTAATAACAACATTAAGTTTAGACTGATGTACTTCCAGACAGTAATCTCTCTAGGCCAATCGCTCACGTCGCTCTAAGCAACCTTTAAGGCCTGATCAGTATTTTCTGCCTTCCACATAAATCAAGCATGTTTTACATTTGCTACTGTCATCTCCTGTTTTTTTTTTATTTTTATTTTTGTGGGGTTTAATGTCAGACGCACACAAGTGGCATTAAGACTTAATAGCGTTGCGGCGTTGCCTCAGTTCACACAGAAGAGCGTCTCCATGGACGACGGCGTGAGCCAACCGGGGCCCGAGCCTGAAGCATTACACACGCTCCTCGTCTGCTTGAGACGAGAGGTCCAGAGACCCGAGAGTCGAAACAAGCCCTCGTCTCGTAAGACACTGAGCTACCCTTCAAGCTTTACGATGATGACACGTTTTCGTTTTTCTTTTCTTTTCTTTTCTTTTTTTTTTTTGGCTTTTGAAGCAAAGGTGCGTTAGAAAGCAACAATCGATAGAGAGCCATTTAATCCTTTCTCAGGCTTCGTCTGAGTGGCTTGGGTGGTGGATGGGGGCGAGATGAAAAAAAAAATAAAACCCCTCACGGAGCTCTTGGCCTCTCGTCTCCTCTGGGTGAGGGGTGTATTAATGTCTCATCTCTTGGTTACAGACCAAATGAGTCTCTCTGGGTTTTTATGCCCATGGTTGGTGCAACAATAAGCGGTGATGCCCACCCCGCCCCTGCTGTCAAAGTTGTCTGCATCGACCGTGAGGCTTTAAGACTTATCGAAATGTTTTGGGTTTTTTTGGGGAGGGTAACTCAAGAAGCCCCTGCCGTCCGTAGGGGGGGGTCGGTCTATTTGCATCTTTGAAAGATAACATCATTTTTTTGTCTGTGTGATTGTGACTAATATAGATAGCATGTGAGTTGTATTCAAAATAATTTTCATTTCTTTGAATACTTTAGTTCTACCAAGCAATAAAATATAGATCTGGTCATTCGTTAATATTCAAAGGGGTAAAATATGAACCCACAGACTGAACCGTACCACATTGAGAGAACACATCATTACAGCAATAGCTGGTAAAAGACATCAGCTCCATACCAATGAAATATTCTGCATCTTTTTACCGATAACTCAGCTGGATGTCAGAATTCTCCTCGTTGCTTGAAAACACTCAACAGGAGCAGCAACAGCGGGAGCAAAAACACAAGGCTCCTTTCTCTCACTGCTGCCTCATCTGTGCATGATATCAATTAATGCTACATCACGTCCAACTTGGAAAATGATCTTTGGCTCTCTTCAGGCTAAATGTGTTGATGATCTGAGCAGCAATCAGAACCCTCTCCTACCCACAGAGACAAAGAGTGTCCAGATACACATATTCTCTCTCTCTCTCTCTCTCTCTCTCTCTCTCTCTCTCTCTCTCTCTCTCTCTCTCTCTCTCCCTCCCTCCCTCTCTCTCTCTCTCTCTCTCTGTGTCATACAGAGAAGCACAGTTCATTTAGGTTTCAGACACCTCAGATGGAGGTCTGTGTTCCACAGTGGCCATCTCAACCCACTCTCTTACTTGAGAAATGTCAAACTGGTGAGAAAGATCATATTCCCTAATATAAATCATACATCAAGCAGTACACACTGCGACAAAAAGGGAGAAAAGAGAGAGAGAGAGAGAGAGAGAGAGAGAGAGAGAGCGAGAGAGAGAGAGAGAGCAAACAAGCTCTCATAACTAACATTCATCACAAGTTTCTAAAACCAGTTTTTCTCGTGTTTCAGTTAGTGTTTTGAAATAGTACAACACCGGCATCTTCTTACAGCTTGTCCTTAATGAAGAGTCTTGTTACAAATATTACAGCACATTAGAGAGATCAATACAGGTTTGCAGTGTGCTGAATATGGATTAGAATACTACCTTTAAAAACGTGGCCTTCATCCCCTAATAAAGCAAGCCTGTAAAGTACCCCTGAGCCTTTCACCACTCTTATAATCAGATACATCCTCCTCAACCCATCTCCGTTCCTAAATCAAGTATGTGCTTGACTTTGGTGGAAGCCCCTGTCCAAATCCTCCTTTGTGCTTCTTAACTATATATAATGTTATAATAATGGCTCCTGGTAGGAGCAGTGAGCACAGGAGGGGGAGCGCACCGGTTGCCATTTCCTCGTACACTATGCGCGCTCGTCACTGACACATCGCCTGATCTTCTGTCTCTAATACCCCGGCTTATCTCGGCACACACATTCAACAAGGTTCTCTCAACCCCTCACAGTTCAGCCCCCCCGAGAGCAGGAGGAGAAGAAGAAGAAGAAGAAGAAGAGAAGAAGAAGAAGAAGGGGCAGATGAAGCCGTGGGGGGGGGGGGGGGGGGGGGGTGTAGAGGTAAAGAGAAAAAAAGGGAGGGGGTTGGAGACCCCCTGGGCCAGAGATAAAGACAGACAGGAACTGTCTGACGGAGATTTTGTACAGATGTGTCACACAAAGCCAGATTTTTAGTCAGCTACTGACAAGCACAAAGATACTACCAGAGCCATGCCACACAGAGATTCCGTTCTCTCTCTCTCTTTCTCTCTCTCTGACTGTCTCTTCTTCTCTCCATCTCTTTCTGCCTTTCCTTCCTCTTCTCTCCTCACTCTCTTTCTTTCTTTCTTTCTTTCTTTGTCCCTGTGGACTCACCATGTATTCCTTCCCCACAGAACGCTAATGAATTTTGGGCACTTTGCAGCCACAGATGGTGGAGCAGACAGCCTCTGGCTTGAGGGATGAGGTAAAGAGAGTGCTTCTGCCATCTCTGCTCTTTCAAACTCTGGCCACTGCCCACAGAAATCAAATTGACCATTCTGCCATTCCTCTCCTTTTCCCATTCTCTCTGCCGCGGCAACAGCAGCAACAATCCTCCCATCAACCCCCCCCCCCCAATCATTCGCACACCATTTTCATCTCTCTGTATCTGTCCCCCCACTCTCTTTCTCTCTCCGTCTCTTTCAGACACACACACACACACACACAGACACACACGCACACACAGAGTGTTATCCTATATTGCTACTCTCACTTAATTGCAAACCCTTGTTCTTGTCTCCCAGGCCTAAAACAGGTCTCTTAGCAGAGCTGTAGAAGCAGACTGCAGCTTAGGGAACAATTCAAAGATATATATATATATATAT
>NC_044502.1:41360021-41390021 GCF_902362185.1 Chanos chanos
GTATTTGAGTATTTCTGCTTGGGCTGGCAGTGTGGAATTGGTTAATGATTGCTCTGGAGTGCAGCCGACCGATACCCCTGCGGGAGGTCACGCTAGCATTGATCCTTCTTTCTGCGTCGTTCTTTCTTTCTTCTTCTTCGTCATCTTCCTCTTTTCCTTCAGACCAAGGCGGAGGGAAATCAATAGGAAATCAAGGAAGCAGATAGAAAATAAGTTGTTCGTAAAATGTTACAGAGTGAACTTTTACTTCAAAGGAACTTGAGAAATGAGGAGGAGGCGAATCCTGCATGGACCAAACTTTGATGCTCGGCTTTAAGACAGCAGATTCTCAGATTGGGGTGAGAGAGAAAGTCAGAGTCGAGATACGGGGAGATTGAGAGAAGATTAGAGGTCAAAAACACTATTGACAGATTGTGACAAATGAGAGGTGCATGGTTAGCAAAAGTCTACAAAGGCATTCTGCGGTGGGAGGGCATGGATTCTTTGCACAGAAGTATTTTCTCTCATGGGCTGTCAGTCAGCAAGTGGAGAGAGAGATCAGTGGATGGGAGAGGACTGCTTGCATTGATAAGACGACCTCCCTTTGAAAAGTGCAATCCTTCAATGACTACAAAGCCCTGCTGTCTGTTGATACCCATTATTGCTCCTAGCTGGTCTTGTCTGTCTCTGTTGATATATGCATCTTGCATACCTAAACTCCAATGAGTACAAACTAGCTTTCTTAATAGTTTGCTAATTAGAGATTAAGTCCAGTGGTTCGGAAGAGCTCAGTGAAGCCCGAGGTTGACCTGACCTCAAGACCACATAATCCATACAGCAAGCCATATGGCTGCTGAATTAACCATCTCTGTGTAGATAAACAAACAAACAAACAGGCAAACAAACAAACAACCAACCAAACAAACAGACAGACACAAACACAAACAAACAGGATGCTGTCTCACAAGCCAAGTAGGATGAATGTGTTCGCTCAGCCAGTAAAATCCCATACGGCCTTACCAAGGCAAACAGAGAACCAGCAAAAATAAAAAGAACCACTTTGTCCAAGTTGCCTAAAAGAAAATATAAATAAACAAGTGTTACGCAATGAGTTAATGAAGTAGAAGGAAGAGACCTGGATTAACTCTGCCTGCCTAGACACACTCCACATAAAAAGATGTCAACCTCATCCACATCAAACAGCCCCACCCGACCCCCCTCAACCCCCGCCACCCCCCCCCCACACCTCTTCTGCTACATGGCAGCCAAGCCTCCATCCTCCTCATCAGCTTTGGGAAGAACATGAATCATGTTACACGCATAGCATATCTCTCTCCGTAAGGAAAACAAGGGCACAGGGCTTAAAAATGAATCATTCGGCTCAGCTTGCGTTCATTAGCAGGTCAGAAATAGGACAAACTTTTTTTTTTTTTTTTGCCTAGACACAAGCACAGGAGGCTGAGTAGAACTGGTGTCTATTAAAAGTTCAGGAGATTTCACATTCATGCCCAGATGGAAAGGTGGCACATGACTGGTGTGTGATCAATGCAAAGGAACTCAGACTCTGAGTAATGAGTAATGGAAAAGGGTGGGGGGGGGCATGGAGGGGGGGGGGGGGGGGGGGGTGTGAGGGGTGAGGGGCTTAATTAAAGCAGAAGAATGACTGTTTGGAAACCAGAAAGTGCAGAGCCTACTTGAGGGGATTGGGTGAAAGACAAGGGAGAAGGAGAGGTGGGGGTGTGAAGTGGGGTGGAGAAATCTCTGCGAACAACGGAGGGAAAAAAAAAAAGCCATGTTTGATAATTGTAAGAGTGTTGGGGGAACTGAAGGAGAGAAACGTAGAGAGAGAGAAATAGGGAGGAAGGGTAGGAGGGCTGAGACAATCAGACAGAGCTCTGCTGAGGGTGGGGGGGGTGGGGGGAGCCTTAGCAGACTCAGTAATTGGAGGTGATGGGAGTGGGTCCTCTTAGTGGGGGTGTGTGACGGAAAAGAAGTGGAGGGAGGTAAGGTACACAGTCAATGTGGGGGGGGGGGGGTGCACAGATGGAGGTAGTAGAGTGGTGTCATAATTGGTTGGCATGCGGCTTGCGAGGGTGATTCACAGGGTCTTCACTTTGCGGGCGCAGGAAGGGTTTAAATCAGGAGGTGGGGGGGGGGGCAAAAATCGATCGGCGGACCGGTTTGTCCCCGCGAGAGGCCACTGCAAGGAAGACGGGGAATTGAGGTGCTGCAGAATTAAGACTATGCTCAAGCCTTCAAGAGGAAAGAGGGACAAACAGATTGAAAGAGAGGAGCACAGAGAGATGATGAGGAGGAGGAGGAGCAGGAGGAGGAGGAGGAGGAGGAGAGAAACTGAAGGACTGAAAGACAGGACGAAGGTAGAGACATAAACAGAGAAGGAGAGAGAAGTGCATGACAAGTAATGAGGCAGAAGAGAGGCAGAGAAACTGAGGAATGACAGGAACAAATAGGAAAGAGAGAAAGGCAACCATGAAATTCTGACTCACGAGGGATTAGAAGTGAGATGCTGTGGAGAGAGAGAGAGAGAGAAAAAACACTCAATTAAAAGAACTGGGTCAGGGGGAAGTATAAGGAAGAGGCTCAGAATGACGATAGCAGGATTTCAAAGCTCTGCCTTATGTAAGACCGAAGATCATTGACCTTGACAGCGAATCATTGTTGTTCGCCTACGAAATTGTGTGTTTAGGTAAATGGAGAGAATTTGACCATTGTGCGTTTCACAAACAGTCCCAACGGCACCGAAAACGGCAGGGCGCCGTCCGGCCCCTTAGAGCACCAAGGGCCCGATGCCGTGAAATACAAATCTTTTATACCCTGTGATGTAACGGTCCCTGTAAGTGTACATCCCAGCAAGAGAGTCTGTTGGTCAAAATTACCCGTAATCACACCATTCACTGTGGTTATGTAAAGTCCTGGTGTGCGACTCTGTGGTACAATCGGAAACTGATCTCCCCTTTTTCGCCTGCGCGATTGTTAAAACGGGGTCCCCTCATAAAGATTGCTTCCAGTTTCCTGCGTGCTGCTCCTTGGCCCTCTGCAACTTACCGATGTGTATGGAAAACGTGCAAAATCCATTGGGTGGAAGTACCTAGAGACGGGATGAGTGACACATCTTTAAGAACTAAAAACGTGCGTACATTCTACCTAAAATTCAAAAAACCTGTTTTTAAGTCAGGTACTTTGGGATTACCCTTGATATGTCAATCAAATGTATTTTGAAGTTTCTAGTCAAAAGTTCAAGAGGGAAAAAGAGCCCATAAGAAGGGGGGGGGTGGGGGTGGGGAGGGGGCGGGGAGATGGGGGCATTGAGAGAAGCAGAGAGGCAAATCAAGAGGTGAACCGAGGTAAAAGGAATTGTTCAAAAAAAAAAGAAAAAAAGGGAGAGGACAAAAGTGGCTTCTGATGTCTGGCAGGCGTCGAGGATTTCCTGAGAGAGAACGGCAGAAAAGAGGTAAGGCATGGAGAATAGAGGATGGCAATTTCGTAAAGAATCGGGTGAGTAAAGCGAGAGAAAAGAAGGTGAGAAACCACGGCGCTCATCAGCAGGGTCGCAGACAGCCCTTGACTCGTGCTCTTCGATACCGAGGACACTTCCAAAACATTACCTCCTACAGAAATCCCACTGCAGTCAACAAGCTGCTTTGAGAGACGCTGTTTTTTTTGTTTGTTTGTTTTTTTTTTAGGTTTAGCAGAACTCTGTCCTAACATCTGGTGGGTTGCTGAGTTTTTTTATTTATACGCTGCAGATAAGAGGGAGAGTAGATCCACAAGGTTTAACACCGTTACCACCATGTAATTAGTGCAAATGGCTCAGATAAGGTGCTGCTGGTAAGCACGAAAAGTTGCGTCATGAAAGTCTCTGATATATTCACCTCCCAAGCACGTTTGACTGGGACCTTACACAAACATGTCCCTCTAACGCCAGACGTTACAACCACATCATTTGTGCATCTGAGTATTGAGATAAGGTTTAAACCAATTCCACTCAGCACACAGACTCAACGGAGCAGACGGCTTTTTTTTTTTTTTTTTTCAGTTGAAATTCAGATTCAGAGAAGCAAGGAAAAAATCAACAGGAGTCTACGTCTGCAAACCTTTGACCCACACAGCAAGCGCCCGCCTCATGCCAGGAGCGATTTACATAGGAGTAAATGTTTTCATGCCAATCAACCGCTCCCTGGCGGATCTATGCAAACACAGGAAAGGAATTGGGGGGGGGGTAAAGAGGTGGGGGCCAAAGGGGGGGCTGGGGGGGGGGGTGGTTGATCACTATTCTGGCCCACACCTGCTCCTTTGCTCTCATTCTCATCCCTTGCTCCCCTCCTCCCAATCCCCCCCATCACACACACACACACACACACACACACACACACACACACACCACCCGCCCCCTGGAGGCTGCTCACACTTCCTGTCAGTTTTCACTTTTCAGTGCCAGAAACTGGAGCTTGTTGCCATGGAAACAGCCACGGAGGGAAAGGGGGGGGGAGCTCTGCCGCATTGCTGGACTTACATGAGTGTTTGAGTGTTTGTCTCCTTCTGTGTGTGTGTGTGTGTGTGTGTGTGTGTGTGTGTGTGTTTGAATGAGCCTAATCAGACATTTCTGAGTGTGTGTTGGTGTGTATATGATTAAGTCTTCCAGAGTGACATATATTTATATAAATCTGTGTATAACTTAACTTCTCTGGCTTCTGCGTGGGTGTATGGCTGTAATTTGAAATACGAACGGACATGCTCAGAGGAGTATTGAAACATATATGTGTATGTGTGTGTGGGTTAGCGAGATCCATTTTGAAAAATGGAAATAGCCAATTACATGCACAGCGTCACTCAGCCTATTATACATATACTTACACAAGCCTCTCTTACAAAAGGCTCTAGTTATTTTCTCCTGGTCAATTTACCATCTGGCTCTGTCAGTACATACCGGACCCGTCCTGATAGGTAAGGGCTGGGGTCCAAACCACACTCGCCCTTTGTCGTGATGAGACTTGCTTTATTAGAACATCAGAGAGGCTGATGGTGGGTGAAGCAGAGGCCTATTCTCATTCCGGCTGCGGTTCCACGCCCGAGCCTCCCTCTCTATTGATCCCACAATCTCATCAAGCACGTTTCCTTGAAGATGCAATTTCCACCACATCAACACTAGGGCTGGAGCACTTTGTTCCAGACACACAGTGGCACGATTGATCTTAGCCCTTCACCATCACGGCCAACACTCCACCACCTCTCCCAAATCAGCCTAAAACCTTACCTGTGCACCCCTTCTCCCCTCACAACACATATACATATACATACACATAACACACACACACACACACACACACAGACACACACACAGTGAAACACACAGACGCTCAGACACAGACACAGACGCACAAATGCACATAGAGTAGTCCCCCTTGGTAGACTCTGGTCAGTGTATCCACGGTAAAGTGCCTGTGTCTCCTGTTGCCCTTACAGGAGAACAATCATAAGAACAAGCCTTCCATCTCTCCTCCTTTATCTCCCCCCCCCCCCCCTCCCCACTATCGTCCACACCCTTGCAGTAATCCCTTTCTGTTTTCTTCTCCGTAATCTTGTCGCGAATGCATTTCAGATATGACTAACATCTTTCCCCGACTGTTTTTTTTTTCCCTTCTTTTTTTTTTTTTTTTCTTCACCCTCCCTCTCTCGTTCTTTTCTTAATTACCGAGGCAATCATATTTACCAATTCCCTCCGCTTGTTTATCCTCCCTACGACTGTTTGAATATTGAAATTGTGATATTTTATTTGTCTTCTTTTATTCTCCACAGAAAGAGCAAACCGCCAGACAGAATTGTCTGGAATTTAATTGAGTGGGTCACTGGCTTTTTGGAATGAATTATTAAGCAAGAAACAAATAACTCAAACCTACTAGCAGTGGCAGAGAGGAGAATGACGTGATTAAAGAGGATTCTGCATGCTTGTTATGACCCCCCCCCACTCCGTCTCCTTCACTCACTCACTCTCTCTCTCTCTCTCTCTCTCTCTTTCCTTCCTTCCTTCTGTTCTTCGCCAAGCTGGACGTCAAAGCTGTCAATCACCGTTCTTTTTAGTCGAAGACTGTGTTCGGTGTTCACTCCGACTGGCCTTCGCAGTGTTAATGTCACAGTTTATTTTTGTGTGTACATGCAATTATGCAGCTCTGAGTTTGAAGAGTGTTAAGGGTGAGGACAGCTGACACATAGACACACAAACACACACACGCACACACACAGAGAGAGACAGACTCACACACACACACACACACACACACACAGAGAGAGAGAGAGAGAGAGAGAGAGAGAGAGAGAGAGAGAGAGATGAGCATCTAAATGATTTACCTGTCGCTTTTTGATGTTTTTATGCCAGTGCTGGGTCAGGGTAAATGAGACATTTTAGTTCAGTATCTGAATAGAAAATCTGCAGAGGCATTTTTACAGTGTGACTATGGCATCGCCTCACCTGCTATCTTCATAAAAAAAAAAAAAAAAAAAAAAAAATCCAATTAAACTGGCCTTCCAAGTGTCAGCGTCCCTCACGGTGATTGGCTGGCCGGTTGCTCTTCAGCAGGGATTGGCTACGGCTGTACAAATTAATGGACGACGCATCGTAACGATAAATAATGTAAGTGTCAATATGATGAACGACCGTCATGTTGCGACTGGCTGTTTTCGCCTCTCACGCCGCAAAATCATCAAGCGTGACTCAAACATAACTACACCATCATCTGCAAATATCATCACTGACAAACATGATCATTTATTGGAGATGAATAAATCTGTCCGCGGTGGCATACCATTCTGACAGGCCGCATTGTGATTTTGCAACAGCTCGGCGATTAACTTGTAACTGAATGTCCTCTAAAATCAGGAGGGTCAAGATAGCTTCAAAAGACGTTTCCAAAGCTACCCCCCCCTCCACCCACCCCCCAACAATTACTTAACATGGTACAGTCCCATTATCAAAACATCAAATATGACATATGCAAAAGGAGAGACAAAAAAAAAGGGGGGGGGGGGGGGGTGGGCGCAGTATAGAAGACTCGTGTTCTCGCCAGTAAAAGGCTATGGAAAGGAAGGCTTTTATAATCTCCAACATTTTGTATGTCCTGTCCCCCCAACTAGCTCTAAATTTTAATCAGCTCCAGGCTAGGATCCGATGGCCTGTCTTAGGTAATCAACATCAGAGCCCGTAAACTGCTGCTAATTGAATGGCTTCCCTCATTGTCATGCATGGAGGGAAGCTCTCTCGCTCTCACCCCTTCTTTGCACTCCCCATCACGGCGCCCCCCCACCCCCCCATTACGAGTCCCCCCGCGCCCCTCCATCGCCTGTTCTGGCTTTCCCACAGACGCATGAAGAAAACAGGCCTTGTTTGAAGTAGATAGGGGAGGTTGTTGGGGAATTTTAGCCTCTGTTTGGGCCTCAAGGGTCTGTGAGAGGGGTGCAGAGGGAGGGAAGGAGGAAGGGGGGGTGAGGTGGGGGGTTTGAACGTTTTCGATCTGGGATCACCGGCGGCACTAAAAACAAGGTGGATTCCTTTCACCGTCAATCTCTCCTGTCCGTTTTTCGCCCCTAAGGTGGTACTTAAAATTCTCTCAGACTGGGAGGGAGGCTCATCTCCGCGCAGGAGAAAAAGCAGAGGAGGTAAATTCAGTGCGACTGGGCATTATGGAAGGGTCAGCGGAGATGAGTAGTTTAGAGCGACAAGGGGTACAAGGGCGAGGCATTATACATACATGCAGCCCCGTAAGTCGTGTAGAGACAGTGCTGAGAGAACTGAAGCCCATCGGGGGATTTCAGACTGTTGCTTTCTCAAAGATGAAATGTCACTGGCACCCTACGCCACATGAGCCAAACAAAGTCATCGGTATGACTAAGCCGGGCTCTCTGCTCCTCATTTTCTATTTCAGTCGCATAACGCTCTTCCTTATTTAGGGTGACATACTTACATAGACTGGTACACGCTCTTGCATCATTTATGTTGGCTGCATTTGCCTCAGATTAACTCCAGTGCGACGCCCCGCTAATGGGGTACACTGAACCTTCCCCTCTTGAAAATCAAACCTCTGACCTTCTGAAAACAAGGTCAGGCCCTCGCTATTACATCTTGTAGTCTATAGAAGCGCCCGTAGCGTCGTGGGTAAACAGCCTGGAGCTGCAGCACCAAGCTGCCTCTGAGGGAGAGACAGTGGAGAACAACAGCACACTCCAAACAATTGATTTTTTTTTTCTTCTCGTCATTTTCACCTGGATGCTTCACAAAACTGTAATCATTCCTCCTGGACCCCCCCCACCCACCCCTCTCCTGAGCATCCCCCCCCCCATTCTGCCTTCGCTACTCTCCCACCCCCTACGGCAGCTGCTGCTCAGCGAACCATCTGGAAAAGCATGGGTGACCTCTCATCACCCTCTGGCCCATCACACAGCTGGCCCAAAAAAAGAGCAAGAGAGAGAGAGAGAGTCAGAGAGAGAGAGAGAGAGGGAGAGAGAGTCAGAGAGAGGGAGGGAGAGAGAGAGAGAGAGAGAGAGAGAGAGAGAGAAGGAGGTGAGGAGACGCCTTTGGAACAAAAGCAGCGCCCTTGTCCTTTACGGCTCATAAATTGTCTTTCAGAGCATCAATGTAGGGGCTATTGATCTGAGAAAGACAAACACACCCCCTCTGAGCCAGGCCTAGACGCTGCTTACTGGCCTGAACCCACCGTGTGCTGTATTTATCTCCCTACCGCCCTACCATTCACTACCCTCACTGCCTCAAAGAATCCCTCTCTTCAGATTTTTGCATCCCACTTTTGCACAACCCTTATGGCCAAGTGAGGAGCACATGTGTGAGATTCTAGGGAAGCTGCTAGTGTTTTTTTTTTTTTTTATCTGCTCTTCTCCTTCCTTCTATATCCTTTTAATGAGATTCCTTGTAGTGGTGAGTCAGTGAGTCAGTCAGCCTGCCGTAGAATCGGTACGTCAATCAGAGAGCTGGAGCGAATCAGCGGATGTGTCAGGTGGGTTAAATGGTACACAGTCCACTGTATATCTCCCATCAACTGTCACATATCCTCTGACATGGACAGAGATTAAATCAAAGCTTCCATTCTCCTAAGTAACTGGACTTGTTTATGAATATCCGGCCTTCTGCAGTGATGGCTGCCTTACTGCCTCTGGCAACTGCAATTTCCCCACACAGCGGAAGATTTAGAGTTTGTTCTTTTTTTTTTCTTCTTCCTCTTCTTCTTCTTCTTTTTTTTTGGCTTGTGGCAAGATTCTGTTTTTTTTTTTTCTTAATTATTTGGGGCATATTTTGCATTTGTTTTCTTCTCAGAATTCTTCTTTACTTTGAAGAGACTCCTGCAGAGCGTATAGATCTTCGAGCTCAAAACCATCCAAACGAGAACTTCTCTCGTTCCGCTGGGCAGTGCGGTAGGACATCTCTGGATGTACGGTTGGGGGGAGGGCGGCGGGGGGGGGGGGGGGGGTCCTTTGCTTATGCAGTTTTAGAGCCACTGCACATCTCAACTCAAGCCAGGTGTGGCCATCTCCTCCGAGGCTCTCTCATTTCCACTTTACCCAAGGTCTTAATTACTAAATTCATCGTGTTATTTGGATAATCATTCATGCCGGCTGTGCCCCCCCCCAACCACCCCCACCCCCGCCTCACTCCCTCTCTGCTGGTCTTAATGAGTTGCTAATTAAGAAGTACCTCATGGAGCTGAGCCCTTGGAGGACTGAATGGGCCCCAGTCCACCTAATGCTCCATCCACCATCAGACCAGTCTTGTCTTTGCCGCAGCTCTGAGCTGCAGTATACCCTGGAGGTAAGCCCTGACCAACGCCACCAGAGGAGGTATGCGATGCTGATTTAATCAACAAGAATTATTCACGGCTAAACTCCCTTGTGCCCCCTTGTTCCTCCCTTTTCTTCCCTTTCAAAATGTTTCTGATGGATGTTAAGGGGGAAATAACAGCTGGAAATGAACGTTTTTTTTTTCTCTCACTTTTTTTTTATTCACTTTTCTTTTCTAAAGAGATTCTAAGCGTTCTTAGTGAAATGACTTCAAGGAAAAAGCACATGAACTTCCACTTCTTATCTCTTTCCTGTGTCTATGAGCAGAGAATGTTGTTCTCTCTCTCTTTCTCTCTCTCTCTCTCTCTCAGAACTGCAAAAGAGGGCTCATTAGCATTTCCGCACATTCTCTCATCACCATGTTGTATAAATTTAACAATGTATGTCAGCGTAATGCGAGGTCTTAACTTGCCTCGAAAAGGTCAATGTCTGCAGGACCGACTGCATCTGCGCGCATTTACCCATGAAGATGATCTGCGCCGTGGTGTTTAATTAGTCTACTTGAGTCCATTAGCGGCCGTGACATGGAGATCACCGGCGACTTCAAAGTGCATGCACAGAACAGGCCTGATTTGCATCAGAACAAGTGTTGCTTTCTTGATGTTGTCTTGTGTATGAATGTGTGTGTGTGTGTGTGTGTGTAGGTGTGTGTGTGAGCTATTTTGTCATTATGGAAAACATGCAAAAAAAGCTGTTGTAGAGGTTAGCACTTCACAGTTTTACCGCTGTAGCAAATGCAAACTTAATTCATTGGCTTGAACTAAATGACAGAAAGCAAGGAAAAGAAGGAACATCCTATCTCCTGTTTGATTGCTCTACCAATCCTCCCTTCACCTCCATGTTGAAGCTCACTCCACGCTAAGATAAAAGACAACGTAAAAATCTGAAACTGGAAAATGCTCAGGTAGGGAAAGAAAAAAAACCCCCAAAAAACCACAGTTCTACAAAGAAAATGTATGTTAAAGTGTCAAAGCCCGCTGTAAGTTCACTTGTCTTGTCAGTCGAAAGATTTAAGATACAAAAAGGAGCTCTGGGGAATTGCTAAAACAAAGGGCTATATTTTTTTTCTGTGGCATCTAAACCAATACTAGCCAGATCTCCCCACACTCAATCTAACACTCCCCCCAACCCCCCCAAGCCAGTTCTTCTCACTTTCAGTTTGAAACGTTGCCGTAGAAAATAATGGTTAAAATCAACGTTTTAGACCTGGTTTTTCCAGGTATGGGTTGCAGAGCAGTTGGTTTTGACAGCTGAAAAAGGGCTTTAATAACCAGTCATGCAAAGGACAATTTGCATTTGCAAGCTTAGAGAGATAGAGAAAGAGAGAGAGAGAGAGAGAGAGAGAGCGAGAGAAAAAAAAAGTAGAGAGTGGAAGAGAGCATTACTTCTGTAGCTTAATAAGCGCTCGCGCTAGTTTTTACCTCCTCCTGTGAAACTCTGACAGCCCGTCATAAACTTTCACATCCTTTATGGGCGCAGTCTCAGTTTGATTAAGGCTTCCAACTTCATTGTAGACAGCAAGCCATTTTAAGGACAGAATAAAGTGTCAACAAAAACAGACAGCCTGAAAAATAGCATTCTGATGTTCTTTAGCTGCACCACACACACAAAAAAAAAAAAAGAAAAAGAAAAAAAAAGAAACCATGACCCTGTTTGATTTTTTTTTTTTTCCCCAAAGATGCATTTTTAGAAGCTTGTGTGCTAATGACATTGTGTTTGGTGTTGTAAGTAAAGACATGAATCAACAAAAACAATGACAGACATTTTGCACTCCTGAAAGCTTATGAAGAAAAGGAGGCAGCGAGGGGTGGGGGGGGGGGGGGGGGGGGGGTGGGGGCAGGGTCAGTAGGCGTGAGATGTCAGTAAAAGGTGAAAGAAATGTAATATAGAGAACAATGTCACAGTTACATTACCCCTCTCCCGCTCACTCACTCGCTCTCTCCCTCACACACACACACACATACACACACTCACTCTGAGTGATTGGATCTGAGCAAAGCTCTCTCGTACCTCACATTAGGGCTAATTAAACTCACTGATCTGTAAACTGAGCCTCACCTCACAACACCATCTCCTCGTAGTGCACTGTGGTAAGCGAGGCATGCCGCCCAAAAATGAAGACAAAAAAAAAAAAAGAGAAGAAAAAGAAAAAGAAAAAGTGAGATGCTTGCACTCTGTTCTAAGGCGCGTTTTTTTTTTCTCTCTCTCTCTCTACTCATCAGCACTCCTCTGCAGCAGAGCACATCACTTTGGAATGCACAGTACTAAATATAAAACAATTGTGTGGGCTTACCCTTGTTTCACATAACCTCCTTGAATGAAATAAAATAACACATAAAGAGGGCCTGTATGAGATTGCATTGCTTCATGAGAGAAACCTAGTTTATTTTGCCGTTTTGGTCATGGGAAATGCTACCACCACTGTGGCTGTATGTATATATGTATGTATACAGTGCTGAAAATAGTAACCTCGTTTGACTGTGTCCATGCATTGCTGTACATTCATTATTTTTTCCACACAGACCCTGCAACGGCGATGAACGGAACGATTTGCTGATACTTTTTTTTTTATTTCCCTGAGGACTCATTTGTGTAGAGTCTGTTTAGCACTACCACTTACATACCAATAGATTCACAGTCAATTAGACAACAGACAAGTGTGTGCATAGCTGGGTAGAAAACAATGGTTTCACAGATAATTTGCAGCTGCGTAATACAATTTGCTGAAAAACTTTGCCTCCCAAGCAGCTCTGTTATTGTGTTAACATGGCATTAAAAAAAAAAAAAAAGATGTCCCAGTGAGACAAAGCCATGTGAATCCAGCTTGCATAACAGGCTCCTGGTTGTGAAAAAAAAACCAAGCATCCGCTATGTGGGTGGATGCCTTTTAGTCAAGTGCAAATATTTTGGCCTTGAAAGGAGGAGATGTGCGAGAGGCATCTGCCAATGACAACTCACTATTGACGCCCCCACCCCTCCCCACGCGCTGGCAAGCAGAACGCCTTTCAAAACAGTGGAGCATCAGGACATGACACATCGGCCACGTTGGAACAGATTATTCTGTGTGTCCGTGCTGATGCTTTCTTCCACTGCTCTAATGGAGGGAGAAAAAAAAAAAGACCAAACCAAACAAAACAAAACAAACAAACAAAAAAAAAAACCAGTGTGGTCTATCACTGCGGAATGTCTCACCACAGAAGGAGCCCAGGGAATCAGATTCAACACGTTGCCCGTGTTTTGAATGGTAAAAAGGGAAAAAAAAAAAAAGTTTATTAGTTACAGTACAGTCAGATTTCCTTACGGGGAAAAAAAAAAGTGATTTCAGAAAACCTGTTACTGTGTCCTGGAGAGAATGACAGGGCTGTAGCCAAGCTAAGTGTTTTATTCTGTAAGCTGATGAGATGTCCTCCTACTTCAACGGGGGAAGGAAAAAAAAAAAAAAAGTAATTGGCTCTTCCTTTTTACGGGTTGGAATAAACTTCCCCGGCGCTCTTCAATTTACCTTTTTTTTTTCAAATCACTCCAAGTCTGAGATCCAAAAAGCTGTCAATCTACATGAATATTTCCTCATCATTTAAACACCTCACAACCTGTCCCTGGTTACTGTTAGAGGAGAACATGAGAGGCTGATGTGGAGGGGAAAGAGAAAAAAAAATACGAGCATGTTGAATGGGAACATTACTTCTCAATACCTCCTGGACTGCTAAATGTGGTAGTAATTCACAGTTCTGGCTCTGATGGACCAAACAGTTTGCTGTTCTCATTACGAGTCCCCTTCATAATTGATTAATTATGGTAATTCTGCAAAGTGAAAGTCACCCCTCTCCTGGTGTTCCAGTTGAAAATTGGACGCTGACGGAGAGATGATTTTGATTAAAGACCAGGACAGAGAGAGACACAGATCAGACGCCGCCGCATCTGTGGTTCCCCTTTCTCTCTCCTCTCTCTCTCTCTTTCCTTTTTCCCTTCCACTCCTCTCCATTCTCTCTTTTCTTCTCTTCTCTGTCATGAGCTCAGCCTACTCTTGTCTGCTTCATACCTCCAGTGAACGACAGCCAAACCACACTGGCCACCCTGGGAGCAATCGGACTAATAAACCAATTAACTAATTAAGAGCTCATTTGGCACACTGATGAGCAACATGACCGCTCATTTGGGTGAACAAACAGCAATCCTTGTTCGCTTTTTAAAGCTCAGTTTCTATCTGCAGGAATGGAGATTTTCTTTCCCTTCTAACAGGAAAAAAGTCTATGTGTTGCAACAAAAAAAAAAAAAAAAAAAAAAGAAAGAGAGAGAGAAAGGAAAATGTGGGCGTACATTTTCGAATTGGCTTCGAAGTATCGAGACGGAGCAGTATGGCCGTTCATTTATTTTAATGATGCTGCTGACATCAGCTGAGGGGAGCTGATTTGATTTGACTGATTGCAGTTGAAAGAGGAGTTGTTTCTGTTCTGCCTGTCACGTTTGTGACTTTTAATGGAATCCAATCGCAAAAAAAAGTAGGACCGCAAATTCACTCACACACACACACACTCATTTTCGACCATCCATCTTTTTCACTCCACAGTGTCGTCATCAATCGAGATCAACCTGAAGCATGCATGATGTAAATGCTCGATAAATTGTTCGATTTGCTGTACATTAGAATACATTACAGTCATACCTTGCATATTGATAGCCGAAATAGCAATAAAGCAAATCCCAGCCTTAGCATTTGCAGTGAGCTTATGACAATGTAAGTGTTGTAATCACCAAGGGTAATCCAAGGGGTTGAATTCCCCTTTGAAGTCCAATACAACGTATGTTTGATGATTAATTCATATCAATAATGGAGAAATATTGAAGACAGACGAGGAGCGTGCTCTGAATGCAGACGTTCTCCTCTGATGGAAAGCTGTGCTCGGGTCAGAATGCGAAATTGAGAATTGAGAGAAATCCCATACGAGTAAAAATGTGGATATCTTGCGCATTGAAGGACCCCAAATGTGTGTCTAATTAAACGCCTGGTGTAAATCTCTCAGCCTTAGACACAACTCTGGCGCTGGAGCCGTAGAAAAAAAAAAAAAGCCTGATCAACTCTGTGGCTAATCCCCTTCGACTCAGTCCGCGTCTTAGGCACCGAATAGGGAAGGGGGGGGGGGGGGGCGCGACGAGGGACAAGATGTCAAGAAATGAGATGAAGGCGAACGCGATAGGACGAGAAAGAGATGAGAAAGCGTGAGACAGGGTGAGAAATGAGTGAATTTTTTGAGGTGGTCGAAAATGGGGAGCCATGAGCGATGTTGGGATATTATGCGAGAGAGAGAGAGAGAGAGAGAGAGCACCGGGTATTTTGAAATGGGGGGTGGGGGAAGAGAACAGGAGATTCAGAAGAAAAATCAAGGACAAAGGAGATGCAGAGAATAGCGAGGGAGAGGACAGAGACAAGAGATGGTAGAGATGGTACAAATGAATAAAAGTATGAGAGTGTGACTTCAGGTTTTTGGGTTTTTTTTTTTTTTCCCCCAACCGACTGTACAGCCTAGGTAGAGAGATTGAAGGAGAGATGGAGAGAAAGAGCTGAAAGTTTCTTTTTTTCTGCTCTCCCTCCCATTTTTTTTGTACACTGTCAGCGAGTTTGGCTCTCCAGACTGCAGGGAGTAGATCGATGTGAGTTTCTGTAGCCAGTGTGTTCTCCCTCATCTCTGACATTACGATGAGGTGATGATGGGCCAAAACAGAAAGAGGGTGGGAGGCAAGTAGTTGGGGGGGAAAAAAAAACAAAAAAAGCAAAGGATATCACAGACAGAAAAAAATGTATTGCAGATGCATAATGAGATTACATTTGAATGGGGGGGGGGGGGGGGGGGGGGGGGGGGGGGGTCAAAAACAAAACAATGCTAACACGTTTAACTTTTTTTCTTTTATTTCCCAAGAATGGATTGCAATACATTCTTAATTAAGTCGTTTGCTTCAAGTTGTTTTGAATTATGCACAGACATAAAACTGAATGGCAAGTAGGCATTAGATATGATTGTGCATGCGGACATAAAAAAAAAAAAAAAACCTGGCTGAATATTCCACATGACTATACTGCAGACATAAAACATTACAGCACACATGGGGGACACAAACCTTTCCACAGTGCAATTCGGCACCGTAGACAGTGTATTATAGCCACCAGAATGCAAACACCAGTGTATTAAACCCTGAATCCATTATTTATTTATTTATTTCTCACACATCTCCGACGGTAAGGGGCTGCTGTCTTTTTACCGGTGTAGCTGAAGTGCTTAAAGTGAAATTGGCATATCTGCCCTTGAGCAAAGTCCTTCACCTGGTCTTCCCAGGCAGGTCTAAATTGCTAAATATGCACGGTATGAAAAATGTAAGTGGCATAAATCGCATTAGATTAAAGTGCCCGCAGAGCAAGTAAATGACAGAATGAAACAATAAGTCTCGATGGGAGAGGGCAGCAGGTAACAGCGTGTGGCCTCGAGCTGAAATAGACCTCCAGCCGTTCCAGATCGGCCACGCTATGCCACCGTCAGCCTCTTGGACGCGATCCACGGGCAGGTGCATAGGATTTCATGCTTGTTACCTGCTTTCCTGTGCGAATATTGAGCTCAATTAAGGTTATATAAGCCCTCTCATTAGCTCACTAATATCTTTTTATTTGGCCTGCAGTTAACTTCGAGAGCCCACACTGTACCAGACCTGAAGTGGGTCAAAGCGCTGTGCTGTGAGTTTCACATCCGCCTTTTTTTTTTTTCTTTTTTTTCTCTTTTTTTTTTTTGTCCCCCTTGCCTGCACAGCCAGGTGGTACAACGACATTATACAAATAGCACAACAGCATGCAATGCTGCAATGCACGGCTCTTCTTTTCTTTCAGTGGCTCTCTGATTCCCCCCCCCCCTTCCCTCTCCGTGGAACCAAGTCCCCGGCTAAAACGCGTCTCGGTGAGAGTCGCAAGAAAGCCATTTGGAAAGCGAATACCAGACAAAGTCCCGCTAGAGCTTTCATAAAAGACACAGGATAGAGATAGAGAAAAAAAAAAAAAAACCCTGGTACCTTGCGAAACGGGGGAGAATCTCTCTGCTTGTCATCGTGAGTTGGGATGGAGATATCGTCTGTAAGTAGGCCACATTTGCAGCTCATGTTCACCTTGAGGCACTGCGAGATTCCACGCTAACATGCCAGCCCACCCTTCACAGCCTCGGGCTTAGCAAAAAAACCAAAAAAAATCTAGACCGAGCAAACCTTCAAAAATCTCTAATATTCATACAACGCGAGTAAATATTTCATTTTAATCTGTCTGGGAAAAAGAAAAAAGAAAAAAAGAAAAAACCTTCGTTATTTGACCGTGATATTATACCGGGTGACACGACACGTCCACGACTGTTATTAAGACAAAGACACATAGCCCCAGAACATCCCTGCTCTCATTATTTGGAAAGAGTCATCACTCTTTTGTGATGCGATGTTCTTTTTTTGCAGTCCTATCACTCCCACACACTTGGGATATTAATGATGGCTCCCTTATTTGCAGTCATTTCAGGAAATTCGTTGACCTACTTGCTGGGGTCACGAACAGAATGAACAAGACAAGCATCTTTGAAGATTATGATAATGAAACGGAGGGGAAAAATCTGGGTTGTCTTCAAAATTTTCACAGGCACGTTCCACGTCTTATTATCCTTTTTTCTCAACGCCACCCCCAAACACCGCCACCCCCCCCCCCCAAACCCCTCACCCCCATTCACATCAAAAGCGTGATAAATAAAAAAAAACATATTGGAAAACAATGGCATTAAACATTAAATATTCCTGTTTATAATAGATCTTACAAATTTAATCTTGAAGAAAAAAAAAAACAATAGAAAGATAACAGGAGGGCTTCATATGGGACTACAGGCACGTTGTGCGGCGTATGCAACACAAACACTGCATCAGTTGAAATTGTTCTGAAGATTTGAGTATCCCTGAAAAGGGTGCAGTCATACATCATGTAATTTTCAGAAAATCATAGCCGTCTCCCGTTGCAGCCGGCGCGTGAGCTGAAAATTGATACTATTTTTTTCTTTCTCTAAGTGAGAAAGAATATTTGGAACTCAGTGTAAGCTGAACTAGGGACCAGATGGTGTGAACTTAAACATGCAGTGAAAAGGGCGGCTGTCATTGGGGAATAAAAAAAAGGAAAAAAAAAAGCTATTTATGTAAATTAGTCTATGTCTGGGCTGTTGACTCATGCATTTTAAGGTGTGTTTACCGATAACAAATTGAAATGGAAAGTTGATAGCAATGCAGTAATCTCGTCCGATTCCAGAGAAGCCGGTCTTTCCTGGAGAGATGAGCATCTGTGTGGTTCATAGACATGCTATTCTGTAAATGTTTTATGACCAGTTCCCAGTGCTAGTTGATTTTGTGAGTAGGGAAATACAGTGGCACTCTACGCATGATGTGTTAGCAAAGAAAATAAACACATTCATGAAGGAACACTTGGCATGGCCCTTGATCCGTTGGAAATAATTGCTGAATGGGGAATTCTGTGGGAAAATGCGCACAGAATGAGTTTCATTTGCTCCAGAGCATTCACCGCAATCCCAGTGTATGGTTTATCACACTATTTAGACACCAAATTCTTGATTGTCTCATAGTGGGGCAATCTTTTTTTTTGCAGAGAGAGCTTTTGGAAAATAAATTCTATTACTGGAAATGGAAACTAAAAGCATCTTAGTGTACCTCTCTCTCTCTTCAATGTTCTTTATACTAATGCATTTTTATGTATCTTACTCTAATGGGACATTTGGTGTCTTGTCACAAAAATAACACTTTTTTTTCATTTATTTGAATGTAGACTTGAATGCGGCTCCTTTGAAGAGGACGCCGCGCACCACAAGATTTCAAAAGAGATAATACAGCGAATGGGGTGACATCTTCTGTTGTGGCTGTGCCTAGTAAAGAACAGGCACACGTTTAGGGTTGTCTTGGAGAGAAACGGTATGTGTTGACATTTACAGAACACAGTAAGGGACTGGTGAATGGCCTGGATTGGCGGGGGGGGGGGGGGGGGGGGGGGTGTTCCTGCAGAGGGGGATACGTGTGGAGGCGGAAAGCATCCCTGTGCTGTGAAGCAGAAGACCCAGGCACCCAGAGGAAGATGAAAGGCGGGAGGAGCTGCTGCAGACGCTCATGGCCACGGTCCAGTCTGTGTCCATGGGAGGGGCCGTGACCGGAGCTGTCAGTGCAGATGAGCTGGATTACAGTGATGCTGCCTCTCCAAACATCCCACTATCACATTATGCTCTGTCTCTGCACAGGTCACAAATAACCGTGCCAGCATCGCAAAGGCAACGTCGCAAACAGCAAAAACAACAACAACAACAGCAGCGGTAACCGCGGCAGGAGCGGCAGCAGCAGCAGCAGCAAAAAAAAAAACCCAACCAAAAAGTTTCTCATTGTCCCTCAAAAAACTATGAGTATCCCAAACTCTATTCCCTCCTCTGAGCCCTCCATCAGACACATGAGTCCTGAGCTGAAATGATTAATGCTGTTTTAGCAGAATCTCACAGAGGACAGTCCCTGTAGGACACTGGGATTAGATAATGCTAATTATGTCCCCTGGGATTGTGTATGACAAGGGTTCCCAGTCTTGATCCTTGGGGAACTCCTTATGACTTCTGGCATTACCCCACCCTCCCAACACCTCCCCCCCACCTCCTTTTCTTTTGAGACCCCAGATTGTATTAAACTAATCATTCTCTCATAATGGAATTACACCCATGATAAGACCTTTTCACCAGACAATTATCTGACAGGACTAACTGTTAAGGCATGAGGGCCATTTATCATGACACCCCCCCCCCCCCACCTCACCACCCCCCCCCCCCCCACCCCACCCCCCCCCCCCCCCCCCCCCGTGTATTCATCTGATCTCTTAATCTGTTGTAAATGCCAAAAAGAAAAAAAAAAATGTAGAGAAAGCGAAGAAATACTGTCAATGAAATATCTAAATTACTCTTAGAGTCACTTTTTATGATCCCAAAACCTAACCAGGTACACACACAGGAAGATGTACCGGATTCATGTATGAACTGCCAGGTCTCAGGAATATCACATGAACGTGAACATTGAGTTTATCACAGCAGCTTGGTTCTCCATTGCCTGTCCTCACTACCTACCTTACTCACTCATTTAGTCAAAAAAAAGTTTATTAGAATTCAAGTACAGGCTATCTTCAAAATCCAGTAAGCAATCAATGCACTCAAGGGCAAAGCCCTTTTAAAGATGCTGAATGTTGAGTTTTCAGTTGAGTTACACACTAAAAAAACAAACAAACAAACAAAAAAAAACCAAATTTAAAATAAAGTACTTCTGAGTAAATATTGCAAATATTTAAGGCAAAGAGGGAGCCATTCCTAGACCATGGACTTTTCTTACTTAAGCTTTGAAACAAAATTCGGCGTTGGCATTTAAGTGGTACAGCTGAGTGGTTTTCAGACTATAATTCTCACTCCTCCTTGCTTAAAGCTTTCAGTTAAGAGCTTTGTATGAAGAGCTTTTTCACTACACCACAACACTGAAATGAACATCTGAACATTTTCAATGCCAGTCTGCTCTAGACGTACAGCCTTATGAAACAAAGAGCCACAGATTTATAACATGATAACAAATGTATCGATTGAGGCTTTGGAAGGCATCAGTTTTTGTCCTTCTGTTATGTTCACAGTTTCCCTTTCCAGATACTTTTGTCAGCTCTCTCTCTCTCTCTCTTTGTGGAATTCCCGCAGGATTCACTCAGGGATGCTGCAAGGGAAACCCCTCAGTACTAGTGCATCACAGGTCTATAACCAGGACAATCGTGCAACCGAGGAAACTACGAAGTGCCAATGAGCATCGATACAGTACCCTGTTTTCTAGGATCGCTTGTCCTTCCTCTGGCCTTAATTAACTTCTAGAATCTGAGCTTTGTCCCTGCTGCGCAGTTATCCTCTTTCTCATTGGCCAAGCTGGCACCGTGACAACGTGGCCTGAATGTCATGCTCTCCTTGGGCCGATCAATCCAGGCGATCAGATATCAGGCACCTGAGGGATGGCCACCATGATGAGCCACAGGACAGTCAAGGCCAGACCAAGGACTCCGACGCTGGACTGATTGGCCTGAGCTATTCTTCCTTTTTCGCCCTGTTCCATCCCGTTTTTTTTTTTTTTTTTGGCCTCTCCTTCTTTTGTTCACTTCCACAATACATTGCCCCCAATTTCTGTCTGGTTGCTTCGTAGACTACCTCATTATACAATCTTTCGAAGCTTTATATAATTTGCTTTTTACACAACAAGATGCACGCAGAAGATAGATAACATTGCCCCTAGGTTAGACAAGGGTACGTCTTTTTTCTTTCTTTCTTTCTTTCTTTCTTTCTTTCTTTTTTCCCCCAAAGAAATGAGCCACAGTTGTACCCCTGCTAATTATTTTGTCTGTTGTTCTTGTTTTTTTTTCTGTTTTTTTATGACCAGATTTTATTGTTCCTGCTGTTTCACAGTCACCTGCAGAGAAAAATATCACATCACACACTTTTAGTCACATTTCTCCTCAGATGTTCTCATTTAGAGAGAGGTAAATATGCTACAGCTTGTGGCTTCCATAAAACCTCAGTTTTGCCAAACTTTCCATGCAAAGCCCTTCCACAAAGACAAGGTCAAAGTTATCATTCTCAGAAACTACAGGTCATAGCGGCTACGTTGTCCATCAAACACACCCTATATAGTCGTCCTACGCAGATTCCTTACAACTGTATTCCCCAACTCCAATCTTGGCCACTTAATGGAATATATTTCATGCTATACAACTGATTCCACTAATCACCAACACCACTGATTAGATGAATAAGGTGATGCTGATGCTGGATATTAATGAAAGTGAGTTGTCAAAATAGGTCTTTTGGATTATAGCTGTGGACATTTAGAGCTACAGAATATCTCATGCATCTGTATCAAAACATAGGAGAGCTTGTCCTAAATCTTGACCTTGAATGACCTACAGTTGGAGTGATGAGGCCAAATCCCTGCCTTAGTTAAAGATGAGCAGGATCAGACAGCAGCTAGCTAAAACACAACTGCAGCACCTAGCAATATTTTTGAGTGGGTACAACACTTGAAACTAATTCACTATAAGCGAGTCAGCACAAAATCAAATCTCATTTCATCTATTTTACTTTTCCAGCAAACCAAATTTACAGAAATTGTTTTGGTGGTTTATTTTGACTCTCTCTTTAAAATGGAACAGGTGAACCTAATTTACAACTAGAGTGAAAGCTACACAAAAGAATATATATATATATATTATATAATATATATATATTATATATATATATATATATATATATATATGTATATATATATATTCAGAAAATACTTCTTTGGGGGGTTTTCATTATAAATGGATTCTGTCACAATTATCAAGATTGCATTACATAGTGACATCGAGTGGACTACTGTTGAAGTGAAATTATCATCAAGGACATGATAACAAGGCAATAATTCTTAATAAATGCAACAATCAGATTGTCTTTCGCTAGGTGATTCTGGCCAAACATTAACATAGATATTAAATTAGAGCTCCTGATAGAATCTAAGAAGATAAGGTACACGTGAAATCCTTTTTTTTTTTTCATCAAAGAAAAAGACAGAAATATCTCGCATTGGATTCGGAGCACTGCAATCTAAAGGGCTTCTCTAAAACAGAAATCCCCCATGAGTTGTGGTTTTTTTCAGCATGTAGGACACGGTGGAAAAACAAGAACCGGTCTACGCATTTTTTTGTCTCAGCTTAAACAGCATAAGTCTGACAGATTTAGCCCTTGTAAGCTGACGACATGGCGCTGCAGATATCCTAGATGATATATTTAATGGAGGGCAATCCTAACCTTGGAGAACAAGGGGAAGGGATTTTATGGTAATGAGTTAAAGGTACTGGCGTGCTGAGGCAGCCATGGCTGGTTAAGAAGGCCATTTATTGTATTGGAGGGTTTTGCCTTTGCTCCCACATGCGCACACAGACACACACACACACTGATCACCCTAATGACTAGGGGTAATGCCAGTGACTCAGATAGTTAGCATTTGTGTCAGCATCTTCACATTCTCAAATCTCTCTGTCTCTCTTTTTCTTTCTCTCTCTCTCTCTCTCTCTCTCTCTCTCTCTTTCTGTCTGTCTCTATGTCTCTCTTGCTCTTTCTCCTTCTCTCTGACAGTCCATGCCTCTCTACTCTTCTTTCTTTCTTTTTTTTTTTTTTCTCGCTCCCTCCCCCGCTCAATCAATACAACCCACTAATAATGTATGAGTCAAGCATGGCTCCCCTTCTCCCCCCTTTCCTGCTCTCTCTCTCTCTCTCTCTCTCTGTCTCCTCCTCCTCCTCCTCTCCCTCTTTCTTCTGTAGCCTGTAGCTTTCATTACATTTCTCCCGTTTGTTGTGTAATCTTTGTGTACTTCTTTCACGTGTTCTTTGACAAATTTCTTCGGACTCATTTTGTCCTCGTTTGCTCCCGTAAATATTTTTCTATTTGTTGCTTCTTCCCCAACTCTTTTTCCCCCCACCGCATCCTCCTCCCCGTTCATCCCTCCGTCCCTCCCTCTCTCGCCGCTCCGGTTTTCTCCCATCCTTTCTTCTCCTCCTTTATCTCTCCTTCGCTTTGTGCTCTCTCTCTCTCTCCTCTTCCCTCTCTCTCTCTCTTTATCTCTCTTTCCCACCCACTCGCTTCCTACTAACAATAAACTGGGCGACTTTATGAAAACAAGGAGCTGTTCTCTGCGGTATACTTTCCGTCCCCTCTTCTCTGCGGGCGGACTGAGGTGGACATGCAGAACCGTCGGCCCCCTGCAGGGAGTGCTAACGTGTTCTTAGAGGGATTATTCCACTTCTGATTTGTCCTACGTGTCACTTAATTAAAAACACGGAAGCCTATGCCCGCAAACTGTCCTGAGCGCAGACGACAATTTAGTCATTCTCGGTTCAGGCTGTAACAGTTCAGTGATTCAAGTAATACTGTCCAAATGCAGGTTTCTTCATGTTCTCTCTCTCTCTCTCTCTCTCTCTCTTCCTCTGAGAGAGAGAGAGAGAGAGAGAGAAAGAAAGAAAGAGCACCCAGAATTTACTGTGCTCCTTCTCAGTTCAGTAGTAATGTAATCCTGGTATGGCATTATGGGCTCATTTGAGGAACCGCAAAATCTTCTCTTCAAAGAGAATACCCAAATCAATAAGCCTCCCCCCACCCTATCCCCCCCCAAAAAGCCCACCCTTTCTGGAGTTCAAATTAGGTTTTCAAAACAAATCAAATGCAACTTTGTTTGTCTTCCTGCCCTGGGAAACAAGGCATCCTTATCTATGCCATAAGAGTGGCTAGAATAGAAAGGTCATATCTTGCAATCTCCCTCTTTGCCTGGGATTTAGTTACACTGTTAAATTGGGAACAGAATGAAAGACTAGGGGATGGTATTATAACGACTAGGGAATGCATAATTTCAATTGGTTTCTCTCTCTCTCTCTCTCTCTCTCTCTCTCTCTCTCTCTCTCTTTTCTCTCTCTCTCCCCTCCCCTCCCTCTTTTCTTGTGTAGCTCTCACTCTATACACTCTGTTTGGGGAAATGGGCTTAAAAAATTCAATCAGACTCTAAGACCTGCGTAGCCTCATTCAGGTTATTGAGCTTTAGTGTCAGTGTCCTATTTACAACTCAGAGGTGGAAAACAACAACAGCAACAACAACAACAACAACAGCCACAAAAAGAACAGGAAAAAAAAAAGAGAAAGAAACCCTGGGCAACAGACCGTAAACATGTACACTTTCAATAGCCAGGGCCTGGATGCTTCTAGCGTACAATGATTCTTCTCTAGAGTAACACATTAAAAAAAAAAAAGAAAGAAAGAAAAGAAACGAAAACTCTTTCTCCGGATTCGGCAGATGCCAAGTTTTCTTGTGCAGAACTGGCAAGGAAGAAAAGGGAAGTGTCAGTAAACAAAGCCGCATTCCGCCTTTGTTATTAGGGGTTTTTTTTTTCCATCCAATGGGAGCACATCTCTGCTATGACAGAAACCACTATATCGCTATCATGGAGATGCAAAAATGCTTGAGCCCATTTGTGACGGGGGCGGATAAATGGTTGTGAAATCAAGCCATGAAAAGCCAACATTGCATGGCAGGGAATTTCGACGGGAGCTCATTAGGAAACCATGTTCCTCGTCTCCGCAGTGGAAAACAGGCAAAGCGCTCTGATTACATTTTTTTCCCCGGCTGCCGTTTTCACGGATGACATTTAATCGGAAGCATTTGGGGGGGGGGGGGGTATTTCTGTTGTCTTTTGTTCATCCTTTCTTTTTTCCCACCATTTTCTTATTTTCTTTTTTTTCCTCCCAAAGTGCGCGAGAATGACGGTCGTTTTTCCCCGCGCCTGAGTGACGCCAATCATACTGGCCGCGGTGAAAAGTCTGCTAAAGTCCCCCGCTCTTAGAGAAAAGCCGGGGTGTTGTGCTTGGGTAAGCCCGCAGTAAATGGGGATGTTTAGAGGCTGAGTCGGAACATGATCAAAGGCCAGTCGACCAGCTGTTGGTAGGAATATCAGCGAGTCCGTGGTCCCAGGCATAACCAGTGGCAACTCCAGGCTAATGCGGATACAGCCGACGTCGCACACATATCACAGGCCACAGAGAGAGATCTGAGACCGCCAGCCTCGGGACAATATCAGATACACTCCTCTATCACACTGTGTGTGTGTGTGTGTGTGTGTGTGCGCGCGTGTGTGTGTGTATATATAAAAAGTCAGAGAACTGTGGTTTCTGCTTTACTTATTGCCTTTCATATTTGGTGCTTTAAAAGCATTTCCCACACATCACAAAAAAGAAAAAAAAAAAGAAAAAAAAATGAAGGTATCTCTTGGTTACAGGTATGCTAATGAGCTTTGGAAAGAGATGGATATTTTTGTCTGTGCTGTGTGTGTGTGTGGCTTGAGGGTAGGCATATATACATATATATTACATCAAGGTAAAATGTGGAACACAACACACACACACACACACACACACACATACATAAATATGTGTATTTACAGTTTTGTGTCGCTTAACGACGGGGATACTTTCTGAGAAATGTGTCGTTAGGCAGTTTCGTTGTGTAAACATCATAGAGTGTACTTACACAAACCTAGATGGTATAGCCTACTACACACCTAGGCTATATGGTACAGCCTATTGCTCCAAGGCCACAAACCTGTACGGAGACGTGGTAAACAGGAGATGTACGAGGCCACTGCTGGCGTAACACGTTTTTTTTTATATATAAGTAGAACGAGTACACTCTAAAATAATGATAAAAAGTGCAGTATATTAAATACATAAACCCGTAACATAGTTGTTTCTTATCATTATCAAGTATTATGTACTGTACATAATTGTACGCGCTATGCTTTTATATGACTGGCGGTGCAGTGGGTTTGTTTACACCAGCATCACCACAAAACACGTTGGTGACGCATTGTGCCACGACGTTAGGACGGCGGCAACGTCACTAGGTGATAGGATTTTTTCAGCTCCATTATAATCTTATGGGACCACTGTCATATACACAGTCCGTCGTTGACTGAAACATCGTTATGCAGTGCATGTGTGACGCGCTGTATGTATGTATATGTGTGTCTGTGTGTGTGTGTGTGTGTGTGTGTGTGTATATATTGCTCACTTGCCTACAAGCTTTCTCTTCTTTTCAGTCACATTTGACCCCACAGCTGAAGTCATCTTCATTCATTATCATTAGTGTACGCTGAGAACTACAGCAGGAATCTGACTTACAATGTTCCTTCCCCACGACTGACCCGCAACTAACTTCTCCACAACAGTAATCTGAGAGAGAGAGAGAGAGCGTCTTTGAAAAACACACTCTAGCCCAGCATTTGCTTTGAATTTTCAACCCAGGCTGATTCTCCTCCAAATGCCACAGAAGCCGGCCTATTCTGGGCTCTAGCAAAGATTATGGGAGAAAGGGGATTTTCTGATGTATTATTCAGGGATAGGAATAGCATGGGATGTAAGATAGAGAAATAGCTTGATACTCTTTAGATGTGCCGAGGTTTTTCCTGTTTCGTCTCTCGCACAGGAAATTCTGTTTTTCTCCTTCCGTTCCCTTCCCTTTTACTGGTTAGATTCTCCTGAAACCGTGTGAAGACAGGGGAGGGTGACAGTGGCCTTTGATGAATGAAGTAGGTCACTTTTTAAAAACGGCAGTCCTTGAATTAGGAAGGTTGTTCAGAGTGTTTGCTCCCCACTGGCTCCTTAAAGAGCCCAGAAATAACCTCTTAGGCCCCCCTCCAACCCCCCCCGGCCCCCCCTCAGCATTTATCAGAATGACACGTCCCTGTTGGCTTATGATTTGAAAGCTGGGCTCGATAAATCTGGCTGGATTAAGCAATGGATTCTCTCTTTCTCTCTCTCTCTCTCTGTATCTGCCTCTCTGTCTCTCTCTGCCTCTCTCTCTCTGTATCTGCCTCTCTCTCTCTCTGCCTCTCTGTCTCTCTCTCTCTGTATCTGCCTCGCTGTCTCTCTCTCTCTCTGCCTCTCTGTCTCTCTGCCTCTCTCTCTCTGCCTCTCTCTCTCTCTCTCTCTGCCTCTCTCTCTGTTTCTCGTTATCCTCCCTGACTTCTCTACTTGCTCCTTCAGCCACTCATCAACTCATCCCTCTCTCTACCTCTCAAATCGTGGCCGTTGCACCTGTAACCCTCAAGCAGGGAATTACACCTTCTAAACTAGAAATTGAACTTTTGGAGTGAGCCTATGAACTACTTCAGCCACACACGCGCACACACACACACACACACACACCCACGCACACGTACGCACAAAGAGTGACCAAAAAACCCATCTACTTCCACCCACCCCCCCACACACACACACACAAACAGCAGGAGGCTGGACAGAGAGACATTTTCCAACATTTGCAGTCAACAGCTGTATATAAAGACAAATTTATGAATTTGGAACATGCCACTTATTCTGCATGCACTAAAACAAGTTAATTAGCAGATAATTATTCACATCATTCCACACCACTCCAAATGTGACAACACACACTCTCTCTCTCTCGTACACATACACACACACAGCTGTACACACATACAGACACCAGCTGTTTGGAGCAGCAGTGAACCAGACCAGCGGCTGTAATGTCTAATTCGCTTAAGCTACCGGCCTAACTGACAGGTAGTCAATGGTGTGCTCCCTTGCTTGAGACGCCTCCTATGGTGCTACCTCAAAAACTCATTTTCGGCACAAGGAACAATGACAAAGACAGCCTGGGCATCCCAGTTTGAGAAAAAAAAAAGGGATGCGGAAAGAGAGAGAGAGAGAAAGAGAGAGAGAGAGAGAGAGAAAGAGAGAGAGAGAGAGAGAGAGAGAGAGAGGGAGAGAGAGAGAAAGATGAAGGCGTGGGGAGCGGGAGAGATGTGAACGTCTGCGACGGTGGAGAGTGAGATGAGAAAGGGTGAGAGGGAAGGAGAGTGAGAGGAAAAGAATGGCACACTTTTCCTGGCTTATTTACACGTCGTCGCTGCTATGACAGGTAATTTGGGCAAATTCTCCACAGACCTTGTGGCAGACAGCAAGGGGATAAAGAGAGAGAGATAGAGAGAGAGAGAGAGAGAGAGAGAAAGGGAGAAGGAGGGAAAAAAGGAGGCACCGGGGAGGGGAAAGAAAGAACGTGAACGAGGAGACGTGTACAGACTACTTGACATGGTCTGGCTAGTGGAGAAAAGGAAGAAAGCAAATAGGTTTCCAGATTTCAATCTAGAGTGGTGGAACTAGGGGAAAGTGAGAAAAAAAGAGAAAGCAAGAAAGAGAACAGAGGGAGTGAGGGGGAGAGAGAGAGAGAGAGAGAGAGAGAGAGAATGTTTGGGGAGGGAGTGGAGCTGTTGACAGATTCTGACAATTTTATTTATCAGAGCCGTGAAAGATATCAAAAGCCCACCCCACCCCCCCCAGCCCATACCCCCCCCCCCCTTTTTTTTTAATTCAATTTCTCCTTTTTCTGTTTAGCAGTTGGAAGATCAAGCAAAGGGAAAAGAGATAAAATAAAAAGGAGGAGAACGAGGAAAAGAAGGAGACAGGGAGAAAAAAAAAAAAAAGAGATGTGCCCACCCCAGATCTCCTGATCTATCCAAGCTCTGCTTTCTTCGCTTGCTTATATCTGTCTAATGTTGTATTGCTTTACTGGGGGAGAAAAAAAAAAGGTCCCTGTTGAAATGTACTCTCCTGATCCACGCTCTGGCTGTCTGCTGTTTGTCAGTGCTCATAGCCAATTAGAACGCGTTTGTTAATAAGGCAAGGTGCGGTTAGTTCTCAGAGAGGATGCGCCTATGCCTTTATCACGTTGGCAGGCCAGACACAAGCCAAAGAAGCAGACAGAGGAGAGGAGAAGCTAATAAGATAAAGACGCAGCTCTGGAGACTGGAGACGCTGCCTTGCTAACGCTCCTTCTTTTGTTGGTTGGTGTGTGTGTGTGTGTGTGTGTGTGTGTGAGTTGCTGTGGCTGGATATAGATGAGTTCTCCTACTTCTCTGTAGGCAGGGAGAGGAAGGAGAGGAGGCAGTTCTGCTTTGACCTTTTCACCCCTTCCCCTAGACTTCCCCCACCCTCGGGGCACACATGCTGCACACACCACACGTCTTCCTCTCTATCTCTGCTTGTCGCGGGGGGGCTCTCTCGCTGTCTCCCTCTCTCTCTCCCTCTCTCTCTCTCCCCCTAACACCCACACACACAAACAGAATCATAGTAAGCCCTCCACATCATATCTTTGTCACTGATACACATGCAAACGTGTAGAGAGAGCTCTTTTACACATACCCACACAGACGAACATACCCCCAATCATGCATGACAATCTTTGTTTCTTTCTCTCTCTCTCTCTCTCTCTCGCTCTCTCTCTCTCTCTCTCACCTTTTCAACACATACAGCCCCATGCAGTGCAGTCTGTTTTATCTGCTTGGAGACTGTTCCCTGCATGACACGTATGAAGCAGAGAGAGAGAGAGTGAGAAGAAGAAGAAGAAGAAGAAGAAGAAGAAGAAGAAGAAGAAGAAGAAGTAGAACTTAAGACAGAAATGAGAACAAAGAAATAAATAAAGAAAAAAAGACAGAAAGAAAGAAA
>NC_044502.1:41395021-41397521 GCF_902362185.1 Chanos chanos
GTGGATGTAAATCATAGAGCAAGAGTAAATCAATGAGGAAAAACTGTCTTCCCTAACTCCATCCCATATGAGATGAAGTGTACCACAAAACAAAACAAAAAAAACAAAAAACAAAAAAACATAAAACAAAAAAACAAGCACACGTCATTCGGCTTTCGTTCTGTGCCTCTCAGCAACATGACTTCGGATATTAAACGTACAAGACCTGGAATCTGATTGACTGCGATTGACTGCTCTGATTCACTGCGATTGTAGTTGTTGTTGTTGTTGTTGTTGTTGCTGCTGATTCGTTTCCGACGTTCGAAGGGATGCTTTTTTTTTATTATTGTTATTTCTTAAGCGTTCCGAGGTTGAGTATTCTAACGAGTGTCAAAACGAACCCCTGTTGAAACCCTTGTTCATTAGAACTTGGCTGGACTTACTTTGACTGCATCTAAATTGGCTAATTAGTCAACAGAATACACAAACAGTGATGTCTGCTCTATTCCAGATTCGGAGAATAGCCGCGAGGGTTTGTCAATTTGGCGGTCTATTTTTGCACCCAATGCCAGCATCATAGGTCTACTTCTACTATCTCATTTTGTCGATGTGAGTTGATGGTGATGGATTTGAGAGTTTATCAGTCAGATCTGTCTAGCTGAAGTAACACATTTATTTGCTGTCAAGTTTGCAATGTATGAATTGAGGTATCGCTGGTAAACAGATCAATGTTTGCTGAAACTTTTTGCGAAGGTTTCAGAGAGCTGGAATAGATATTAGGAATAATACGTAGCGATGTCAGGCCATAATCATAAAAACAAAAAAAGTAAGCAGAAGACTCGTCTAGGTTTGAGCTGTGACTCATTTCGCATTCAAAAAGATATGACTCATTTTTTAGCTGACTCCTCTGCTCCCACCAATTCATCTGGGCTTGTAGTTCACTGAGCAACCCTGATAAGAAGGTTAAAAGACACCCAGTTGGGTTTTTTCATGCCCTCTTGTAAAGTAGCCTACAACAACAAAGGGATTTTCCCAAACATCATTTGTCTTAATATGTGAGGGATTTGGCAAAGACTGTGTCTCGTATTCTCAAATTTACAACGCCGTGATTGACTCGTCAGCACAAACTGAACTGTCATGACGCTGTTGCCCAACATTAAACAGCTAATTGACCTCTGTGGAGTTTTCATTATTTTTGTAATGGAAAATGAATGTGTGCAGACCATGAAAAGGTCATAGCAACACTATGACGGTGTTGCTGTTTGGCACCGAGGCCTTTAATGGTCATTCCAGCAGGAAGAAAAAAAAAAGAAAAGAGAACAGGGGGAAAATGACTCTTTAATGTTAAGGCATGTGAAGATATGCTATCTATTATGCATGCTTATCAAACAGGCTAAGGGAGAAATATGTACAGTGCAAGTGCAGATTGAGGTTTAATCTTCACGTTAATACAAGTCACTTCAATTATAAATGACCGTTTTACTACGTAAATTATAGACATTTTGAGAGCAAAGGAAAAATCAAATTAATTGGATGATGTAATTTTAACAATAATTTTTTTTACAAATTCTAAGGCTCTAAGATCAGCCAAGACTCCAGAATGTTATCGAATGTTTCATTAACACAGAGGAGGAGAGAATTGGGGAGGTTAGACAAGCAATTCTATTTGGAATTGAAAATCACTTTCATTAACCATGAATATCTGGTTCACCCAAACAGGCCATAATGCAAGTGGAATTCATTTCAGATATTAATTAAATGCACAAAAGTTGCCCTTTTGGTTAATGACATTCAATTAGAAAATTAGGATAAAAATTTCTGTAAAAAAGAAAAAAAGGAATGTCTGTCTAGTCATGCTGCAAACACTCTGATTGGACAGAGCGTTGGGAGCTGGAATGCACCTAAAGCTTACCCGGATACAACGCTTTTTTACTTCCAAACTCTGGGAGTCACATTTCACAATTGGCCACGGTGTCTTCCCACCTTCCCTTTCATTGGCATGCCACCTTCCTCCTAATCCTGGCTGCTAATAAAAAGTACAAATGCAGGCGACAGAGAAATATACCCCCCCCCCACACACACACACACACACACACACACACCACCCGACCCCACCCCACCCCACCCCAACATCAAATTAGTATCACATCCTAACACAAAAAAACAGGGTGTCATCTGACTCCAAAACCTACTTACAGGGATATTACTCCTGTGTCAGTCCACGCAGATCTCCCTGTGCCAGCTATTAGGGAAATATCACACCTGAGCAGCGTAGACTCACCCTCTCTGTTTGTTTGTTTTGTTTTTTTTTTCCTTTCTTTTCTAAGCCAGTTTACCCCTTTAGCGAGGTATCATATTGATACACTCAGTGAAATTCTATACCGATTAGCTTGGTCCCAAATCACAATAACACGAGCAATCTCGTTACACCGCTGGGTGAGACAGGGCCCATAAGTCTTTTAGTGGACTGTCATGCTCATAGTCCTCAATGAAGTGCCTGCCTAATGGAGCCCTTACTGTG
>NC_044502.1:41402521-41412521 GCF_902362185.1 Chanos chanos
CATCTTCACGCCAACACTGCTGATCTGCTGGAGGGTTTAAGGCGGGAGTGTGTGGGGGGGTGGGGGGTGGGGGGTGTGGTGTTGAGGGGGGGATGGTGAGGGGGTTGGCTTGGCAAACATGTGCAAATGCTCTGACCCCACTTGTACTTCCATATGGTACGGTAACGTGAAGAATCGCCCCTGACTTCCCGAACCACCCCCCCCCCCCCCCCCCCCCCCCACCTTTGCTCATCCTGTAAGCTCAGTCCCCTTTTTGTGTTGCATTTAAGAGATACAAGAGCTGTGTCAGGAAGGAGCTTCTGGGCGGCAGGTTGGCTAATGCTATCGATAACAGTGAAGCTCTGATGTGCTTAAAGGGATCTGTCAGCATGAATGTCTATAGTGGCTTGAGTTTGGCACAGGCAGGTTTAGGGTGATTCAATGGCCCTGACTCATCTGTTGATGTTCCTCTTACATAAGCTTTATGATTCATGTTTACTGTTTAGTGTAGATACGTCAAAAATACTTACACTACGGGCTGATGCCAAATATACACTCTCACGGAGGTTTAAAATGGATGCTTTTACTAAAGGCTTGCACATATAAAATAATATTTTTAAACTTCATAAGACCTTGTAAGTTGTCATGACCCATTTTAATACTTTAAAGCCTTCCAATAATCCACGGGGGTGTCATTATTAGCCATTTGTAACATCACATAACAGAGCATATTATGCGTACTACGATTAGCATATTACGTAACGTTAATAAAACACCATATAGGGTTGTGAGAAAGAAAAACACGACGCAGCTACAGCCTTCCAGTGAAAAGTCACGGAGATCAGAGAACAATGCGGATCCAGATGGTTGTACACATTAGGTTTATTTTAGATCTCTCGCTGACACTCCGTGCTCCGTGTCTGCGACCCTAGCTTTTCATTTAGATGTTAAGTTGCTCGCGATGCCGTAGTGCAGTTGGGCAAGATGACCTTCATTATAACAGCAATAAGTACTGTAACAGGATGGTGAGGGAATGAAAGGATGAAATAAACCAGAGCCACAGAGAGGAGAGTGGTTAGCAATGCCAATTATTTCAGAGAGCTGTATGTTTATGTCTAATTTGTTCAGTGGCGTGTTGTGCACTCACCAATTATTGAGAAGATAAATGACTAACCATACTGTCTGTTGTTATCCCTGACACTGAGGACAGGTTGTGAAGTCTCTCTCTCTCTCCCTCTCTCTCTCTCTCTCTCTCTCTCTCTCATCCTCATACACAGAGGACACAGTTTGTACCAGTCTGTTGGATTATGGTACAATAGGTTGCAGTATAGGTTAACAGACTTTGGGGCCCTCTTGAGGCCCTCTTGCTTCTCCTCTCAGTCTAGGTAAGACCTCTGTTTTGGTACAAAATACTAAATTATGCATCAGAGTTTTTTAAGACTCCACTGCAGTTGTTTATATACCTGTCCAGCCTCACTTGGTCGACCCAAGTGAAAATTGTCTTAATGTCACCCTTAACATGGTTCAGATGATGTGTTGTGCTGATCTTAAGACCTCATTCTGGGTTTTGTCATTTGTTTTAAACTAGTGCCACACGTTTTTATGAACAGAAGATATATGATATGTTATGGAACTGGAGCTACAGAGATTCCAAAATTCTTAATATCATGAATTTTTCATGAGTTTGGGTGAAGTGTTTGGGAGGGTTACTGCTGTGGGTGAGAGATGACAAAAAAAAAAGTTTAGGGAATTTTCTGAACATACGCAAAGCCATTTTTATTTATTTTTTTTTTTTCCCCCTGTGAGTGTGCATTGTGCATTCTTTTAATCTGATGGATATGTGGCACAAAGTCTTATCAACATTTACCAGAAACAAACAAACAAACAAACAAAAAAATAACAAGAAAACACACACAAAAAATTAATCATGTACAAAACAAATCCCTTGGGGAGGTCCTCAAGACCATTGTGTCAGACTGTGGTTTAAAATGGATCCTAACAGTATATTACAGGAGCAGTTGAGTCATTCAACAAAGACACAAGCTGAAAGCTGAGACTGTCCTTATATGGCTCTGTGACATATAACAACAATACCTCAAGAGACGAAATATCACACAGAGTCATCCATGTCCCAAACAGCAGACAGCTGACAACGTTAAAGAGAGCGTAATGTATGACAGAGAGTTTTTAAGTAAACATAAACACAGACACCACTGTGCCACTAGGGCAAACTGAACACAGAGAGAGTCTGTTACATATCAGATTTCTGTAATTTTACCTGAGAACACTCTAAAACGCTGAATATTTTGGATTTCAGACACATAGCGTTGATGAGGCATTTTCTGTTACACAAACAGTAAACATAACTGAGGCATGAGATGTTCTGCAAATTAATTAGCCGTGCATTGCCTCGAATGGAAATCAATCACCGATCCTCCTCTCTGTCTGTTTACAAACGCCATTAGCCCGACGCAAATTAAAGCACGAACAAATCAATTGTTATCAAGAAGTTACTAGTTAATTTAAAGCCTGATTTCGTTCAGTGACAGGACCTTTGAGCCGTGCGTAACAGATGATGATCAGATGTGTCTACACAAGGGGCGCAGAAGACGTTACAAGTGCACCGTCAGATGCAGAATCTCTTGTCAGGTGCAGTGTGCAAATCGGAAAGCATTACAAACGTGGAAAATAACAGACCCGCGGGACAAAAAGGATTTAATCATTGTTAACAATGGCTCGTGCTGTCATCTTGCTCAGACAACGGAGCCTCTGAAATAGACTGTACATCTAAGCTAGACTGTTATCCCACTCCGACACGTCTTCTTCCGTCGTGAGATTAATAATGAAACATGCTGAAGAGCCATCTAAATCACTACAGTGTTGCCATAAAGAAAGCAATCATACAAGTCATTCTCTACCATCTATAAGACTATGTAAAATACCGCACACTTTTTATACGGAAACACGGATCTCCAAGACAAATAACACTACATCACGCCAAGAGAATTTTCAACACAGATGGTTGTACGTGACAAGACGTTCAAATCGCCAGTTCACACTCTCGCTTGGCTTAAGACTCGTTATATAATTTTCGCTTTGAAAATACTTGCTCGCTTATAATAGTTCGTCATTATAATTCAGCTGAAGTATCCCGAAAGCTCGCTTTGTGTCGATTTCCACATCCACTGCGACACGTACAGGAATGTGATCATTTGGACGAGATGGGGAGAAAAGAGAAGGTGGCGAAAGTGGTTGTTTTGTCTTCTGTAATTATGTACTGATATACAGCACTTTTATGTCCCGAAGCTATAGGCGAAGGTCTGATTTTATTCACAGGGGACTCAAGTGTGGTCGTAGCCCATATACATAATGACACGCTCTCAGTGACTCGCGCGCTATGAGGAAAACAAAACCTTGCGCAAAGACACGCATGATCCACTGGCAGGTAAACCCCCAGCAAAGAGCCAACGTCGCATTAGTATTCCACTCCAGCACCGTATCAGAAAATATAGGGGAGAGATGTTTGCACGCTACCCCTTAAAAACGGCTTCATAGCAGAGAATATGATGATAACTTACCTTTGGATAGTAAAACCAGGAACAAACAGGCAAACGCGTTTCGCAAGACTGTGCAGCTCATGTTGGGAGTTTCAATTATTGTTTCCTCGGCTGTTTTTTTCTGTTGGTTGTGTGTTATAGTCCTTTTGATGTCCTTAGATGAAAACAACGCATAGATTGCACTGGATCCTGTTTTTATCTCCCTTCACAAGAACGGCAGTTGTCAACAGATCTTAAAACTAATAAACAAGTGTTGCAGATGAGATGAGTCTCTTCCTTTATCGTCTTTCCCCAAGTGACCCCTCGTGCAAAAAACCAAGACAGAAGCTCTTGATGTTTAGTGCACGCTGAAGGACTGCTAAAGGACACTCTAATCCTGTTGCAAAAAGGCAAATATTCCCATTCAAAAGTAATATTGTTTTCGATGTTTCATAGACAGACACAGACAGACTTTAAAGAGAACAGACTGCAAAGAACAAATCATTCACTTCCTCAGATGTCTGCAAACATCTGACAGAAACTGCAGAACAAGGGAGAGAGAGGCAGTGCGTTCGGCTGTCGCTCTGTTAATAGGCTACTCTTCGTTTGCTCTCTTGGTATGCAGCGCGATCAGTGGATCAGCACTATGTGCATCCTTAAACGTGGAAACTATAGCGGAGACCGAGAGAAGCTTTTGATTGACGGCTCAAGGAGAAATCCCTTCTTCCAATCACAAACGTCAAGAAAGGGGGCGGGTGACCAAGGAGGCGGTCCGGCCAATCAAAGGTGTAGAATAGGCGGAGAGAAATAGTTGCGAAAACAGCGCGATGATAACACAACATGATTTATAGCAAGCATGGTGTACTGCAGTATTCGGTAGAACAGTGTACCGGGGGACAGGCACACGAGTGACCGTTGGGAGGAGGGAGGGGGGGACTATGTGGGCTAAGCTGTATTTTGGGATATTATGTCCTAGCATCCAGGGGATGGACCGTCTGAGCTTTCTTTACATCATCCTTAAAAATCAAGATGGGAAAATCCCCAACTACAAAGGTTGATGATCAGTCTCGTATAATACAATAACGGACGCGTTTTCTAGGACATAACACAATTCAATATAACTTTATTGCTTGATTTTTTTCCCTCCCAGAAATTTGTTTTGCATTAGATGCAGTTCTGTCCACATACCCAGTAATTACAAGACATTCATTAAACAAACACCAACATCTGACAACACACCAGAATTTAAATAGAACAGATGAGCCAGTTAACCCAAATGGCCCAAACCCGTCGCTGCACGGTGCAAACCCGTCTGAAACGAATGTGTCTGCCGTTTCTATTACAGAAAAATTCAATACTTGCACACTGCAAACCATCTGAAATTATAGCACGAACCCTTTCTGTTGTACAAGATCCAATGATTGCACTTGGCCAGGGTCTTCGTCATAGACCCAACTGTTGGTTCAGCAGTTTAAATGACTGAGGGAATGAAAGAATGTGTTAATCTGTTGAATCCAAATTGTCGTTCTAAAGCACCTTCTTATTGAAGTCTGATGCTCTCTCTGCAACACATGGAAGGAGAAATTGGATTGTATTCCTTTAAATCTATGTTGTTAGTTTTTATCAGGCTCATATCTGTGAGTCAGCAGGGACCCACCAAAGATGTGACCACGTCTGGAAGGCCATTATCATCCGTTAAATGGTTGATCAAATGTTAATTATTAACCAGTTGAAAGGGGAGGCAGTGGGGATGGAGTCTCAACCCCGCTAACATGCCCAGTCGTGGTAAAGGTACGACATTATATTAATATCAGTGTAGTTTGCTCATGCGAATAGATGTTCCAGTATCTTAATGCAAATGGAAATGCAGTAGACTCTTGAGACCTTCCATTTTAACAAAGCCTCAGATACAGCAGCTTTGTCTATTCTGGACTGTACAAAATGGAGCTGGAGTGGAACAGAGGAACCGTAAACTAACAATGGTTGGTTGCGCCATCCCCCCTCACCCCCCGCTTTCACAAACATTTTCTCTCATGTCTCTCACGAGATTTTCATACAACGAGTCTTCTAAAAGCCCATCAACGGTGAGGTATTGATGCCATTAGAGTCAATTCATCTCCAGTTTGTAGTTTGATGAACAATTTCTATTCTGTACTGTGTCAACAATTGCCGCAAAAAGATTAAACAAATGGCCCACTTTTGTAATTATTGATGTGATGGTTTTAATTCAGCCCTTTGCGATACATTACTAAGTGAGTGAAACTGCTTTCCATTTCTCTAACCAACCTTTGTATATTGGCTTAAGGCTGTAGTGTATATTGTTCTTGATTATGTTGTTACTCCATAATTTGTTAGTAATTATTTTGTTGTAGTGGAAATAAGAATGAGATTGGGGTCACATATCACTGCTCACCGGGTTAGGAGGCCTCGTAGAGGATTGCCAGTGATTGTAGTCTTAATTTCAAAGTTTTAATCAAGATACTGGTTTGCTTATAAATGGAATTCCTAAATCAACTTTCTGTTAATCCTAGAAGCATGCTATTTAGTATTGAGACTTCCTCAATAGTGAGATGTTTGACATAAAATTAAATCTACTAGACACAAATCATTCAAACCTGGAAAGTACATTGTTTAGCTTTGATGAACAACCCCAACTTTTCTGCTACTATAAAATTATTGTAACCCCAATTACTGCAAGATTTAAAATTCGCCAACAAATTACGCATCAATAACAAAACTGAATTAGACAACGACCTTGTGCAAAGTGACAGCAGGTTGGCCACCGAGATGGAGAGCAGTTTTATTTACTAGGTGTGTTCCACCAAGGTCCATCATGGCCACAGCATTTTGAGTGATACTGTGTTAAAGCAGAGCCACAAATGTGTCTCCACTGGCCAGTGAATAATGTTTGATCAGCCGTTTAAAAGATAATAACAGCCTTCCAGACGTGCCGGTGAGTTTAGCAGGTCCCTACTGACTCACAGTTATGGAACTGAAAAACACTGGAAACATCTTTTTAAATGCAGGAGATTATAAACAAATCGGGTAAGTCTGGGCAGTCCAATTTCAATGTTTAAAGAGACAAACAACAAATAAAAATAAAGTTCCTCGTGAAATATTTATGTTCATGTGTAGAGAGCAGATTGAACTGTGCATTCTGCATCAGCTGTAAGAAGCTTCCCATTGTGAGTGGGAAGACCAGTCTGAAACAGGTATGCAGGCAGTCCCTGAGTTACGAACGTCTGACTTACAGACAACTCGTACTTATGAAAGGACTGCCATAAAGCTTGTTACGTTAAAAATTTGAGTTAAATACAATGGTTTGTCGTAACGAACGCACGCGTTACTTTGCGACACTCATGAAAACATTGCGTGGCTTCAGTGGTTCGTCGGCTCGGGGAAGGAGAATGCCATCCGCCATTTTACTTTAGATTGTGTTGTCGTTGACGCCGTCTGTGTACCTGTTCCGACTTACCTACAAATTCGACTTACAGACAGACTTAGGGAACGGTTCTTGCTCATAACCCGGGGACTGCCTGTATTCCAAACTAACGGTAGATCAAGTTCAGGTGTGCAATATCACTCTTTGCAGATGGTTTCCTTGGTTGCCCTCTCTCGTATTGAATTAATTATCACTTTGTTATTTGAATGAATTATCACTAATCAACATGTTGTCACCCATGTCAAAAACAGATCTTACAGCATTTTGAAGACTCTCTGGACTGAAATACTCCCAACTGTTTTTGTCTTACAGGACAAACATCAAATAAGAAAGTCAAAATAACATGATTCATCCTGGATGTTGTCCATACTTGGTAAGTTCTTTAGAGGCTGCCTATACCAAATCTGTGCCCACACTTTTCAGTGCTGCCCCGAGTCTAATTAACAAAATGAACAACTGTGTGAGTGGATGTTTTGGGGCAAAATTGGCCGTTAATATTCATGTGGTGTCTTGGAAGGTAAGTGACTAGTGACTCTGGAGAATTCGTTTTTTAGCCTGAGCCTGCCTCACTTCTGTCATGTAGTGTCGATTGATGACAGCAGAAGTGAAATGAAAGGAAGACAGAACGACTTCTGAATATTAATCAGAACATCTTTCTTAATCTCTATGGAGCCCAAATTTATCACTTAATAGACCAATTAACAGTCTTATCCACATATCACAGAAATGATACAGATTTTCTTTGCCAGACATTGTCTTTTCTGTGGAGAATGTACTGACGCTTTAGTCAGTTCACGCTTTACTAGAGGGTGTGAGGGCAATCTATGTGTGAACCAAACAGTAAATCAAATAACAACAACTACAAAATCATAATAATATTAATAACTCAATAACTCAAGAGGGATTTTCTCATGAAGCGTTAATTGTGCTTGCTATCCATGTGAAACAAATTTGCTAAATCATGACAAAGAACTGTATTTACAGAATTAGCTGGTGTATAATTTTTAAGTATTCAAATGCATGTGTAAAGTTGCCCTACATGACTGAAACACGCATAATAACTAGTCTTTCTCACTCCAGATGATTTCATAATGCAATTCCCAAAGAGAGGAAACAATATTCAATAAGTGTATCACAGCAAAAGCAGATGCTAAAGTTTTTTTTGGAAAATATGTGTAGTTAATGTGCTATTACATGATATTTACACATTTATTGCACACGTAACGCAGCCTTAATATTTGTCAAGTGGAAACCACGGTGAAACAGAGTGGAAAATGAAAAAGTAACACTCCGTAGCACCAGTAAGTTATTTTAAAACATGAATTCTATATCAATAACCATCATCTTAAGTTGAACTTGTCATCCCGACACTTCAGCGCATATTTTGCATTTATTTATAAAACTGTCACGCATTTATCACTGTTATTATTTTCTTGTACCGTGGTTCTTATTTTTTTTTTTTTTTTTCTATTTCAAAGGCAAAGCCTAAGGAAAAGAGAAACAAAAAAAAATTACCTGTGAGACCTGATGCAATTTGCATCTCCATGGATATTATGACAACTAATTCCCTTCATCTCTACAAGGGTATGCATGTTGATGAACAGCCCAAATCAGTGACAAAGACACCTTCAGAAATATGCTCAGAGAATCACAAACTCCCTCATAACCACAGAGAAATGCTTCTGTTTTTTTTTTTTTTTTTTTTTTTTTTTTTTTACAGCACATACTTGTATCCGTTAGAACTCCAAAATACAGCAAAACAGCCAATCAGTCAGATTCCATAATGCATGTTTGTGTGTGTGTATGTGTGTGTTATATGACACTGCAAACTGAATTCAACAAAAACACTGAACACACCGTACACCCCTGAGCCGTGGAGAGAACGTCTCAGTGGTACGACCTGCCACAGTGTGGGATAATTTTGTTGTAGAAGTAAAATTCTTCTGGGTGGAAAAAGGTAATGAATAACTCACTGCTATATGACAATTTCTTTCATCTATATTTTGGTGGGGGAAATAGCTGTCATTTCCCCCCATATCCTAGTGTCTATTAGACAGTTGAGACTTCTTTGAACTACAGGGAAGGTTTATTCATTTCCTTTCCTACGAACATTAGAAAAATGAAGGTTTCTGAGATTTTGTCAGAGTCAATCTTGCTCCCCCCCCCTTCTTCTTTTTTTTATTTATTTTATTTTATTTTATTTTATTTTTGCATGTGCACTGTGTCCAAAGGGAGAGCTAACATAGTCTAAGCCTGTCTGTTTTACAATCTCCTCCAGAGAGGATACTGACCAGCTGTGTGTGTGTGTGTGTGTGTGTGTGTGTGTGTGTGTGTGTGTGTGTGTGTGTGTGTGTGCTTGCTTGCATGCGTGTGTGTGTCTGTGTGTTGTGTGTTGTGTGCGTGTTTGGGGGTGCGTGTTAGTAACAGTTCGTGTCTGTTTCTGTCTGTTTAGTATGGAAATGTATGGAGATGCCTTTACTGCTCCCTATCTCTCTCTCTCTCTCTCTCTCTCTCTCTCTCTCTCTGTCTCTCTCTCTCTCTCTGTCTCTCTCTCTCTCTCTCTCTCTCTCTGTCTCTCTCTCTGTCTCTCTCTCTCTCTCTGTCTCTCTCTCTCTCTCTCTGTCTCTGTCTCTCTCTCTCTCTCTCTCTCTCTCTCTGTCTCTCTCTCTCTCTCTCTGTCTCTCTCTCTCTCTCTCTCTCTCTCTCTCTCTCTCTCTCTGTCTCTCTCTCTGTCTCTCTCTCTGTCTCTCTCTCTCTCTCTGTCTCTCTCTCTGTCTCTCTCTCTCTCTCTCTGCCTCCACACAGTCCTGAAGTCTTTCTCCTCATTAATTGGCATGGCAGAGGCGGCCGATGCTCACTTGTAATCACTGTCCCTCAGAGAGCCCCACAGTTAGAGCAAGGGAAAGGGGGAGGAGAAAGAGAGAGAGAGAGAGAGAGAGAGAGAGAGAGAGGGAGAGAGAGATCTAATTCCCTTTGGCATTACCCAGTGACAGTGGTGTGGAGTGAAGACTGGGTTAAAAATGAGGGAGAAATCAGGGAAGTG
>NC_044502.1:41732521-41863572 GCF_902362185.1 Chanos chanos
GCGTGCGCTCACACACATACACACACACACACACACACACACACACACACACATACACACACACACACGCACACACACCTTTTCTTGTCTGCTCTCATGGTACAGTCTGCCCCTGAGCATGCAAATGACTTTCATTATGCAAATGCATGCAAATCAGAGCCAACCATCTGAGAATCAAGGCTGGGAAAAAATCTACACAGAGAGAGAGATTGAATGAAAGAGAAAGAGAATGCGGGAGTAAATCCTTTCGGGTGGCAGAAGGCGGTTACGGAGGTAAACGCAGCGTGGAAGAACAACGGTGGCCCAGGTTGAACAAAAATCGTTTCCCCCCACAATTTTAGAATGATATCACTATCTTTCTTTTTCCCTAAGTCCTAAATCTCCATTCTTTACAGCTTTCACTCCGACAAGGACACAGTCCATCTCTCAACCATAAACAAACCTCCATAAAAACGGCTCTCGGGCAATAGGTGTCAGGAAAGGAAATCCCGCATCACCTCCAACAGCAACAGATATATATTTCTGTAGCAGTGACCTTGTTATGCTAAGCTAGCATGTTGACTGGCATCACATGAGCACTTGACAGCAGGATTCAGAGGGAGGGGAAGGGTGCTACGCACTACTGGGAGCATGAATGTTCCAGAAACATCAGAGCGGCTGCTGCACCACGATGGATCAGCGTCAGTACGAGGGGCTGGTCACCGCAAAGCAGGATATCCTCGCTCTTACTGAAATGAATCACACTGGATTGAAACCAACACGTTCTGCTAATCTGGCAACATTAGAACCGTTGCTCTCACTCTCTAAAAGAGCGGGACGATCTGATAGTCCGGACCGCATTCGTTATGTGCGTTTCGTGAGACGGAAACGACAGTCGGACACACAAGGCCACCTCAGTCTCAAGTCTCACTCTGCTAACGCAGCACGCTAGCGTAGGTTTTGCATTGTTTACTAAACTCGCACCTGCTTGGGGGGAAACACAGCGGTCTGGGGAGCTCCAGTGATCTGAGGGGAAGTACCCTTCAACAGGCAGTGGCACCACATCCAGAGTAGGCCTTTGTTTTAGGGGTGACGCTGGTGGGGGGGGGGGGGGGGGGGGGGTGTTCTCGGGACACAAGGGGCTTGAGGTTGGAGGACGGAGGGGTTTGGAGTGTGAGAGAGCTGGGTGGGAGAAAAGGAGGGGTAGAATTAGAGGGGTGGGGTTGGGGCTGAATGGTGGCAAACCTTTCCTAATTGGCACTTGACATTTTTTTTTTTTTTTTTTTTGGTGCAGTCCCTAAAGTGGGCCTACTCTGGAGCCCTCTCCAAGCCCTTGTCAGAAAAATGCCTTATGCAAATATGGGACGAATGGGCACCATTGTAAAGACTTTGACATTAACAGCCGCACAAACAATGAATTTGTACGCTTTCAGTAGACACGTAGGTGTGTGTGAGAGAGAGCGCGGACAATGAAGCATGCATGTGAACAGCCATCCAAATGACGCTATGCCAAAGTCATTTCACCTGGAGTGTGTGTGTGTGTGTATGTGTGTGTATGTGTGTGTGTTTGCGCACTAGTGTTGTGTCACTAAGCTTGAACACAATGGTTCATCAAAGTGGAGCAGATGTGGATTTCTAGGGCATCTACATGTGTGATTACCCTCTCAGAGATGTTTACTATCGCAGTGCCGTGTGAATATTTGTGGGGGGGTTTTGTTGTTGTTGTTTTTTTGTTGTTGTTGTTGTTTTTTGTTTTTTTGCAATCTTGTAGTCCCAGTATGAAAGCTGAAAAGGTGTACAAAATCAGCCTCCCTCCTGAAATATTGATAGAAGCAGCTTAGTCTTCAATAGGTCTGTCCTCATTATATTAGAAGAAACTGACCCAAAATTCATTATATCAAAGAGAGTTCAAAGATTGCTATATTTCATTCCTTTAAATAACTGAAATATTTACTCCAAAGCAAACATGTAAGTATTACACATATCAATATACTATTATTATTCAGTTCAAGTGTATTATACGTAAATCTGACAACCATTCTTAACAACCGGAGCGAAAAAAGAAAAAAAGAGTGGAAAAAACAACGTTACTTTGGATAAAGTAAATCCACCCAAAACCCTTCTGTTAACTTCCTCTCAGGTTTTCAGTGTAAAGAGGAATAAAGTGATTCTGTCCTCGTCTCCACACAACACAGAGGGCATCTGTGAAGAATTGGCCTTAGGTCTCTGGTGTGGTCCGAACAATGGTGGCCTACACCTGTTACTGGTAAGTTTCCAAACGTAATCTCCTTTGTCTGCGCTGAGACCCATTGACTTTGGTAACAACCTAAAAATGTGCATTCATTTCTCTTGAAAAAAGACAACAGGGTTAGAGGAGGGAGGGAGGAAGGGAGGTATAGAGACTAAAGAAAACAAGAGCCTGTTTCTCAGCTCCTACCCTACAGTGAAGCCATTTTGAAGCTCTGTTGGTGTCTTCCGTCAAGAGAAAGAGGTAGAGTGAAAAAGGGGCAGGAATCACTGCGTCTTTCCCCACAGCCCTGGTCTGGCTTCTGGGAGCAGGCAGTCCTGAAAGGGTGCTGAAGGAGTCCATTGTCTCTGTGTGACAAGTGGACTAGCTCTATTGACAGTACAGTCTACTGAAGGGAGGGAGGAAAGGGGCAGGGAGGGAGGAAAGGGGCAGGGAGGGAGGGAGGGAGGGATGGAGAGGAGGACCGGGGGACATGGCCACAATGGCTGTTTTTCTACTTGACACTTGGAGTCTAAATCTGCTTGCCCAGTGCATAAAAACTTCAGAAATCCACCCCCTCCCTCCCTCCCCTTGCTTTACCCATACCCCCCCCCCACCCCACCTCCGCCTACCACCACCATCCTTTTTTTCCTCACAGAGCCTATTCTAACCCCCCCTCCCCACAACCCAGTCAGTGTTTCTGTGTGGAGTGTGTGAGTGTGAGTGTGTGTGTGTGTGTGTGTGTGTGTGTGTGTGTGTGGAGATCCTGACTGGTACCATTTCAAGGCAGAACAGGGCTAAGCCCTTTGCCATCCAACCTCCAGTCACTGAGATAACAGTGCCACACACCATGACAGGAGCCTGGAGTTTATCTACCACTGTACAAGACCCTGTACACACCCTCTTACACCCTCACACCAACACTGTAAGTAACACCAAACCTTTTAACCAATTAAAACATCTATACCATATATTATGAAACGAGGTGACAATGAACAAACTGGACAGCAATTTATTGATAATCCAAACCCTGCTATCATTTCCTTAACCTCAAGGCCCTATTAATAAACAGTAATTGCAATTAACCTGCCGCTGACAGAGGATAGTCAGGTCTGGCCGTGCCATTGGCATATGCACCAAGCATATGTTTCACCGCGAGACGTGTAAGATGCCCGCTCCACCAAGTAACCGAACGGACGCAGAGTGCCAAGTCCCGTCGAGTTGACCCAGGTATTGACAGCGCTGTCTGTTAGTACCTGCAGAGGGTTGGTGATACGTCTTCCTTCCTCTCAGAGCCTGAGGAGTCAGTCCCTGCAATGCAGCAGCAGCAGCAGCAGTAGCGGCCAAGGCCGCGGCATGCTAGCCCGCACAACAGCAAGGACAACGGCACAGTTGCTATACAACCGACAGTTATGGTGTAAAGCTGAACTGAGCTTGGATGAATCGTTTAACAATGGCAAAGGTTAAATGATTGTGCTCCTCTCTTTGACCTGTGAATGCATTTTTACCAAGCCACGGGAATATATATATATATAGTCTTTTCCAGTATGATATTGAAGGATGTACATTTTAGCTGAAAAAAAGACATAGTATACCCTTCCTTTAAGACCAATTCACTAGCTATAACGTCACCTTAACGTTGAAGCATGATGTCTAAAGTACGGTCATTCGCACTGGCGACATCTTTTAGGCCTCTTGCCCCGCGAGGAAGCCTTGTAAGATTCACTCAGCGGCTGTGATCAAATTCACAATGCGTTCACAGACGGTTCTTAAGCGACGGACTGAAGGTGTGATGATCTGGTTTGCCGGTGGCCACCCAGCAGTCACGGCCATTAAGGGGACTGGGGATTGTTTTCCTAATGGTCCTGTCACCAGGGTTGTTCTGGTTGAGCAGTTCCGTCCACTCCCCCACTGGGGAGAACAGAATTGCATTCACTGGCGATCCGATCAAGCTTTTCCACTTGGAAGCACCTCCTGCAATGGAGGCTTTGCCCCCCCCCCACCCCCCCACCCCCGCACCATTCAGACTGAAGCCAGCTGTCAGGTCCAATCAAACACCTCCCTGATACAAACTTAACATAACTAGGACTCCAAAACAAATGCTGCTTGTTTGCTTGTGCTGGCTCAAAAGTTAGGTTTTGACGGAAATTAGGCCTACTGTCGTTACCTTGTGTGGGAAAGTCTAGGGCCGAAAACATTTCCCACATGCGCAGCGAATGAGAACTAAGTAATGTTCACCGTTTGATGCCGAATGGTGCACGGATTAATCTAGAGAAAGTGCGGTGTAGTGAAAAGGGGGTTGAGGCATGCCCCTGTAGACATGGCCACGGGTGGCTGTCATGTGATCCGGGCATTAAGCCGCATCCTGCATGCTGGCCGCTGTGCTTTCGGGCTCAGAGGATTTAGTAGATTAAAAGTGATCATGTTTGACCAACCAGCCCACAACACGCTGCACTGAAATAGCAAAGGAATGCTGGCGTGCCTCTTGTGCTTACGGATCACTCCCTGACTGCTCTGCGTTACTGAAATCAGCCCACTGATTCACCCTTTCCCCACCCGAATATATATATCGCAATTATTCCACCAAACAACAATTAATTAGCTGATGAGTTCATGCTTTATGACCACAAAAATTTCAGACAAGTCTCTAAGAGACAGCGGAATGTTGCAACTTGCAATTTGAAAGAATGATCTAACCTCATCAAGACATAAGCACCAACAAAAGAAGGGTATTGCCAAGAACAACGCAATCATACCACACACACACACATACACACACACACACACACTAGATTTTTTGATGAAAAAAAAAAAGTCAAATAATTGCTGTCTTTCTGTTTAACAACATCATTCTAACTCAACACAATGGTTGCTTACCTTGGTTTGATAGGTCTCTGGTGATGAGAAGCCATTTTGAGTCTTGAACCTCGTGTGCCACGGTTTGGAGAGCAGAGCAGAAAGGGACGCCTTTCAGGAGCGTAATGGGATTCTTGTTACTTTCGGTTATCTAGCTTTATGAAGAATATACATCACTCATACAGCTAGATAACCAAAGATAACAGCCAACCCCTAAGGCTACCCATCATCTTAAGCTACAGGTTAAACGGACAAGCCCGATTCAGACCTAAAATCAGAGGAGCAGGGGATTATCTCTGCAATTAGACTCAACAAGGGCTACACAGCCCTTCACCCTGACTTTGACAAACATTAATGAAATATGACTAATTTGAAGTCATTTGAAGTCAGTTCTTTGGGGCCTCTCTCATTATCCTTCTTTTTTTCCGCTCTGAAAATATACTCACGAGAAAAAGGTCAAAAAAAAAAAAAAAAAGATATCACTATTTTCTTTTGTGGCCATTCTAAGTTTCTCAGAGGTGAGAAATTATATTAATACTAATTGGCCAAGCATATGGTACAGTACAGTACAGTACAGTACAGTACAGTACAGTGCAGTACAGATAACTGTATTTTGTTTTCATTCAAAAGACCCAAGTTTTATAAAAACCACAAAGCAGTAGAGGACCACTTGTGAACTGAGCTCTTAAAAAAATCCATTCAGCACTGACCGGATGCCCATGACATGTTTAAAGAGCATCAACTTGTCAAAGTCAAATGATCAGCATGGTGTTTGATGGTGGAACATGGGTGTCTGAACCAGTTGGAACTGGCTGGCGTGACAGGCTGTGGAGCTCCCACACTCAGCCTCACATGAGAAGCTGCTCCCTGGGAGAGAGATGGCTTCAAACACTCCCCGCAAAGTTCACAATTTATTTCTAAATGAAAGGAAGGCCCTGGCTGTGCTGCCATGAAAGGTGGGGAGATGTGTTATTTGTTTTAATTCTAAAGTTGATTCACACGTTTTTTTTCCCCTTTTTCTTTCTTTCTTTCTTTCTTTCTTGCTTTCTTTCTTTCTTTTTGTTAGTGTTTGTTTAATGTGTGCATGTATTTCAGTACATAATGAGCCGTCAGAATGCAACATCATGATCTGATGCAGTTGCACACACGAATACACAAATGAAAGCATGGACACACACACACACACACACACACACGCACGCATACTCACACACACACACACACACACACACACACACACACACACACATGCACATACACACTATTATACACATAATTATGCAAATGGAATAAGAGGGGGTGCAATTAAAAGCTTTGTGTGTGAGGTCCCTCCCCATCTCCTAAGAGGTGTTGTAATCATAAAGAGAGAGAGAAAGAGAGGGAGAGAGATAGACAGAGAGAGAGAGAGAGAGAGAGAGAGAGAGAGAGAGAGACAGAGAGAGAGAGAGACAGAGAGAGAGATTCATCCATCCCTCCACAATATACATCTGCCCCAATTCCCACAAAGCCTACAAGCTGCTATAAATGGAGACACCAGGACAAACACAAGTGCATTTAAACTGTACATCTACACTCTAAATTCATTTTAGCAGATTTCTGTATATAACAGACGCATTGATTACATTGCAGATTCTTTCAAATGTCTCATCACCACGTGAACGTTTCAGTTCTTAGATTGTGCAACAGGAAACAAGAACAAAGGTACAAAGCAAGCAGAAAACCTTTTTCTTTGTTCTCTCTTTTTTCTTTCTTTCTTTCCTTTTTTTTTAAAGATGTTTGTGGCACACATGCATGCACGCACGCATGTGTGCGTGCGCGCAAACACACACACACATACACACACACACACACACACACACACACATACACTACTACAAACTAGCATTGTTATGATCTGTGAATAACATAAATGATATTACATGAAAATGTCACTCGCTATGTGACTACATGCATGAAAATATTTAAAAGACTCAAATTTCTGAAAATATCTCAATGTCCAAATAGCTTTGTGCCATCTAACAAACTATTCAACGTTTTGTAAATTAATGTTTTTGCAAAATTGGCTTGTCATTATATAGCAATAGCAATAGCAATAATTATACAATAACATATTTTATCACAACAATAATAGCAACAAAAATATAATAATAATAATAATAATAATTATAATAATAATAATCTCACACAGCAAATGTTATGGACATTTTTTAACAAATAGTATATATGTATAATAGAATAATGTGTCAAAACAATTCAGTAATAGATAGAGTTTAGTATCTTTTAAAAGCAAAATATTATCTTACGTTTGATCACCATAGCAACAATTACTATTATTATTATTATTATTATTATTATTATTATTATTATTATTACTATTGTTGTTGTTGTTGCTGCTGATGCTGATGCTGAAAAACACTTCTTTTTAACAACATCAATGTTATTTTTGGATCAAAATTACAACTCTGGTCGGTTATTTCTTAGCCACAGACAAACGCAGTTGCAGTCAACATACAACAAAATTCATTTCCATTTTGTTTAAGTGAAACATCATAAAATCCAACTTATTGGTGTTCTCGTTCAACCGTGCTCAGAAGAACAGCGATCTTCCATTGGTTCAAACTATGGATGACGTGTTGGATTCTTACATTTTTTTTTTTATAAGGAAACTCCGTCTAATAATTCTGAAAAGGAGGGCTGACGGCATCTGTATTTCTCTGTCTATTCATAGAGCTTTAGAATAAGTGTGCAGCTGAAAACGAACTGTGATGAAACGGCTGTTCTATGCCACAATACCCCACGCGAGTTTGTGATTTCGGGCAATTACCAAATTAAAGCCTACCTGACGTCACCGAGGAGTCTACATATTCGGTCACAGTAGAATCGTAAATAAAGGTAACGGTCTCATGTTTTACGATGGCTCTCACAGTCCTCTACAACAACCAAATGTAATTGGCATTTCGGGGATTAAAATACCAATCCTACTGGCAGTGAAAGGCGCCTGGGCACGCGCACAAGTAATATATTGCACATACCGTAGCGTAAGCTACTAATGTTAACAGACTTGTCACCTTGTACAAACAACTGTTATTCGATTCGAGGGGGAGTAACTACACGTATCGTTCGGCCCTCAAAATGCATCAGTCACAAAGGCATAAACCTCTCAGATGTATGCTAATATACACATTCCATTTTTTGACATTACAATATAGGTTAATGTGGGTCTATGAGAGTACATTCTTGATTAGATCTTTACTGATTAACAACATGTAGAAAATTCAACAATTTTAACTCAAACTGCAGTGTAGGCCTACTTAGACGCTAACACAAGCGATCTAAAATGGACAATAAAAATAAATAATACAGCTTATCCACGAAAATCGCACACATTGTCCTTCATTCATTGTGTGTCTGTTTATCTGGTAACTATTTCACAAAACTTGTTCCATTCTAATCGGATTTAATAATAAATCAGATTCACGTGCACTGTTCGAGTGAATGGGAATATTAATTTTTGAAGACGACGTAATTTCTTTTGTGGCACTTGCGTCACATGATCTTTCTGTTTTTACCAGTCAGAGCTGTAAACCAAATTAAGAGGAGAGTGTTTTCATGCATTACCTAAGTCACGAATCCTTTCCCTCCAATTTCTCTCGTGAACGTCCTGGAAGAATAAAAATGAGATATGGAAGATTAATATCGTTTAATTGTGAGATACTTAATTTAAAGTTTAAAAAACTAAATTTAAACACAGCATAGACTCACTGAATTACATAATAAGACAACAACACCAGTGCTGGGTCACCAAAACGCGATTCAAATTTACCCTTGGTGTAATCCCCATCATGGGCTAATATCATGCGGGCTTATTTAAATGCACCCAGAATGATCATATTCAACATTATGAATGAGTTAACTGTAAAAGTAACCTTAAAAAACTGCAACAGCACTGCCTACTAAGTGTATATGAAAAAGAGTGGGGGGGGGGGGGGGGCGGCACGTAGGCCCTAAATTCATTCTGGAATCTGTTGTACTCATCATTCCTTTTACTAATGATCTCCATGCTGATATTAGGCCTTTTTGCCATTATTAATCGCATAGCTCCACTCTTTTGCGGACAAAACCCATTGTTCTTTTTTTTTTAAACTTTGGTTATGAAACATGCTAACTGTGAAGAATAGTTAAGAAATTAGTCTGTCGTTTATATTGATGCTCCTGGCTTCGTGGGGAACTGTACAGGCCTGTCTAACCTGGGTTGGTAGAGCTCACGCCACACAACCCTCTGAACGGTAAGGCTGTCATCGCTAAAACGTCTATCAGCACGAACTTGATCATCAGCTTCATTGTTATAATCATTACTGTCCTCTCATTCTCCACTTAATTATAGAACTACCTCTACAACACAGACGTATGGCTAACAGAAAAGCTATGGAGCTGTCCAGCTGCATTTGCAGAACCCTGCTCACATAGGCCCACAGGTCTATATCTGTATCTGTATCTCTATCGCTATCTATATCTATATGTACATGTATGCAGAGCTGTGTGTGTGTGTGTGTGTGTGTGTGTGTGTGATAGAAAAGACAGATGGGTAGAAATCGAGAGAGAGAGAGAGAGAGAGAGAGAGAGAGAGCGAGAGATATCATTTATCTGTAAAATAATTTTGATGCCTTACACAAACGATTTCGTCATTAGTTTCACGGCCTCGTGTGCTCGTGAGTTTCAAATGGCTAAGACAACTAGGTCTGGCTATTGCATTAAACGCAAACCTCTTTAAACGCAAATCTTTTCCAGAGGTTATATAGCTCTTCTTATGCGCCTTTAATTGATATAACGGATCACACTGCTTTTGCGATGCAACTGACTGAAGCCTAGTTTCATAATATTAAGAAATCTTACATATAGTCATCTTATATCGTGTTAAATTCTAGTGTTATAGTCCTTGAGGTGTTTCGTCAAATCACCACATCATTCTGACCGTAAAGAGTACATCGTATGTAATCCAGCGAGCGGTTAGGTGTATACATAAGTATTTTCATATTAACAGGCCTCTACTTGCTCCAGCTGATCTGAAAACGTGTATTCAGTGGGTCCTTATTCAGTGTGCACGTGCAGAGTAGACATTCGGCCTAGAGATTAATCTGTGCGCTGACCGAAGGGATTAAAACGTCAAATATTCATTTCCTTGGTGCATAGACGTACATACATAAGCACATCTACACTATATAAACAATTAGATTACATCCTAAAACATGAATTTCTTGATTGATTATGTGCCTTGAAAGGGAATGACCCTTGCTATGTCACTGGTATTTCATTTTAAAAAAAACATGATTTTTTCTCCCTACAAACTCATAATATTACTTAAGATTTCCTATAAAAATACAGAATACAATACCACCAGTGCTGCAGTTTGAGCTGAATATCTATGTGACTTTGTCAAAAAAGAAAAGAAAACAAAAAAACAAAACAAAACAGTAAACAGATTATTTGCCTATCGGGCCGCTATGCCCATTTGAGGAATACACAATAAGGCATGTCGTTTTCTCAGAAAAGATGCAATATTAACACATGAGACTTAGGGAATGGTAATTTAAATACATATCCGTCATTACTACCTCATTTCCATGTTAAGTGAACTAGGAGAAAAGTGAGGAACTTGAGAAGAAAGGAATATTACTCTTCGCCCGTGTCTCGATCACAGCCAGCTTGACCTTCCAACAAAATTTTCAATATTATTTTAAGTTTTTCAATAAAGTTAAAAGATTCGAACAAGGGAAACTTTCGTACTAATTGACTATCCACGTTAATTACCAGAAAATCGCCAAATTATCTCGCGTGCAAAAATAATAATAATAATAATATCACCAACAATAATAATAAGCAATAATACATTCCAAGCACGGGAATTCACTGAAAAGGGCAAACCGAATAAATGAAAGACCAATAAATTTGACTCTTATATTGCATTTATAATTTATCAGCAATAGAAGATAACCACTGATATGACGCCCGTAGTTTCAGAGCCAAGCTTGTAACAGCATCACCTCGCGCCAAACCCACCATAAGACGAACTGAAAACCCATATCAACCTATATTTGATCGCTTCTCCTACCCAAGGTGGTGAAAATGATGTAGTCGCCTCTACAGCACATTCCTTTCATTAAAAATGAGCAATTACGACATACTCACACATCTCGAGGGAGCATGAACATCACAGTTCTCCACAACATCTAGGCGAAATTCGTGCGTCTGCGCTGAGTTCCCGAATGCTGTCTCCCGTTTGGTGCTCTGCTTCATGGCTGCAGCTCCCCGTGACGTCGAACTGGCCCCATCCATTCAGCTTTTTTCAGCCGGGTTACCCCGTTGTTTTTTCACGCTTATTTCCCATAGAGATGGCATTCTCCTCCCCTACAGAGCGCAAAGTGAGCCACTCGCCGTCCCCCCTCTCACCATTCCGCGTATGAAAATGCTTATGGACTTCCACTTGCAAGTCAAAAAACATATAGCATCGCTAAGTCCCTCCCCCTTATGACACAATGCAGTGACAATTTGTCCCCACCCTCTTAAATTACCAAAGAGGGTACGAATTGGATTTTAAAATATCTTTTAAATCAATTTCTCGTATATTATTGACCTTGGTGATGCAAATTTATTCCACTTCATGAGAAAGGAGAAAATGTTTATATTTTAATTTTATTCCATCATTCTATGTGGCTTCCATTTTCTTCGGCATACATGTTCTGAATTTTATCAGTGAGTAGCATGCAATGTTGCGTAGAGATTGGTAGTACAGGGCTGTATACTTTGAAGGTTGACCCTCACAAGTTGCATACTGAATTGCATTTTATTACTGCCTTCGCATGATTTCAACAACTTGGGGAGCTTGAAGAACTCTCACATGCGTTTTGGTAGTCTTTAGAGCGAGACATTTTGGGGCATCTTTGTAACTGAACTAAGTCGCCTCTTTGGATGTACTAGCAGTAGTTTAACTTTAAGACTCCGTTAACTATAACGGTCTAAATCAAGTGTATTCGTCCCCCAAATCCCCTTTGTCTCTGCCTTTTGATTTGTAAGAGTCGAGGAATGTGACCACTGGATCTTCGGGGTGAGACCGTGCAAATCAGCTTTCTCTGTCAGAACCAAGTTCAGACCTTCAGACAAGGGAACAGAAAAGAGTCTGGGTCGGTTGATTATCATAATAATCAGATCGTGGGGATAAAAATCTCCTTTGAATAAATTACTTGTTCAATAGGAGGCGCGACTGCCAAATAGACAACTTTGTCAGCCACCGTTGTTGTTGGTTTCTCTCCATCCGTCTACAGCGTTCTCTTTTCTCTGACAAAATTTTGGACGCCTTCCCTAAGGTCCAGAATATAAATACAGATACTGTTTCATCTTCCATGTATGCCCTGTTAATGTTTTTTTTTTTTTCACCACGAACGCGCATGACTACTGTTGGTAACCAAGGACAGGCCTCAAACACTCTGTAGGAGCCAGCGTAGTAAGAGTGCAATGGGAAACGGAAAATGCACAATGGTCTCGTTTTTTCCCCCACGGAGTTCCTGGGAGTCTGAACTCAGACATGGACAAGAGACCGTTCAGAGGTAGCGATGACTTGACGTGTCTCAAGGTCATTATCACCCGTCGATCAATTTCTGTGTTTGTTCTCAAGCCTTTTGAAAGACGGATCACTTGATTCCCTTGGGAATGGCCAGATATAAACTTAGAACTTTTTAAAGCAATGAATTACTTTTTTATATAAACGTTTACAGCGTAATACATATACGACTTCGTAACGGGTAGTTAATTTTAGACTTAACCAACAGGAGAATATAAACGAATATGAGGAACCGTGCTAACTTGAGGGGGAACGGGCATTATTGATAGCCAGGGAGATCCAGGAAAATTGATAGGAATAGAGGTTCATGAAGTAGATAAGCCTTTAATTATTTTAGTCCTCGATCCACCGAGTATTTTGGTTAGATCAGCTTAGTTCAGTCCGTCTGAATTCTTTCAAGGTTTTTCTTTATTCTTAATTAATTAATTCTTAATTAATACGAAATCTGCATCTGGGCTAACTCACTCAATTTATCGGACTTCCCAGAGATGTAGTATTGGAGACAAGCACATTTTCCAATATGATGTAATGAAGAACGCCCTGATCAGAATTTGTAATTACTCAAAACACCAATGTGTGTGTGTGTGTGTGTGTGTGTGTGTGTGTGCGTGTGCGTGTGCGTGTGCGTGTGTGCGTGCATGCATGTGTGTGTGTGTGTGTGTGTGAGGGGGGGGGGGGGGGGGGGTAGGTTATTCTTTGAAAGAAGTTCTCAATTTAAAACTAAAATATTTAATAGAAGAAACAGTCCAGATTCTCCGGCTGCAAGGACAAATTTCAAACAGAATAGATTCCCGATAAAAATCTATTCTCTATGAAATCCATATCTGATTTAATAAAATTCACAGCTGTCTTTCAACTGAAATTGTTAATTTTATAGAACGACTGTATTCATATATTGTCTTTGTCTGTGTGTGTGTGTGTGTGTGTGTGTGTGTGTGTGTGTGCGCGTGTGTGTGTTTGTGCATGTGTGTATATGCGTGAGTGTTTGTGTCTGTGTTTGTGTGAAATTTTGATTTTGCAAGGGTGGATCTGAAGTCGAAACAAGAAAACTGATTTATGCCCAATATTTGTTGATTCCCAACGTTTCCCTCCGTCAGGCAGCTATTGATCTCTGACAAGACCACGTGTTTTCAGTGTGGCATTTTGACTCACTCAGCACCAGTTTTCCTCGATGAAAATGTGTTAATGTTGCTAAGGCTCTCAATGCGATTATATGCACTCTGAAACTCATGACAAGGATTGCTTTGCATGAGCTGATCTATTTATTTGAACGTGCACATTCTCAAGTCTTAAAGGCAACGTGAGCGCGTTACGTGGAATGCCAGGAGAGCGCGCTGTTTGTTAATAGCTGTTGGCACAGACGTATCTCTTTTCTTTGGCTAACTAAACGACAGCCGCGCCATACAAATGAATAGTAATTTTTTTGTGATATAACGCGTGGAACCATATTTGACATCTCGACTGTAGCCACTGTACAATTTATTTTACCCTTGATTGTGCAAAACAGCGTTTTGTTCAAGGAGATAATAAACAACCTATATTTGAGACTGATATGTTGTAGATTTCAGTTTTACTTGTTCGGTGTCTACCTCATCACTATCAAAATAAATAGTCTGTAGTACATTAATGCGTTAGTCAATAATCCCCCTTTTTGGCCACACGCACTCTCGCTGAATTTTGTCTTGTTCAGATAACCCTCTTATCTAGTATTTAATATCAGTGGTAAGGCGTGATTGCTCTAAAACCATCTTTGTAGGTAAAAAAACAAAAGGAAAATATACATCAGATATACAAGGTGGGCTATATGAAATGTTGCTTCTTACATTAACATGTGCATTATTCCAATTGCGCAATTTCATGAGTATTTTCGACTTCAGAAAGAGAACTTTAGGTGTGCCTTCGAGTTAGAATCTCAGAAGACTAATTTTTTAAAATATTGTATAGAGTGTGCGCAGAAGCCCTATCTGAAGTCGGTTAATTTTGTGTCCCCTTAAAGTGAGTCTCAAGTGTACCTAAGATTTAAAGCACAAACATTTTACACAAGAATAAAAGGCAGTAATTATGAGAATAGTCTACAGTTTACCTCCACGCCTGTCTTCTACCTACAATACGAAAAAATAGGCATTTTCCCATCATTTTCAAATTTATCGAGCCAAGCTAAAGAAATGCGATACACGCCAAAGATAAACACTGTTTATTTTCATGATCTGTCACATTTGTAAGAAAACACTAATCCAGACAGTACTATGCCAGTGTTACAGATACGATGCAAAATATGATTTATATAATGATTATATATGTCAGTGTGATACGTTTTCAGGCTTTGTATATTTCAGTGAATATCTTGTCTGAACATGACTATAAAACAGTCTAAATCTACGCTGGCCCTTTGGCCCTTTCTCTTCCTGCTTTCCCTCCAACTCTAATGAATTGGAACCCTTGTCTTGCGAGCTCAGAATGCGAGACGTGATTAGCAACCCAAACTCTATCTTTTGTCCCCGTAAATCTAACCATATTGTCAGTACTCCGTGGGAGCCCGCCGCGCGCACACACCTCCTCTGTCACCCCGAATCTCTCTTCAGCCCAGCGGAAGTTTTAGGTCTCCTCTTTTCGATAGCATTATGTAATGTCTCTTATCCATTATTTTACCGTGTTTGTTTGTAAAGAATTGCTGTCTCTGTTACAAAAGCTACTTGCCCGATGTTTATTTTTAGGTAGGTTGTCAGAAGAGGCTCATCTGAAGATAACATGTGCGGAGACCACGAGATGCTCCTTCGATTATTTTACTGTACACAGCTCCAGTTACGGTTTTGCACAGGAAACTGTCCTTGTAAACCAAAAAACAAAGATGGCGTTCTGACAAATCTCCCACACACCGCCTGACAGTGCTTGCAATTAACCTTCATTTGCATATGCAAATCACAGGGAAATTCGCTCTGACTACCAAATACGAAGAAGGAAAGGGGGAAAAATAGGAGATCAAATTCATAAAATTTAATTACATTCTGCAATCAGATACAATTCAGAGATGGAAATTGTTGTTTTTAAATGCATGAAATATGTCACAAATATACCCAAGTGCTGAGCTTGCTTCTCACTCCATGTTGGAAGCCAAAACACCAAAGAGTAGTGTTTTGATCTGGCCTGTGAAATGACCTTGATGCTTAGTTATGACCTGTTTCTTTTTGCATATTGTCTTGTTACTCATAATTCAAATAACTTGCATTAAAAAAAAACTCCACACTGAACATTTCAAAAACCCCAGTCAGTGCGTAGTCTTGTTAACCTTTTTTTTTATTATTCAAGAGGGTACACACAGCCAATTCATATTTTTTAGGAAACAGATCCTAATGCACCCTGATAAGCTCATAGGTGTGTTACGTCAGGGGAGAATGAAACCTTCCATGAGTTTACAGAGTAGGTATCTGGCACGAAGGCGATTGCCTGCAGTCATCGCCTCCACAGTGGCTGAGGGGTGCTGAGGGGATATGTAATGCTAAATTAATTGCTTAATTAATGCGCTCATGAGTACGAATCTAAAGCTTTCTCAAGCCATATCCTATCCAGAGGACGCAGAATACATAAAACACCTCCAGTCAGTATTTATTGCAAAAACACTGAATATTCCGGCTGAGCACCTTTTCTAGATTATGTACAAAATTACCCTGAATTTCGACAGATAAATATTCTGTGACGACTGATAAATATCTAGGGATATCTGTGAGTTATGAGCAATTTCTGTTTCAGTTTTTAAATCGGAATTTTACTCTAGGTTCTCTTAACAGTACATTCTCTGTTGTATGTGGGCAGGCTAAAAGAGGCCTGAAGTGCTACGTTAATTTTTCGTCTTCACCATCAGAATAGTTTCAACGAAATCCTGTGTGTTGACTTCATGTGACATTCCATATTTTGAGATGATAGAATATACTCTTGCATTTTGGGGTCATTTTATTGACGTTGTCTATGGGAAAAACTGGATCGTTCATTGTATTTATCTGAAGGTAATTGATCAGAATAAACTTCAGAATTATCAAGTTTACTGATAGTTTTAAAGATGCCAAACAATGTGGCATTCAACGTTCTTAAATAAATTTGTTTTATTTTCAGCGAATATCGCGCCATTCAGGCTCCCAGTGGTGAAGGTCGCCATGTTATTCACAGCTACTGTCTTGTTCAATACGTTAAAATATTATATCGTTTTCTCATAAAAAAAAGATTCAGAAATCCTTTATTCGTTTATAAAGACACTCTTTAAACGAAAGTCGATGTAAATGCAACGAAAGTATTTGTACCAATTAAAGTGAGAGACTTGGAAAGTTGAATCTGTGCCAAATCCCACAGCCCTTTTTCTTGGTGGTCTTAAATGGGCTCTTCATTCACCATGGTTTCTCCCAGGGAATGATGTCATTGCTGTTCAGCTTGTCTTACTTAATGAATATGATGAGGTTTAAAACATTTGAAACGATTCCATTGTTGTCTAAGGTAAATCCACAGCAACTTCAGTGTATCCATATTTTTCTCGTCAAAATGCATACATGCTGCATGTGTATGATCACGTGACACTTGGAGATAGGCTCCATACTTCTAGTATTTTACAATTTCTTTTGTTTTAGACACACACACACATTAGCATTGCTCAAAATATGTGACTCACACGCTCATATGCCACATACCATTTATTACAGCGGTTAAAGTGACGGCGCACACTGATTACAGTATAACGCTTACCTGTAACCCACGGTTAAGTACAGCGAGGCGCAACAAGTGAGTTCACAAACCTGAAAACAAAATAGTAACATTCTGTATAAACTGTATAAACTTTAGACGTTACCTTGAACAGTAATTGTATTCATATGAAATTAATCGCTTACAGAAAAGATTCTTGCACATTCCAGAATAAAATTGCACGAGGCAGGGGGTTTCAACATTCCACACTGCTTGAATGTTAAGTGATTTGTAATATCTCAGACCTATTCAAGGTGATGACTGAAAATTACAAGTGGAAGCCTAAAAATGAATAACGATGCAAAATGCCCACAAACAGGTGTTCCCTCGGCTGCACTCCTTTAAATCTTAACCTTGTTTGTTACTTTGAGGTTATCGAAATATTTCTCAGCGCTCACGAACCGCTTAAGTGGTCAACTGTGTTTGTAGCATTTAATTTTGAGTAAGTGTGTGATTTTCATTGATTTACTGTCTTGGGATACTTACGCTCTCACAATGGTCTCAATATAGTGAGAATTTTGTCAATCACCACAATATTCTCTCTCTCTGTCTCTCTCTCTCTCTGTCACACACACACACACACACACACACACACACACACACATTTACTTTTCGGACATTATATGATTTATGGTGGAGAGGTCCGAGCAATGGCCAGTGTAGTAAAAGAATGTTAAGTTTAAACTCTTATCGTCCAATTATCTAAAATACTGGACGTTACACGCGGGCAAATTATCTCCATGCGAAGACCCATTCATCTCCCAAAGACAAAAAAAGGATAAGACGTGAAACTAGTCGATGTATAATAATTTGGCCATCCTCATGTTCTGGGATCCAGTGGAAAAAGCGAAGCAAAAAAGAAAATTAGAGCGAGTGGGGGCGGGGGGGGGGGGGGGGGGGGCAAGGGGGTGCAAAAGGGGAAATAATGGCCAGAGTCGCTCTTTTGAGAACCGCTAACCTCACCGATTGAGTTGTCAGCATGGGTCCCTTGAACTGAAAAAAGGGGTCAACTTGTTAATCAAAAAAGACTCGGGTTACATGAATTCGTGTCCCTTTATAGTTAGGTGTCAGGAACTGGGAGATATTGCATCCTAGCTCAGGATTTTAAATATTTGTTTCTGCTCCATGTATGCTTGCTTACAGCTGGTGGGCGTTCGGGTGGAGTTTGGACTTTATTATTATTATTTCACTCCCTCACAGTTCATCTCGCGTTCAACATAAAGCATCAGTTGAAAGGGATGATACACCCGCACTGGTCGCTCCTGTTTATTTTAGCAGCGTTCGAAAACTAGGGAGCGCGGGGGGTGACAACAGATGTCCTTTGATGGGATTATGATATTAATCTGCATATCATGGGTGGGAAGCTACAGGAGATGTTTCATTTTGGATTCAGAGACTTTATTAGTAGACTTCAGATGAGACGGTGAAGTTTATTGTCTGATTGGGTGGGATTATTTTAATTACTTCAAAGCTGCTTGCGGCATTTTCACAATATGAGCACCTTTAAAAAGAAAAAAAAGGAGGTGAATATTACGACATAACAAACGAGGCTGGATGAAATTGTGAAGAAATGGGGACGAATGATTACAATGAAGAGGGAGCAGAATGACAAATTTTTCGAATCATTACATCAAATCACTGGTTATGTAAGCAATCTAATTTTCGCACCAGCAGAGGCACTTGTTGGAGAATAGAAAATAATTCTAAAACAACAACAACAACAACAACAACAAAAAATAAAAAAAACAAATGCGTCTTGGGAGCGGGCATTTCTTCACTTTGATATAAGCTTATTCTGCCAACTGCTCTTTCACGAGATCTCATGCTCGCGCCATCCTGATTCCTCAGAGCGCTGTCCGTGCCACAGTGCTGAAGTAACGAGACTTGACACACACCTCACTCAAAGTTTATGAATTTCGATTTCCATAACTATACTCCACAATCCAAATCTTCTATATTAATTTCTATTTAGCATTAACAGTAGATTGCACTTTATGTTTCTTAATATGACTTAGATTTTACCATGAATGCTCAAACATTCGTACAAATCGGCATGCTTATTTTTACAGCCTAAACTAATCCTTGTAAAATATCAGTACCTCTGGTGTAAAACAAACGCTCTGTAATTTACAGATGGTGAAAGATAAAAAGAGTTATCATGCGCTTGCTGTGTGCAATGTGCATAGGTCAGCATTTATACTAACTCATATAGAACCAGTTCTGAAATCCCAAATCCGAGGCGTTCCTTGGCAATAAAAAATATATAAAAGTTTTTACAAAACGTCAAATATCCGCCAAACCTACAATGTCGTGCTTCAGGTCTTTCCAAATATCGTTTACAGCAGGACACGAGGTCAGCGTTATAAGAAGGCTTAGGTACGTTCGTGGTGGTATATCGTTTCCAAAAAGGCGTAAGGAAATTCACCACTGAAAACGATTTGTCTGCTCACGTCTCTGTGGAGATGTCTGAGAGTTGTCTCTTGTCGTGTAGCCTATTCATGCTTCCAAATATACATGAACATGTTTGAATACCGATACTTACCCTGTTGGCACAGCCGTAGCCTGAGACGGTTACGCAAAGACTGGAAACTGACCAAAGGAGAATTTAACAAATTGTTCGGTTTTTTTTTCTCAGATGCTATTTCTCCTGGGTTCAGTATATGGAGAGGAAACCACACGTAACTAGTGAAAATCTGCACCAGAGCTTTATCAGTGTTAACATTTTGTGACTAGAGGTCAAAGTGTGTCTGTCCGTTTTCCTCCTTTGTTTGTTTGTTTTGTTTTTTGTTTGCAGTGATCATGCCTATAAAAACAGTTTTCAGAATCTTGTCGTAATTTGTATAACAAAACTATCTGAGTACATCATGACTCTATTAAACGTGACACATTGGCTGACAGAAATATAGGCTAGTGCAAATAAAATGCTTGAATTACATAAGTTATATAAATATGTGATACCTAGTTTATTCATTTTACTGTGGTTTCTGAATTATTCGTAACTATTCATTCTCGTTTAACTGACTACAGGTCTCTGGATCTGTCTCCCAAACGCATTACTGACGTCGTAATCTCTTTGATACCTGTAATACTGTATTGTCATAAAATGAACAAAAACACATGTAATAAGTTAACACATGAATGAAGCTTGAAATGTAAACTGCAGATCTATTCATACATGCACATGAGTCCAGACACTGGTGTGACTGAAAAAAAATCAATAGGCTAATCAATAATCAGTAGGCTAGATATATGACTAATGGCAATTTGCTGTGTTAAAAATGACCACTTTTACTTCTTTATATGAAATAAATGAGGCCGCCAGTATCATTCAGCAGTGACTCTATTAAACCTAGGAAAACTGATATCTTTCGTATTCGTCAGTTTTCTGTGTAAAACGTCTTTAGAACTCTTGTTCTGTGTTTATATATTTTGCAGACGTCATAACGGCTCTCATTACTGTTAAAATCAGAAATCGACACTTTAGTGATCCCATTTCCGTCGATGACATCCATCAGAATTCTGAAGGCCTTACTTGCCACCAGCATATTTCTGAGAGTAGCCTTTCGCAATTCACTTTCGATGTAAGGCAGCCACCCACCTGTCAAGCATTACACTAACACTCGACGTCGATATCTTTTGACTGTATTATGAATGCAGGAAAAACAACTTAGAACATTTCTTATTGGCCAAGACTGGATATTAGGCTACAAGTGTATTATCACGCACCTCAGTATTTCCAAAGGAAAAAGAGTATGCACGATACATTAACGCATGTTTGTAACACTAAATTGGCGTGTTCTTTGACTAAATCAACACTGGCCACAATTTTCATATGTCAGTGTGAACCACATAATTTCCGTTTCTACGTACGCAACTGTAAAAAAAAAAAGGATAGTGTCTTTGATTTGAAACAAGGATCCCAAATAATCACTTCTCTGATATAAAAACAAGTTTTAATTTGCAACCCGTCCCTAACGACGAGACTCTCATCAAAAATGAGTGTTTCTTATGAACGAGTCTGTGTTGGCTTAAATTTCTTACTCCTAGGGGAAAATTGCACCTAAGTGCGTGCACACACACACACACACACACACACACACACAACACGCACACACACACTGCTCATTTGCATGTTGTATCCCACGGTAGAAAATACATTGCAACACAATTAATATGCACATAAATTAAAGCCGAGAGGGTTCTAAATTCCGAGAACACGCGGTCCTCCTTAAAAGAAAAAGGCCTCTGCTGGCGCAGTTACAACCCGAGACTGTTCACACGCTAAATTTTTGAGGGGGGGGTTAAACATAGCCGCCTTCCCGGGTTATAGCCTTCCTCTGATTCCATTCTTACTAAAATGTCTTATTAAAGTTATCTTGAGGTTTTGTGCGTAGACGTTAAACGAGAGATCTGCAGTAGCCTACTGCTGTCCTGATTCATAGATCTCCTTTAGCACGAAATCCGCTTAGGTTAGGTGAGCAATTTCCCATTTTAAAAACGTAATTTACAACGATATTTTCCGACCTTATACTCATCTGACTGTTTTATTAGAAGTGGGCCTCAGGAAAATGTCAAGATAATAGTTCAGAACTGAGTCCTATAAGCTTCGTCATCGTGATTCTGACTTGACATTCCTACTCATCTCGTCACCTACTGTATGTCCGCCGTTAAACTAGACGGAAAGGAGCGATATTATTACAATAGTTATTTAAAAGTTTTGCAAATAAGTGTTCGATTTTGTCTTAGATACAGTGGAATTAATATGATGATACTGACTCTTTAATTGCTCACTCAAGAAAAAATACACTTCTATGAATGCCACGCAAATCTTTCTTTCGTTCTTTCTTTCTTTTTGTCTTTTTTTGGGGGTTGAGGGTGAGTGGGTGGATGAGGCTCATCCATTTCAAACGGGAGACAGAGAAACGTTGCAATAGACTATTAGCTGCGTGGACTACAAAATAATATGTAGTTCACAATCCAACTAGTGTATTTTTGAAGTATTTAACTGATCGCAAAAATAGCAACAATTGAATCCAAGGTGTAGTTATACAGCAGCAGAGCTGCTAAAAACTGGAGGGAAGAGTCTAACAATGTCGCATCAAGGTTGAAGGGGCATATATGGTGATCGTCAAGCCAATTACCTACCTTTTGTCTCCATCGTGTGGTCAATTAGATCACTGCACCATTGCCAGCTCAAAAAAAAAAAAGTTTAGAAGTGCCCCCCCCCCATCTTATTACATCCAAGGTAACAAGGTAATTATGATTTAGTAGAGTCTAATAGACCTTATCAGACAAGAAGTTTGATGGTTTAAAAATTAGACTAAGCTCAGCTGACAAGCATGCAGCCCTCTTTTGTGATATGTGTATATTGGCCTGTATCTTTCATGCAAAATCACTTTTTGGTAGTCATTTAGAGCTGTCATGGTGTCACATTCCAGATTAAAGCCTTCAAATTAAAGTCAATTAACCTTTTGTAAAGAAATTAGCTGATTTATTGGCTTACCTCCAAGCTTTTTGTTGTAAATGAACTTTAACTCTATTAGTGGACAGTTTAGGTCTTCAGTTCTCAAAAGGCTTTTGACTTAAACAAAAACAAAATAAACAAACAAAAAAACCCCCAAAAACAACAAAAACATTTTATGAATAATTTGCTATTAGCTGAAATATTAGTCAACTTAGTTTATCTTCTTTAGTTTAGATAGGTACAGTATATAGCAGTTCATAATCACTTGCTAAATTTCAGATGACATACTCCGAAAATATATTTCACAGGCTCCAAATTTTTCATTTTGACCGTTAACAAATTGACCTCTATCTTGTTTATCTAGCCACTAGAGGGCACTTGAAACCGCTTGTACACAAAATGCAAACTTAAAATATTAACCCAGCAAATCATCTTTCTTTCTTTCTTTCTTTATTTCTTTCTTCAGAGGATGTATATTCAATCATGTAATCACTTCTTTTTCAGAGCTCTGACAGCTCTGCCAGGCCTGACAATCTTTAATAAGAAGAATAAGAATAAGAATATCAGTTTTAAACAATATTTAAATAAACTGCAGTGTAAAAACTACCGCATGAACCAACGCTGAAATACATTTGAGTAATTGAATACGTGTAAAGAATTAGATATTCTCCTGAGGCATTAACAAAACTTTATTGCTCAAGGAAAAACAAGTGCCCATACTAGATCGTTAACTGAACTGCTGGAAATCGCAGACTTCTAACAGCTTAAAATTTTGCTGTAAGGTCTAATGCTATTTGGTTTTTAATGAGGGTGTTGTTGTTATACTGGGCAGATTCACTTTCATATTTTTCCTCATGATTGTATCATGTTCAAACTTTTTACTTTGTGTATAATGGTTCCTGCCACAGTTGTTATTCTCTGATGGCTATACCCTGCTATTCATCTAAACACCTCCACGTATGAACGTAAGTACAGAGAAAACAAATTTAAGCACCTTTATTTGTTGCTTCATTTAACTGTGCTCGACTGCCAATCAATATACAGAGATGACAATACCTAGAATATTATTGTGGTTTGTGCGAGGTGACGTAAATCTATGCCCTTGGAGTTGCTTGCCTGTAGTCTCACTGTGTCTGGCTTTTAGGATGGTTTATTGAAGAAAAGTCTTGTCCTTGATGATGTCAGAGTTTTTAAAAAATGCGGCGTATTATTCAAAAAAATACTTATTTTCTTCCTTATTCATTTATTTCTCAGTATACAAAAAACAAATTCTGGCATGGTTCCATATAAATAAAAATGCAAATTAACAAAATGTTTAAGATTAGAGAAGGTTTCTGATGTAATATTTCATTATTATGACCCCTATTTGCAGTGCTCCGTGATTGCCTCCGAGCCGATGCTGACACAAAGGTGGGTGCTTGCTCAAACCTGTTCTCAGGTGCTCCATAAGAACAAAGTGCTAAGAAAGTACATTTTTAACAGAATGTTCTATAACTCGGTGTGTTGCGGGTAAACATTTTAACTGCGAGCTGTATGACACGGTGACTACTTCAGTGTTTGACTCCATCCGTTCAGAACAGCCACTCACAGAATTCCATTCCTACTCTTGATTGCCACACTTAGATGCTGATTGTGGGGGTACAGTTGATGGAGGTGGGAGGGTTTGTTGGCTTTGTTGCCATAGATACCGAGTGTTGCTAAGCAGCAGATAGGATGCTACGGCAGCCAAGTGCAACAGAGCAGCAGGTCACTGCAGAGAGGGAAATTTGCACCCACACACCTTTCATCTGCACTAATACACTCCACTGAAAGAGATAAATGGAGCTGAGAGAGAGACATTGGGTGAGAGCGAGTGTGAGAAAGAGAGAGAGAGCGAGAGAGAGAGAGATGGAAATGAAAGGAAATGAAATAATGTGTGTGACGCTAGCATCTAGACCAAGTAACAAAAGAGAGGCTGCTTGCATAAATGGACAAATGACATGAGCAGGCAATGAAGTCATGACACAGAAATCTTTTTCTCAGGTATCTAACCCATTTTTATTTCTTTAGGACATTACCATTGGAGCAGGCATTTTAACTCAGGGTTCTAGAACAGCTCATGGAGGCTTAGCATGTTCTCATCACATAAGCTGTATTTTGGGCCACAGACCAAAAGGCTTAGTATTGTTTGCAATTTGAAGATTTGCATTATTTGAAAGGTATAAGAACAAACCCACTTTATTTAAAAAAACTATGTTACATCTTACTTGCATACGTTTAATACTGTAGTTTTGACACTGTTGTTTTTAACACACAGTTCAGGTCTCTCTCTCTCTCTCTCTCTCTCTCGCAAGCGCTCTGTGTGTGTGTGTGTATGAACTGGTGAATGCTAAAGGGAGGATGTCACAGAAAGTGTAAGATTTAACCTTTCCCAGGGATCTTCTGTGATTCTAACAAATATTTTGTGCCTGTAACTGCTGCTTGATGTACTCTCAATTACTTGTTTTACTTCTGAAATGTTATCAGATGTGGGATATTAGTTCATTATATAACATACATTAATCAAAGTCCCATAATTAACTCCCACAAAGTCAAGATATTCTTGTCTTCCAAGGTGAAATATGAAACTTTGCATTTTAGAAGTATATGCTGTCTTCGTTGACCTGAAATTGTGCTGCATACTTGTTTGTTTTCATTCCTAAAAGAATTCCCATGGATCCAAATGGCTGTCCATCATGCTGTCGAATTGTAGGAAGCAGGAATCTGAGAGAGGGCAACAGGGTGCCCATCTGTTTGCATTAATTCTCCTCCACACATCCCCAGTGCATAAGCTCCTTACATAAAGAATAAAACAGAACATAATCTCTCATTCTAGCCCATCCACCACCATGTCTCCCCCTTCTTGATTACCCCCAATTCTCTCTCTCTGTCTCTCTCTGTCCCTTTCACACACACACACACACACACACACACACACACTTGCACAATTGTCAGATTGTAAGATACAGTTATTACATGTGTGCTAAATTAGGTTACTTAACTTCAATCACCGTCGTTGAAAAGAGCATAACATACGTCAGACTTAACTATTGCTTATATGAAATGATTACAATTATCTTTGCACGTATTAAGTTTCCGTATTGATTAGAACATTAACATTCGTTGCGCAGTATCCTGGCTTGAAATTTCTTTACACTGAACACTTGACTCGAAGTCGTGACACAACTGTGACGTACATTATACTGTACGGAAAATATGGCGCAAAACGTATTCACACGGTTACAGTATCTTCATAAGCCGGCTGAATTCAGTTCAGTAGGTTTATATCTAGCACCTCAGTAGTTGTTAGTATTTAACAAAGGGTACGATACAAATTAAACGACCCTTTAACAAGCCATTTCCATCTGTTTCTGTTGCAATACTGTATTCCTGCGTTTTCATTTTCGCAACTGCATCACCATCTTTCACTCTGTAAACACAATGTTCCTCCGCGAGTGGGAGACTAAATAGTGCCTCACAATTCGCGATTTTAATGTTGTACAAAACGAGATTTTATTGCACGGAATCCATCACCTACTGGATTTTGAACAGATATAAACCATTGTCCAAATCAGAGAACTTTATCAGAAATGGTCGTTGAAGTATTTTATCCACTTTTGCAATCTTAAATTAAACACTTCCGTCCCTGATTGAGAGACCAAACTTACCATATATTGAGTAATCTCTGCTAGTATCTCTACTATGTAATTTGACAAATTAATATTAAGGGCCTTGGTTTAAATGTTCAAAATGTGTTAACATCTGAGGATATTATAGTGTGTCTTTACGGGCAATGACTTATTTGTGTGAAGGAGAAAAGCACAAATTCTTTGCTGCTTTATATCGGTTATAGCTTTATAAGGAAAACATGGAGACGGGGAACAAATACATCACAATTCTATACCCAAATGTTTTTTGCAAGACGGACTGAGCGGATGAATACATACACTACTATTCAAGTATGATCTCTGTGTAAGTCCTTCCTATTTCACCTTAACCCTCGCCTACCAGTTTTGCTTTTACAAGTAACAATCCCCTTTCTCTGCGACTTGATTGGTTGAGAATGGTTCAAGCCCGCCTTTCATTGGTCATTTACACGTCGATCATAAAGCAATGCCAATCATGGTAGATAGGGCACCTCTTACATTGTATCATTAGACTGAACAAGCTAGCTAAATAATTACCAAGTACATCAAGTGGAAAGGATTTTAGTAATTGATGCTGACGTCGGTTCAGTGTCAAATTGCCAAGTTTTGATTTTTGTCAATTTTGTTTCATCAATATCTAGACTGAAAAGAAATCCCGATATTATCTTACAGATGTGGATACAGTACTCCGGGGTAAGTCACTCATTTTACCAGCTAGCTCACTTAGCTAGTCCGCTAGGTTAGCTAGCATACGTTGGATGGCTTTTGATAACAGTTTGACAATTAAATTTGGGTGCAAATAACTTGATAACGTATTCACTGTCCGGATAAATGAAAGCTGTCATAATAATATGGTTGTGTGCATTGTCACTTGATTATATTTTCGCTTTGGAGGATTTGGATTCAGCCCCTGAAATGGAAGACAACTAACCTAGCTAGCAGTCCGATATGGTGATACGATAGTATCATGTTTGAAGTGTCAAGGGTATTCATTTGGCCAGGGGTAGCTTTGAAGAATGGCTATCAGTTGTTGTTATTTAGAAATATCTGTCAACTGGAAGTTGTTGTATTATTGCTGGATATAGTTATTCTAACGTCATAGAAGATTTGAAGCTAAATTGGCGCTAGTTTGCCATTCCTTCTTGTGCGCAACAGTCGTGACAGTCTATGGCTGTCAGTGAGATATCTCCCGTGTCCGAAGAGATGTCAACATGATTTCGACGCATTTTGTCATAGTTATTGTTGTTAGACGGTCGTTGTCATTTTTTTCCTTTCGCAGTAGAATGAAACATATTTCTAGAACTAATGAAGACTGTACTATTTTCATTACACTTCTCGCGTATTACTTTGAAATCACAGCTATGTTTGCCTATTATTGTTAAAGACGCTTTGCTTGCTAGCTATGAAAATTTCACGCCACGATCCCCGAAGCTGAAGAAATTGAGACGTCAAGTTTGGTTGAACTAGCTCATAGGGCACCTAAAACAAACCCACGCTAAAAGTTAGTGGAGCCTACGCAAGGCAATGACACCACCCGCTTGGAGTTATGCAATAACATGTGTTGTTGTTGTTGTTGTTGTGAAGAAAAATGTCTTAAAGTTGTCCTGTAGTTTTTGCCAGTTTTTAAAACCATCCTGTCTAAAAATAGGCCACCGTTTTATTCATACGTAACGGAATATGAACAGTTGCGCGTCTCATTTATCTGTGCAGCAGTGTCAGTTAAAATATATATATATATTTTATATTTTCCATTTTATCTCCTGGATTGCGCTTTGGTGCGATTATTACAAATGCTTGTCCTTGAGTGGCTCCGTACTCGCAAAATTCTGTATGTTATGTAGTCTTCAGCGCTGTAGTTTTCCGAGGCAGCGCCGCTGAAAACTGTTATTGCAATACTTTTTACCACATGTCATGCCAGTGACAGTCCACTGTCGCACACACGTCGGATTAAATGTTTTTTTTTTTTGCTGGCGACACAATCCAAGCTCATTATCAACTGAGTGCTGCGGTCATGCAGTCAGGTACTGCGAGTCGTGATTCACAGCAGGGTGTCACATGCCAGGAGCTGGATCCCCTGAGACACAATCCAGTTACCGGCATCCACCTGGGGAGTTGTGGAGCAGGCAGGGATTTGCTTCTCTCAAACAGCCACACAAAAAGACTGTCATCAGTGCTCTGACTATTCCAAAGACGTTTTAAAGGCCCCTTTGAATGTTCTCAGCGCACTATTGTGCTGGAAGAAGACTGTTCTGATAACTTAATGTGAGAATTTTGTTTAGCTCACATGGACAGTGGAACATTAAAGTGGTGCAGTGTTTGTAGGGTTCTTTGTTGTAATTACCATGTCTCCAGTGTGATTAAAATATTCATTATTTTACAACTTCTTCAAAATGAAGAACATAACTTATTTATTGCTGCATTAATACAGTCTTTGCATTCCAGCAATGGGGTCATATTTTTAATTCAAGTTAACTGATGGTAATAGATCATAAAAGTACTTTTTCTGATTGCTTTCACAACAGCATTTTTTTTATTATCTTGACCTTAAATTTACAAATGATCCTTGCCATGTGAGGGCTGTCCGAATCTTATATTGGTGTCATAAATGTTTTCAGTATTTTGATGGTCAGTGCATAGCCCATATATTGTGGCATAGCTTAGTCCAACTGATCCCCCAAGAAATTCCTGTTACAGATGCCAAAATTTAAAAACTAGTGTGAATGTACTTTCAGCCTCTGGCAACACCCACTTGTCATCTCCAAAGCTCAGACTTTCTTATCTTGATGTTTTGTCTGGGAGCTCAGGCCTAATGGGTCTATAAAAAGACTCATACTGGTTTGCATCATCGTTGCCTTTACGTATGCATAGCTGTGTGTTTAAAAACAAGCACTTTCTCATCGCCATTCTCTTTTTCAATTACCATTCAAGGACCAGCTATTACACTGTCCACATAACAGAATTAGAGTAATCTGTTTGAGAGGCCTATAGGGCATACACAATGACAAGCCTTCTCCACTCTTTGGTGATGATTTGTAGCTCCCGTGTGTAAATTTAAACTTTTTTTTTTTTTTATCAGTGTTGTTCTCTCCGTACATAACTGAACTGTGGCGTACTTTGTTCTTGTATTTTCACAAGAGCCGTTGTATGTATGTAGCTAGTGATATTAGCAAAACACTGGAAAATTAGTGCTGTGTTGTCAGATGTAATGTGCTGTTCCAGTGCGCTGTTCCAGTTGGACAACAAATGTCTTTTGTTCTTTTTCCGAGGAGGTATAAACATTGTGGTTGGTGCTTCATGCTTAAAAACTGGTGGTCACTGAGACTTTGTAGACTTATATACATATGTGCGGAAACACTGACCCTGGCAATACGGGTAGCAGGAGTGTACCTTTTAGGATTTGTGAGGTGTGAGTTAAACTAACATTAGCCCACTTTGTACCAGGGTTTCATGACTTTGTCGTGAAAATTGTCATGGCTCAGGAGAAGAGAGGGTTACAGCTGTTCTTCAGAAATGTATCTTAGTTTTATTATCACTGCCTGAACCCTTTTTTTCTCCTTCAGACAGAAGATGCACACTTTTTTCCTTTTTCCTTTCTCTCTCTCTCTCTCTCTCTCTCTCTCTCTCTCTTTTTTTTTCCCCTGTGTGTTTGAAACAGGGCGCGGGGAGTACAGACTTGATCCCCACTTCACAGCAGGTTTTTGCCATATGCAGTTAAGCTAATGATTCAGTCATTGGGGCCTCACAGTAAATGGCCCTGAAAGAATACAAACGTGCCGTCCGTCTATTTCTAGTCCACCATGACTTTTTTTTTTTCCCTCCTCGTGGGGGCAAAGAACAGTTGCGCAGTGAGGAACACTGCTGGCAAGAAGCTCCCAGTCCTCTCCTTTCAAAATGGCCTCTGTTCCACTCTCTGGCTCTCTGGCTGTGGATTAGGGCTCAGTGAGTCTGGTGCTCCCCAGCAAGGACAGAAACCTCCTTACCAGGACTAATCTCTCCTCCAGCAAGCCCTTAATTGAGCCGTCATCAGCTGATCCAGGGGTTAAACATCAATTAAGGTAATGAGCAGTAGGCTGTGTGGACAGACCCAGTGCCGGAGGGCTTTGGAGGTGAACCTGAACCAGGCTTGTCAAAGAGGATGATGTCAACAGAGTAGGGGGTTGCAGTTTTTTTTAAATGAGGTTTTGACATGTAAGGCGAGAAGACATGGTTATTAAAATGATTCTGGCTGCATTTGCTTTATTCCATTTTGTTCAGTGGAAGAAGGGAGATGGAGAGAGAGAGAGACAGAGAGAGGATTTGACCGTTTTTAGGTTTTGGTGGGCTAGTATTGTGTGTGTGTGTTTGTGTGTGTGTGTGTGTGTGTGTGTGTCCCATGGCTTGATGTTGATGCGACAGAAGGAGGGCATGGTGGTGTCTTAAGCGAAAGGAGAGAGGGAAAAGTCTCTCTCTTTTTTGAATACAGTCTAGAGTTGGGCAAACCTTCTAAGGATGCAGAAATTTGGAATCAAAAAGCTTAAACTGGACAAAACAAATGTTTTTCAAACGTTACCACCAATCAATAGTTCCCCATAGATTCTCAGTCCCCCTTAACACAGATGCGAGTTCTTTTCTCAAGTGTTTACTCATCCCTTCAGAATGCTTCAGGAAAAAAATGAGTTTACCAGTTTCCTGTCCACTACTGAAACAAAGCCTGCAAAGCCTTAATGATCAGATAATCAGCTGAAGCAACACCATGATATAGAGAAGCACATCTGTATCAGCCATTTTTTTTTTCAGCTTTCGTATTCTTTTATTTTATTCATTTATTTTTTTGTTCTCTCTCTCTCTCTCTCTCTCTCTCTATCTCATTTCATGATGTTTCCCCCTGTGGACTGGGAAAGTTGTAAGATCTCTTTCCAAACAAGGCTTACAAAATGAGGTGACGGCTACAGTGCTTGACCACTGGTGTCAGCTTACTGAAGAAGCAGCAGCTGCTCCCCATATAAAGGAGAAGGCCCGGTACTCTTTACTGTGATTAGCATAAACCCCACAGCTGAAGCTTCGAAAATGCCTTTTAATAACGCTCGTCTTCAAAACTATGAATGTCTTCCTGCAAATTTCATGGATGTTTCGATATTGTCACGAACGTCGTCCATCAAAAAAATGGACAAAACCGTAAAGATTTAAGGTTTATTTAACTTTCAGGAGACAACAGTAATGATGGTGTTAAAACCCTAAGTGTCACTTAGTATTAGCTTAAATGTGTTACGTGGGTTTCAGAGGGGAACTAGAGGGACACTAGTGAGACCTCAACCTATAGGTTTGCTGTTTTATCAAGATTGTGTGGTTTTTAATCGATGGAAGAAGCTCTGTTCATTTTGTGGGTGAATTCATTGTACAAACAATAACTTAAGAAGATTTGCCATGCAGAAAAGGGAAAATATACGATGTTGACTGCGTTTTGTTGCTGTTGTAATTTAGGTTCATCCTGGAAATGTAGTGAAATAAGAGGACTTAAACGTCGCTGATTTACCGAGACTGATTGCTGTTGACTGAAATGCCTGAAATATCCTGTCTTTTTCACAGAAATTTCAGTACTCTGTAGGTTGACCTCATTTGGAGTTGACGTTGGGGAAAAGAATAAATGAGAATTGAAAATGCACATCTCGTTTATTTTTATCTGGGATTAGTGTATGTTATGCGAAGGACTAAATTAGAACTCTCCCACTAAACAGGTTGTATGGTTTGTGTCTACACTCGTGCATTTTGATCCCTCTGAACTTGTTGTTTTGTTTAGCCGCGGGATTTATCCAGATTAATGTTTTCTTTTTTTTTTTTTTCCGTTTTTTTTCCCTTCTCTCTGTTGCTGAATTTACGTTTCGCTAGTTGAAACAGGAACTTTGCGTAAATCCCTCTTTGAATAGATGCTGACACAGGGTCACCGTAAAGAGGACTCTTACCCTGGCTTCTGACTTATATATTAAATGCACTTCAGTACATGAAAGATTACGATGTAACTGTATAATGTTAATTGTCTCGATTCCTGCCGGTACTACGTGCATTTCACGGGTTTGCAGACTTTGTGTTTTGCTCTGAGGGCAATACGTCAAAAGAGACGGCTAGTGAAGATGGCAGACTTGTTACTTGGTTAAAAAAAAAAAAAAGCTCCTATCTAACTATCTTTTGGCACCAATGTGTTAGCATTTTTTGTAGTCCAAAATGTGGCTAAAATACCGCTAATGATATCATTTTTTTCCCATGCCCTTTAAATCTCTTGGTAATGGTACAAGCAAACTCCAACATCAAAAATAATTATAGCAGTTACACTCTAAAGCAGTAATGGAAAATTGCTGCGCTTCTGGTTTGATTCTACAGTCAGAATTTTCAGATGACCCTAGTTCTGCAGGTGAATTTCCAGGAACAGGTGGACAGCAGGAGTAATCAGAAACAAGGAGTAAATTGCTTGCAGGACTTGGATCTAAATGTTCCTTGTCTAAACTTCTCAGTATGGATTGCTTTCGTTTAAAAGCATCCAGCCCCCTAAACATTGCAAAGCCTAATTTCAGAAGGGTCATTTAGAAGGCAAGCGATATGGGATATGATCCTAATGATATGAACCACACTCTCTGGTGATGCCAAAGATAACATGCAGTAATCTTTTGTTCCCTTTGCAATAATGCAAATTAAGAGTGTGGGAGATGGATTTATTCATACAAAAGGTCAAGGACCAGCAAATAAGAATTTGAAATGGGCCTGCTTTGCTGGACTCAGTGAGCAAGCCAGTTAGTATTAATGGTTCAGGAGAGGGGGAAAAAAAAAATCCAGATCTGAAGACTGTTAGGCAGGCTATCCTGTCATTGTTGCTGTAGCTCAGACGTTCGGGAAGGACGGTGAGGGCTGGCATTCGAGTGTTGGCAAGGCAGTATGTGCAGTCTGTGACACTTAACGGACGGGGTTACAATGGCGTGAGAGCAGGGGTTGGCCATCACTCCAGCACAGCTGAAACAGCAAGCACAGGGGCCAGAAGCTGAAACCCTACACCCCTGCCTGCCTCTCTCTCTCTTTTCTCTCTCTTCTCTCTCTCTCTCTGTCTCTCTCTCTCTCTCCATCTCTTTGATCTGAAAGCCGGTTATTGCTTGCTCTTCACTGTCTACCCACCTGCTTTCTGGCTACACCCACATCTTGGTGAGTCTCATACGTGCTGTACGGTTTCGTCTCCCGGCAGCACGGCACATGTTGTTCCAATGCTTCTTCCCCCCTGTTTCGGCTCTGGATCTGTCTCTTGTTCTCATAGGAACAGGGGAGTTATATGGGCGTACAGCTGTGTTGGATGTGTCAGGCCATCTGCCCCACTGTGTCTTGAGTTCTCTTGATGCACAATGTGGAGGACTTTGGGTTTTTGCACGGAGGAGAATTGGCCTTTCCTCGTTTGTGTAGCAGGCATTACCAAGAGCTGGGAATTATGCCAACGATGGAGGAGGGAGGGAGGGAGGGAGGGGAAAAAATCCCCTCTTTTTCCTTCCAGAGTGACACACTTCCCTGTGTGTGTGTGTGTGTGTGTGTGTGTGTGTGTGTTGATGAGAGAGTGCACTCGCCCGTGCACTCGTGAGTATGCATGTACGTCTAAGGCACGGTCCTTTATAGCAGTCTGTGGAAAAAAAAAAAAAAAAAACACCTTAGGGAGCCAATGGGATTTCACCACAAAACAAGCATGAATATGACACACCACTGTGCGTCAAAACATAGGTTTTCCAGCTTTGCTCTGAAGCAAAGTGATCCTGACATTCAAAGCCTCTTAGACTCTCGCAGCTCTTCACTTCTCTCTAGTTTCTCTCCATTGTGCCTGGTTCAGAATCATTGTTAAATATCAGTTTCCGGGACCATTTGAAATAGAAAGTAATCTGTCTTTGATTATGGATTCCCTCATAAACAGTTAGGAGGCGTAAGATAAATATCTGAAGTGATAAATAAATATGCTCTTTAGTCAAAGTGGCATGCAAACGAGGTTAATTTTCTGGGACACAACTAGAAACAATACATTGTTTTGGTTGTTTAGGAATTCAGTCTTTGAAAAACAAAAGGTTTTAGCCAGTGGTTTTGTACAGTTGAACCTGCTACTAGGGGTTGACTGATATGCATTTTTTAGGGCCGATACTGATTTTGATATCTAATGGCTTAGGATGGCTGATAACCGATATTTGTCCGTTATTTTGGGCCAATAATTCATTTGTCATATTCGGAGTTGCACTAACAAAACTACATAAACGGAATCATACTGAATTTGTTTGCAAATACCTTCTATGAGATACAACAGGCAATATACAGATCTAATACTGCTTTATTGAGTGAATAATTATTCTTTTACTAACTTTAAAATAGAAAAAATCTATTTACGTAATGTGGAAAAACCTAAAGAAAAAAAAAAACACAGTTTAAACTAAGAAAGTAGATTAAGTGTTCAGACATCATATTAAAGACTGAGTCTATTTATGATTTGATTCGGGATAGCTGCGATCACTCGAGGCATCCGGCAAAAATGCAACATAGGTGTACCATTGCTGCTCTTCATTTTCCTTAATGCACGGGTATGGTTCTACAACCACGAGAGTTCAACACAATTATTACATGCCACATATTAAGCAACCCTAAAATGCAAAATAATAACAAGGCACAGCTGTACTTGGCTAGCAATAGATCTCTTACTTATTTACAGTACCGGTTATTAATGCGCCAACATAACATCATCATATCAGCAGCATAGCATGTTTTATCACGAATTGGCACCGTTTCCCCGCAGTGACTTGTTCCTGCACATTAGAAATACAGGCGTCGCCATCTTACGGCTGGTAGCTGGTTATCTGTGGTTCTTATTTATGTGGCTGATCCCGCATTTGTACACATGTAAATGTGTCCAACAATAGCGATTCAGTTGCATCCTGGTACTACTGCGTAATACCAGCAAGAACACTCGTTTTCATAATCAAACTTTCAGATAACAGCTTCGGTGTCCAGGACCTGGTAGGCTACATGCTGCTACCATTACTCAGCGTTTATCAGCGATACTAGATGACATAACATTGAAACCTTCTGTCTTACGTTAACTGCAATTTTGAATAATAAATTAACGATCCGCATGTATTTACAGAACTTGAGAAAAGGCTGCTTACAGGTTTCAAGAACGCACACGTGCGAGTAAACAATGACAACACGTAGCTAGCTCAGAGCAGCGCTAAACCTCTTCCCGTCAACATCTTAACTAGGGGGCAGGGTCGTTGTTATGGGACATCAGTCTCTTATTAACCAATAAGAATATAGGTAAACGAAAACAGGGAGACTCTCTACGCTAAGACTTTTTAACACTTCACATAACACTTCAGTAATCCCAGTTCAGGAGAACCAAGTTGTAATATCGGCAAAACCGACATGAGGAGGGCGATAACGACATGGACCAAGAAGTGTCAAACGGGGCCGACAGTGGCCGATATAACGGCAAAACCGATATATCGGTCGACCCCTACCTGTTACTGTTGAGTTATCTCTGACAGAAGACAGCAAAGGCTCACAGAACTGCTGTACCTTCTACCGACTTCAAGGATAGCCATTTAGGTTGTCCATGATAACAAGCTTATCCATGGCTTTTACTCTAACCATCCTGTATTGGATATGGCTGCTTAATGCACTCTCAGATACCCTTCTTCTCTTTGTTATTTTAGTTATTTTCCTTTTTCTTTCTTTCTTTCTTTCTTTCTTTTTTTTTTAAACTTGAATTTCGCTTTTATTTGCCTTACCTCTCTCTTAGCTTGCTGTTACATTACGTCCCACACAGATGTACTGTTTATGAATACATTTCTAAGTGTCCTGGCCTCAATGCTAAGTGCGAATCTTAACTACTCGCTCCTTCCTCTGGAGAATTAAGGCTGGTGTTTATATCACCTAAATTGCTTGCACATTATAACCAAAGGCCCTTGCATATTACACCGTTTTATGATACAAAGACATTGCACAATAGGACAGCAGTCTGCTTCTCCAGACGCACATTAAGCCTATTCCTGGACTAACAAGGTTTTTTTTTAATGGAGAAATACAGAAAAAAAGCTCAACAATGTCCTACAGACATTTAGCCTGTATGACTTGGATTCATTTTTAGAATTATAAATGTTAAAATTTCTGTCTCATAATTTTTCCTTCCCTGAGCCTTTATTAAAGACATTGTAAAGATAGGCCATTTCCACAGATGACTTTTCACGGTGTTCGTGAGCCAAAAACGTCTGGAATAAACAACTTTTATTTTGTGCTTGTTCTTTTTTTCCTGTTCCAGTTAAAAAGGTCTAATTTCTTTGAGGATTTTCAGTCATGTTCAAGATGACCTGCTCACATGGCGACGGATGTTGATGCCACTCAGATAGAATGTGGTGCTGGCAAAAGTTGGAGTGGCTGACATTTACCCTTACCCTTCCAGGAGGGTGCTATGATTACTCAGACAAACGGCACTGAGGCCTCTATCCAATCTGCAGGTTTCTTTTATTTGTAAAGGTGTAGCCCCTTTTTTTTCTTTTGCTCAGACGTGTAGATGATGTGCATTCAGAGGACACAAACCTGGCCAGACTGACTAGATTCGAATAAAAAAAAAAAAAAAAAAAAACTGACCTCCCAATTTAGCGCTGAGAGATTCAGGCCAGGTCCCCCCCCCCCCCCCCCCCCTCTTCTTTGTCTTTCATTAGACTTATGTGAGATGTCTCACCAGGACTAGAAAATGCGCAAAAAAAAAAAAAAAAAAAAAAAAAGTAACCGATTCCCCGCACAATACATTCAGAGCACCACACGCTCGGTAAAAACACATGCTGAGAGGTCATGGATACAGCCCTGGAGAAGGAGGAGACGTGCTTAAGTAAGAAACGGAGAGCGACAAGGGGTGGGGGAGAAAGGGGGGGGGGGGGGAAGTGTTGCTAGGGCAGTTTTATCGCAGATCGCTGTTCTTGTGAAGTGTCAACAGGTGTCAGGGCAAGTGGGAGGGTGGTGGTGTGTTGCTGTGTTATGGGAGCAGAAAGGGTTAAAAAAGGTTGCGCTCTCTGTCTCTCTCTCCCACCTGTAGCACGTCAGCTGTTGGGGGGCCTATTAAAACGTCAGCTGTTTCTGAGAAGTGTGTGTATGTGTCTTTGTGTGTATGTGTATGTGAATCATGTAGAGTCCTTTTGTGTATGTATGTCTGTCCATTTGTGTTTGTTCGTGATGGTGTGTGTGTGTGTGCGTGTGTGAGAGAGAGTGTGTGTTCAAGAGAGAGATGGAGACAGACGGGTGGTGAGGAAACAGAGATCTCATTTGCTTGTGTGTGGGCTGGTTCATGGACATTACACACTGGGGACTGTTTATTCACAACACCAAACTTTGCCTGCAACATACACAGGAACAGTTGGTTGGTACCAGGCAGTTTTCTAGGGTTGCAGCGATTAATTGATGAAATCAATAACGTCGGCACTGAAAATGTGCAGGCAACAATATTTTAAACCGACGCGTTTTTTTTTTTTTTTTGATGAATTTAACTTTTTGATTTTAGTCGACTAATCGACTATTCGACTTGATTAATCGACACATTAATCAATAGACATCTATAGGAAAATATTCGTTAGCAGCAGCCCCAGCAGCAATTACGTAGTGATATTGAAGAAAAACATTTGTCTTAATGAATTGAAGCATTTTAGAAATCAAAAATCAAATAAAAAAAAATACTGATGTCCACGCATTTTCAATGTTGATGTCATCGAACACGACGATTAATCGTTGAAGCCCCACAGCCCTACATCAGCCCAGCTCCGCGTTAACTGCTGAAACAGTCACCCTGTAGTAATAACTGATCTGCATTGTCTCACACAGTACTCTTCCCCCCCAAAACGGAACCACACAGATCCCTGGGCTACTCAACTGACGTCTGCCCAGCACAATTTCCTTTTTCATTTTGCGTGATCTTGAAGTACAGAGATACCTCCCTGCCAGAGCTAATATGATTTTTCAAAATGCTTATGTACTCCTCTCTTGCAGTGCAGTGCTCTCCAGAGGTCATGCTGGACTCTTCTGTGTTGTTTTCTTCTCAAATAGGACAAAACCTTGTCGGAATTGTTTTCCAAATGAATTTTTTTTTTTTTTTTTACCGAATACAGGCTAAAATGTTCCTGGGCCAATCCTAGTGCTTGTTCAGAAAGTAGTCGTAGTTTTTAAGACCAATTTTCAGTCTGTCACTCAAAAGGAAGTACAGTAAGATGCTGAAAAAGTGAAAAAAGGACGCATCAAAATCAAAACAATATCAAGTTTATGTTTATTGCTTCTGGCTCAAGTAACACCTCATTAAAAACGCAAAGCCATTTGGGGATGTGGAAGAGCTTATCTTTATATTAGTTTTTAATCTAGCCAAAAGTCAATTAAATTAATACTATGAAGGCAAGGGTTGAAATGTTTTAAGGAGACGTCATGCCTCTGCGCGCTTTAGGCAGCTGCGTCTGGGAATATCTGGAATGTCTTTTACTTTGGGTCCCCTTTTTCCAGGGGCCCAAGATTGGCGTCCAAGCGATTGTGTGTGAAGGCAGGAGAGCTTTTGTGGCAGCAGCTGATGGGGCGAGGCAGAAGGGAACAGGTTGTGGCGTCTGTTAGGACTCATCTTGCTACTCTTGACCTCTGCCCTTTAGCTGTGACAGCTTCCCCGACTGAGGGACACCACATTTCTTTTGATTAAGGGGAATGAGAGAGTGACTAGATAGGACACGGGCAGTCAACATGGGTTGGTGGACTTCAGAATGATTGGTTTACTGTATGTGGAGAGTACTTTTTGAACTTTGTTTTCTCTTTAGTCCAGTTTTTTCTTTTTTATTATTATTTCAAGTGGTTTTTGGTCCCTCAAGCATTAGTAACACAGCAGTGACTCAAACTTTGATTTGCTGCTCTTCAGTCAACAGTGTTGCCTTCTCTCTAACGTTTTATACTGAGACAGCTAGTATCAGTAAATAAGTACTTCACAGATATGATCTTACGTGAAAGTTCCACTTTAGATTACTTTTTATGGTAGTTACTTTCCTGGCAAGTGAAGGCGGAAAGGTTGATTCTGCGTACGAGCAATGTGTCGTGTATGTTACTTAGTCTCACCGTGCTACGGCACTAATTGAGAGTTGCCGGAATTGACGGTTGTGCCGTAATACGCCGGTTGGGGATTGCGTCTTGACCCAAGCATTCATACAGTGGCCTGTTTTTCATGCAGTGCTGTAAGTTTTGTTGTTTTCCTTAGATGAATACTTTTTTTTTTTTTTTTTCCTTTGGTGAAGTGTTTGTTTTGTGACAGTGAGAATCAGTGCAGTAGGTGAGTGGGGGGGAAAATACTTGTCAGTAATGATCAGCACATACACAAACCGTCGTCTCATTTATTCACGCCTCTGAGTATTTGTTTAATTAATAAGATGAAATCTGTGTCCCCCCCCCCCCCCCGCCCCGCTTTGGGGAGTTGTGTGTAATTGAAAGAAACTTCTGGAGTCTCCAAAGGTATCCCTTTTCTTGAGTCGCGATATCAAAGGAGGTAATATCCTTCGCGGCCATTCATTGGTGATATTATTCAAGTCAGTCATGTCTCTGGTGTTTAAAAAAAAAAAAACGGCTTCAAGACAGAACCGGGAAAAAAATGACAAAAATCGTATAAGACACAATATTATTTTTCAGTCACTGAAGAAAATGATTAACTGCTTCAGATAACCTGCCAGGCGACGACTTTCTTTTAGATGTAGCTATTATTGCAAGTCAGCCTTGCATTATTGACAATAATGTTCGTAAGATCTGTTTTTTTTTTTTTCCAGTCATTATGCAAATTTCTACGCTCAGTCAATACCAGCCTCTCCTTACTTAAGCCTTTGCTTCTCGATAGGCGACTAGCACCATACCGTCCGCGACCGAGCCAACATTTGTCGCCGGAAGAGGAGGGGAAGCCAATCACGCAGATCCCCTTTTTAGGCTACGGGCCAGCGCAATATGCGCAACCAGTCGAGCCATAACTAGTCGCGTACAGTGAAGGATGAAGAGGAAAAATGGAAGGGGGGGGGGAATTGCATCTTAAAGAGGCCCATTACCAATCACTTGTGTTTGTTGTGCTTGTAATCGCGTACTCAAACTTGTTGTGTTATGTTTAAAGCTTTTGTATATTCCCCCCCCCCCGACATTGGCAGATTTCCCACTTGATTTTTTTTTTTGTGCTTTTTGGAGGTGGGGGGCGTGGGGGGGGGAGGTTCTTTTCCTGCCTTTCCATTTTCTTCTGTGAGATTTACCCATATAAGCTATTCCTTGAGAGAAAATTGTTCCTCGGCAGTCGTACCCTTTTTGTCTTAACCCTTCATAATCTGCGTGCCAGAGTGTTGTGTTTGTGCCCGGAGAGAGATATACTCTCTGTCTCCTTGTGGAAACACAGTGACACAACCACTAAAAAACTCCTGGTCTCACAATTCCCACACCCCCCTGAAGTCTCCAGAGCTTTCAAGGTCAACAGAGGGCAACTCTGGAGATTTGTACTTTGGGAAGCAGTCATGCACTTGGATATTATATGAAAAGAAGACTTCATAATTGCACCACGTTAAGGGAAATATTACAGAACACTCCTTGGAAAATTAAACCTTAAAGTAAATTTTTTTTTTTGTGTTTTGTTTTTTTTTTCTCTGCGCCATTCCAGATGGGCATCAGCCACTCCGTATTGTTCCAGACCAGAATGGATTTACATTCAATAACACATGGGCCGACGTTTTATTTCCTATGCCTAGAAAGCTGCCATGAAGAGCTGATCAAGCACGTAAAGTGAAAAACTTAGATGGCGTAGAGCACCACTAGACTTCACAAGTTGAGTCTTCTAACAGCTGTGCGGGTGTATTGAAAGCAAAAGAAGGGGGGTTGGAACAAAAGGTGTGTAGGCAGCTGCCACTGCATTTAGTGCGGCTTGCAAAATCTGTAGAGAGAACACGCACACACACACACACACACACACACACACACATGTGTACAGGAGTAATGAGGATCTGACAAAGTGCTTTACTACAACCCAACTCTAACACCCAACCACCCTCTCAATTACCACCAAAGACACTGATGAATTGGAGCCAGTTGCTAAAGGCATATTAGGGCAAAGGGTGTAAGGGGGTAGTACAGAGAGGAGCTCAGACTGGGCTCTCCACCATAGGCTTGTCACCGGACCAGTCGCTTCTGTCGGGCACGCAAAAGGACGGGCCACAGCGCACACAATTGGGGATTTTTTTCCATTCTTTTCACTGTCTGGATTATGCCTTATCTTTGACTTGGAATATTTAAATGTGACTGTGATCTATGTATACCCGATTACTGGCAAACTGTTTTTGACTTGAGCAACAGTTAAAGGGTAAGACTGATTTCCATGCAGAACAGAAACTAAATTAACATTATACTTTTGCATAGTGACCTTTGTTGAGAGTCAGGCCTGTAGGAGTCCTGAAGGAGAAAAAAAAAATCTGTTATTTATTATTTCGTTTAACTCCTGTCGAAGGCAAAAGATTGAAAAAAAAAATATTAGAAATGGTTTGTATGTACAAATTATTCAAATGTTTTCATTGTTACGGTGTTCTAAACTCTTTACTTATCATGATTATTTACTGTGGGTTCTTTTCCTCCCAGTAGCTAATTCCACAGCGACGGAGCTTTCTGGATTTGATTTCTTGTGTTTATCGTTATCAAAGACAGTCTTTTAAAATCATAAAAAGCAATGTTTCATTAGGCCACGCCATCGTCAGTTCGGTGCTGGAATGTTTTGTTTCGTAAACAATTACTCGAAACTGGCGATTTGGGACTTGTGGCGCCTTGAGTGTATTTGTGAGCCGGATAGAGGGGCGCGAGGTGACTTGGCTGTCGTCTGTGAAGACTGCCCCCCACCCCCCACCCCCCTCACCACCCCCTTTCAGTATCGTCGCTTCAGAATTCATCCGTCTTGTGATTTTGTTTTCGTTCCATTTTTTTCATGAAGGAATTTTGAAATCCTGTTCATTTTCTGAAGCTCTTCAAGTCAGTCTCTGCGCTTATCTTATCTCCAAGTCTTGTTCTCTGGTATTGTCTGAACACTCTAAGCAAATCTAAAAGTGTGTAGGAAACTAAGGGGAAAAGGGACACATTTCACTGCGGACATTGTAGTAACTTCATAGATATGATTAGCGCGATGCTTTACATTCTTGTGGCGTGTGTTTTATCTGGCGTGAGAATTTTTTTATTTTTTTTTTCCCCTTCCTGCGTTTCTAAATTTCATTGGCCCCTCTCACCATAGTTTCTGCTGTTTATTTTGACACATAGAAAAGTCTGTTTTATACAGCCAGATCAAAGGCTGTGGCAAAACATTGGACTCTTGGTTGAAATCCCAGGTGGGACTCAGGCATTCTACACCCCCCCCCGCCACCCCCACCCTCAGGGAAAACATAGTGTACGTTTTTCCCCGATCAGACACACTCTTGGTCAAGAGAAGCGACTTTTCAAGTAAACTAACGCTGTCGTTGAGCCCAGTAAATGTAGAGCCAAGCCTACTCTTTCCATGATCCTTCTGTTACTTGACAAGGAGAAAAAAAACAAAAAAAAGCTGTTTTCTCAAAGCAGCCGTAAGATTGGCTGCCGCTTGAAAGAGGTAAAATTAGTTATGCCCCTAATTGATGTGTAATTTACTGTTGTTAAGAAACAGCACGATTCCAGCCTTTGTCTGCTAACTGTGAGCTAAACTGATCAAGGAAGACTTCAGAATTCTTTCAGTTGATTTTTTTTTTTTTCTTTTCTTTTTTGTTTGACAGAATTGAAAACAGCATTCCAAGACTCCCTTTGAAATGCTTTCGTCGGTGAAGGCATTGTCAATAGACTTTTGATAGTATTTCTTGATAATTCACGTGTGTAGACTAACGTGGTGTATCTTGACGGGGAGTGGACTGGCTTCTTTTCTGACTTCTGTTGACGTGCTTGTGTCGTAACGTCCTCTTTCCGACTGTCAGTGCTGATGTCATTTAGTGTTTGACTGCGGGGTGTATATTCCTGTAGACGTTTATCGTTCACAATCATCTGATCTGGAATGGATGGGGGAAGGCATAAAACAGAAGTCTACTCATAAGGTCAGTTATTAGAGCATGATGAAAAAACCTCTTGAGTGCATATGTTTAAAGGTAGAATGAATGGAGCTTTTTTTTTTTTTTTTTTTTTTTGTTTTCTTTGCTTTTCCTTTTTTTTGGCTTTTGCTCCTTTAGCAATATTCTCATAGTTTAAAGGAGTGGTTACTTAAGTGATTGTGCTGAGTGGGTGTGGTCATATATAGGCCCGTTGTCATCTTACAGGTTTGATCACATTGTCAACAGGGTTGATCTGATGGAGATATCACCGTCAAACAACAAACTTAAGCATTGTTCAAGCAAGCCACGTCGCTTGTGTGGTTTCAAAGCAGTCTGCCTCTCAAATGTCGTGTGAAACTTGGTCTGTGATGTTTACAAGATTACGTAAGACCGCACGTTTCAAATGAAGATGCACTCTGTAGTGCTTTTGTTTGCCTTCTGAGTATTGACAGGACAAGCAGCTAGAGCAGCAAAGACACTCTACCGCAACACTTGCCCCTTAGGGGGAACCGCTGCTCCCTTGAACCCCCCCCCCCCCGCCCCCCCCCTCATATCTTTATGGTATCGAGTTCCCAATATGGCTTGGTAGGCCCAAGCTGGCTCCCTCATCTTGGGAAAAATCTCTTCTGTGGACCTGACCATGATATCACGATTCAGGGTTCTTCAGTTACAGCAACGGCCAATGAAAAGCAACAACAATGACAACAACAACAAGAAAAAAAAAAAAAAAGAAAAACTCACAATACATGGTCAGCAGCATTGGCCATATTGGAACTAGCAAGTGCCTGCCGGTCCGGGAACATGAGGCAACAGGCTGGAAATATCCTGCAGTTGGTGCTGGCAGTACAGCCCAAGGTTGGAGTAAAATCACTGGAGTAAGTCCCAGAGGGCAGACTGAGAGCTCTCCGTGTCCCAGTTTGAGAGCTTGCGTTTTGTAGAGCGAGCAACTCAACTTCATATCCAAATCAAGCAGCGGTCTTCCGCTCGAAACCGTTTTTCTTTTGGTTTTTATTTACTATTATCGACCAATTCGGTCGTGCCTAAATAAGGCATCCGCCGCTGGTAGTACTCGTTATCGTAACGAACGCAAAAACACTTCAGACACGCAGTGACCCCCCCTACAGATTTCCCTGTCCCCATGCTCTCGGCACAGGCCAGCCTGCTCTGGTTACCCTCTCTAAGATACCTTCACGCTGGTTGAGTGATTACGACTGGTGCTGATAATATGAGTGGACTCGACAGTCTTAGATTCCTCTCTCTCTCTCTCTCTCTCTCTGAGCTGGTTAGTAGTATGCCAGAAATATTTTCCTCTCTGGTAGCATTATGTTGGCCTATACGTTTTCTAAGCATGCTGTTTGCCAGGTGTAGACTTTATTCCGTTCTCTCCGTAACCTCTCCCCCAGGTTTAAACATGTCTTTTTGGCTGCAGTTGTACCACCGTATGGACTTGGATCAATGATTGTGGCAGCGATGACAGAGCAGCGGTCTGGGTGCTCTTTGTAAATTACTGGTGCTGTAAACAGTTGAATTAAACAACAGCGCAGTCCCGGCAGGCTCTTGTGCTGAGTTGGAAAGGTGATGGATTTCTCAGCACCGGTTTTCTGGCCCAGGTCCAATCCTTGGCACTGACTGTTATCTCTGAGCCCCAGGCTGTTCTGCCTCGAGTTACAGGCTGGGAGGACAAAACTGGACTCTCTCACACACACCCTGTAGAGGAGATATGCTTACATACGCACGCGCGTCCCACACACACACACACACACACACAAACACACACACACACACACAAGGACAGCATATGCCCACACATGGAATCTGGGAGGATGTGCTTATCTGAGTGGAGCTTCTATAATCCATAGCTCTTCAGTTGAAGCTGGATTGGACTGTGTTGTATAGGGTTTCTCTAGGGCGGAAATGTTAAAAGGTGTTAATGAAACATGAGATTTGCTTGAAAATTGAGCAAAGGTGCCGTCATTCTCTGGAGATTTCTATTGAGGCTGAGATTGTGTATGTGGAAGTGAGAGTGTTAGCTGTGCCTTGGTGGGCAAACCTAAAGACATGGTTCAGAGACTCTTCCTCAGTGGTACATGGAATGCTATAGATTTACTCTCAGTACATTTGCTCGAATGTTCTGTTGTTTTATCAGAGAAATAAGCCGGGAGTGCTTTGTGAGACAGGGGAGCAACAACATTCAATTCACTGATGTGTCAGTCTCTTTTCATATTCAACAGTTGTGAGACCTCTCAAACTGGATAAACAAACATCAAGATTTTTTTTTTTTTTTTCATGAGTTATTGTTGTTTTCAAAGTAACCCAGTCTTCTGTCCATTAAACTGATGTACTTTGGAAGTTCTGAAGATTGTCCTCCCATTAAAATGAATTTGGTTTTTGTTAGGAATGAGTGTGGTGATGGGGTCCCTCAGGGTACCACATTAAGTACAGTGCTTAATTTAACCAAATGGAATTATAATTAAGATTATTGGAATTCTGCTTTCATAAGAAGTAATCACATATAAATCGCTTTATGGCAAGAGCATATTAGCCTAGCAATTATAATTGTGCCAGATTTTTACTGGTTACAACACTGACAGTACTGTTAAACTCATGGCCTCTTATTCAGTTCAGGAGCACCTTAAGGAGGACCTGTTTCAAGGCAAGGAGAGCTAAGTGTGAAGTGGTTTTTTTTTTTAGCTTTACTTGTTCTTGAAACATTTCAGATTCTGTTTTTTTTTTTTTTTACCCCACTGTGAGGTTTTTTAGAGAATAATTTTTGATCATTACCTCAATATTGTGTGCATGTGTGTGTGTGTGTGTGTGTGTGTGAGTGTGTGTGTGCGCGCCCCCCACTGATGGGTCTTCATAAAAAACAGAAGGGCAGTTTCATTGCATACAGATCAGTTTAGGTTTTTCTCACACTGTGAATAAGACACACTGAAGAAATATTTCAAAAGGATGGACATTCCTTTTTATTTTGTTCGTTGACTCCTATAAATTGCTCCCTTTGTGCCGTAAACCACAAACACTTCAAGTCCTGGTGCCGTCCGTGTGAAAGGACATCCCTGCCATAGATCAGAGATGGGAAGTGGCCCCTCGTTGCTGGAGGGGGTAAAGGTTGAGGACTGGCTCGCCTGCGCAGATAAAGGAGCCTTTTCATGTACGCTGGCCCCGCCAGCCCAAAACAAACTCTGACAGATCACTGCCTTTGAACTCGGGGTCTGGGCTCCCGATGGCTAGGCCGACCGTCGCTTCCCGTCAACACATCCTCTCCCGCCAGAGACTGGGAGACAGAGAGCCAACGTTGACCACTCTCAAGCTCAGTGTGAGGAGAGTGCTGAAGTTAAAGACAGGGTCTGCAGTTTACCACACAGCAGCTCTGGGCCCTGGATGAATTTAGATACGTCTAAACACCCCCCCCCCCCCCCCCCCTTTTTTTTTTTTTTTGTGGGTCACACTCACGGTTGTTATCGTAACATCTGCGTGTTTTATCTCTTTGCATTAACGCTCGAAGAGGTTTTGACAAATGGAAATTTAGAAAACGTTCCATGCTGCCTGTATCTTTCCTTGTAAACAAGGAGGCAGGTCCCGTATGGTTTTTGCGCGGCAGTTCCGAGGAGGAAAAGACGGATGACTCGCGGCTTTCCCGATTCAGTATGCCCCGATGCTTTGACACAGCCACTGTCTGGATGTGAGTGTACACAGTCTGGATGTATATATAGAACTCCTATTTTAAGAGATAGATAGTTATAGCAGGTCTTAAAATTATCGTTGACTCTGCGGCTATTCTGAGGCTACAAATAAGCTCATTCATGCAGTCACTCATTCATACCGGCTCACAAGTGCCACACACCCGTTCGTTTTTTCGCTTGCGAGCATCTGTTTTTTTTTTTTTTTGTTTTTTTTTTCCCCTCTCTCTCTCTCTCTCTCTCTCTCTCTCTCTCTCCCCATCTCCCTTGTCTTTCAGCCTCAAACTGTCACTTCAAAGTGTTTTCTTCCCAGATGATCCGTTTTAAAAAATTTAAAACTTCAAATTACACAGCTGTATGAATGCCACATGAGGTCAGCTCTCACCAAACATTTTAACAGTAATGAGTGGCATATAGAGAAACCGTCTCTTAAGGGAATAGGCCTAATGACTAATTATAGTGTCGTTCTGGCCGCGGTGGTGGTCTGAGGGAGTGATATTGTCGCTAGCCTCAGCTCCAAAGACTCCAAAGCCTTGCCCAGGCTTCAGCGTTGAGGCTTCTGGGCTCCGGCTGGCTGGGGCACGAGCGTTGCATGTTTGGTTCGATTTGTAATCACATGCAGCGTGTCAAGTTTGGGGAGGCAGTAGCTTGCCGCAGGCCCCGCGAGGATCAGTGATGTGGCGGTGATGTCTCTAATGAAGCTGACACAGCACAGCCTCGTTCTCACTGGCCCCAAAGGGTCCACACAGCTCGTCCTCCCTCTCTCTTTCGCTTTCTTTATCTCTGTCTTTCTGTCCCTCTGTCTTTTTCTTTCTCTCTCCATCGCTCCATCCCTCTCTCCTCCTCTCTCTCTCTCTCTCTCTCTCTCTCTCTCTCTCTCTCTCTCGCTCCAGCGATGTAAATCTTAACATAAGGCTTCTCCATATTGTGTTCCTCTTCTGGAGTTTATTTGAGAAAACTATGCATTAAATCCACTGGTGGCATCGATCGGTTTCCCGTGCTTGATTTCACGTATGTTATTTGGTGGAGAACAGCAGATAGTCATGTGTGTTCCTTAATGAAAGATGCCCTTTGGATATGAGTAGTTGAGATGGAAGGTTTTGGAGCACATCGTTGGCAAGCAAATTTTCCACGAGTTTGCTTTTTTTTTTTTTTTTATATAAAGTGAAAATACAAATATTTGGCCGGCTAGACAAATAGTTCCAGTTTGTATTTACCTCCTTTAAATAACTAAAGGTTGCATGCAGTCAACCAACCTGCTAATATACTTTTTTTTTTCTTTTTGTCTTTCATTTTGCAGGACTAAAAAAAAAAAAAGACTCATCCAAGACCACAGCGTTTTTCAAGGGGGGAGAGGAACTCAGAACAGACTGGATGATTGGATGACTCGCCTCCTGAACGGACCATGATCTGAAGGCCCTGACACGAGGCCTCGCTCTTTCTTCCTGTCCTTTTTTTTTCCCCCTCTGTCGTGGAAGCAGCGCCCAGCTGCCCCGGACAGGTGAAGCAGCAACAGACAGACAGACGGAGAGACAGAGAGAGAGAGAGAGAGAGAAAGAAGTGAACACACAGTCAAGCACCTAATCGGCAGCCGCTCACCTGCACTCCCCTCAGGACAGACACGACCTCAGACACCGACCACGTCCCCCACGCGTCGCCCTTCAGCACAGAGCAGCCATGGGGAGGAAAAAGATTCAGATCCAAAGGATCACAGATGAGCGAAACAGACAGGTGAGAAAGCAACAACTGTGTTCTGCACTCTGTGCATCTGTGCTGCGTGCGTGTGTGTGCGCGCGTGTGTGCGCGCGCACGTGCGTGCGTGTGTGTGTGTGTTTACGCACATCCCTGTTCAGGTGAGAGTGTGTCTATGTGTCGAGGGAGCTGTGTTTGCTCATATGTGTAGCTTGTGTGAGTGTAGACTTGACAAGGATTTATGAATTGGTTGGTATAGGAGACCCAGTTTCCCATAGAGCAAGATTGTTCAGAGCACTGTGCTCTGATATATTGGTGCTCATTAATGCCATGACGAAAAAAACAAAAAAATAAAAAAACTCTGCTTCCATATTCCTTTTCAATGTATGCATTTCATAGAGCAGCATAGCAGGAGTAGCACAATAGCTTAATAGTGGTGTAATTAACATCTTAATTTTTTTTTTTTGCCATCTGTTTTCTTCTTTTGATCAATTGGGCCAGCATTTGTTCCATATCGTTGCAGCTGTTTCAACAATCCAGCGACTTTGATGTTTACATCCATATGGAAGCTTCCAGCAAAGCAATCACTTATCCATGAATTGATATATTGTATTGTTACATTGCTGACTGTATCCATTGCAGTGAGAATCATGTGATAGCTTGCCAGTTAGATTGCTTTATCATTATTATTATTATTTTTTTTTCATTTTTGTACGAGGCTAAATGTTGTACTACACTGATTTTAAATAATTAAACTAAGTGTTAAGGCATGTCTTAATGAAAGTGATTGCTTTGTGAGTGAAGATGTTTTTGGGCATTTTTTGGTTTACTTTTTGACAGTGTTAATGAGTAGTGGTTTTGAAGACTTTGTTGTCACTAGCTCCGTGGTAGCAGATCAGATTCAGTTTATGATTCATTATCATACTGGATGTTTGTGGTTAGGATCATGTTGACAATGACTAGTCCATGTCTTTACTGGGTTTCCACTGTAGCTGATATGATTCTGCCTTGATGATGATGGCCTGCCTTTTAACCAGTGTGTTAAACCTGGTCTAAGTAATTGTGCTCCTCCCATTAGAAAAGGCAGGTGTATGCACTGAGAATTTAAAAAGTAACGCAAAAATACATTGAAGATTTTTTCATAAGCATATGAAAGAAGACACGCAGACACACACGCACGCACACACACACACGCATGCACGTACACACATGCACACACGTGTACGCACACACACACACACACACACACACACACACACACACACGCAGTGCAAAGTAACTTTATAACTTTGAATATGTGTATGCTGTAAAGGTCAGGAGATGAGTGTACAAACCCAAGGTTAATTGGTTTGGGAGAAGGGACGGGGGAAGAACCAGGCTGACGTTCCCACCTCTTGTCAAAACATGGCACATTCTTCTCAGTATGAAAAAAGTCGCAATCCTGCTGTTGCTATTGGAAACTCTCAATTCTATTTTAATGCCAATTATGCTCTGCTTGTTTATCCTGGCATTTGAAAGTAGAGGGAAGAAGAGAGAACATTGTTTCACTAATAATTCTCAGTTCTCTCGTGTTTAGTTTGTTGAAAACTGTTTTTGCCATTCGAGTCATCATCTGTCAGCTCATGTTATGATGGGGTTTTTTTTTTTTGTTTGTTTTTTTGGGTATTTGTTTTGATATTAGTTTATTTATAGTCTCCAATGGTATTAATTTGACTTATATTTTTGTTTATTTTTGGTGAGACAAATCCACCAGTGTCCCCTCACCCCCTCCTTATTTCCTCAGCAGATGCAGTGCCATGTCTTGTTCTTTCCCCTGCATTACAAGCGTGTGTATTTACAAGAAGGTGCCGGTTCAGGGGTGGGGAGGAGGGGTGTGATTGGAAGGAGGTGGGTTTGGTAGGCGGTTGCCCATGGAAACGACCCCGAAATAATTTGATTTGTGGCAGCGGGGAGCAGTGAGCGAGCAGGAAGGAGGGAGGGAAGACAAGAAGACGAGGGAGAGGAAGATGGAGAGGGAGAGGGAGAGGGAGAGGGAGAGGGAGGAAGGCAGGGAGAGATAGATAGAGAGAGAAAGAGAGAGCGCGCAAGCTGTCAGTAGCTCCATGGAGATGCATCAGTGTAACATGGCGAGAGCCGAGGCAATTAGTGACTGAGGGAGGAGAGATGGACAGAGATGAAGACACCACGGTCTCCAATGCCACCTGAAACCTCAGCCCTGTGTTTCTGGGTCTGTGGCTCATGCCTCTGTAATGCTCTCTCTCTCTGTCTGTCTGTCTGTCTGTCTGTCTGTCTGTCTGTCTGTCTGTCTCTCTCTCTGTCTGTCTGTCTTTCTCTCTGTCTGTCTGTCTCTCTCTCTCTCTGTCTCTCTCTCTCTCTGTCTCTCTCTCTCTCTGTCTCTCTCTCTCTCTCTCTCTCTCTCTCTGTCTGTCTGTCTCTCTCTGTCTGTCTCTCTCTCTCTCTCTCCGCTTTCCATCACATGGCACCTCCAGTTTAAACTCTTACAGATCTGTGTTCTGACACACAGAAGTGTTAAGGCTTTATCAGTGTGAGAAATACCAAAAAACCTTTGATGTATTTCATCATAATCACTATAGGGCCTTCTCTTGGAATAGTTGTAGTAGATTTTTTTTTTGTTTTGTTTTTATCTTATTTATTTTTTGATGTTTCCACTGACAAATCTTTCTAATTTTGGGGAATATTTGCTGCTCTGTTTATCCGAACACTGACTGTAGGTCAGACTGACTTTGATCTGAATTCTGTTTCCCGGTGTCAGTGAAGCACCAGTTTGTTGTAATGATTTCAGTAAAATTGTTTCATGACTCAACTTTGATGGAGATTTATGCTCGAAATGGTCAAAGATCATATTTTCACTGATGATTTTGAAGCAAATTTTTTATTTCATTTGTGAACCGGGTTCTTTTAGTTTCTTCTCTTTCCTTTACTGGATTATATTCTCCCCTCACCGTTGCTCCCCTAACGTCTCTGACTCGCTTGTTAACATTGCCTCCTGTTTTCTCTCCTCTCCCTCGATAGGTGACATTTACCAAGAGGAAGTTTGGTCTGATGAAGAAGGCCTACGAACTGAGCGTGCTGTGTGACTGCGAGATCGCCCTCATCATCTTCAACCACTCCAACAAACTTTTCCAGTACGCCAGCACAGACATGGATAAGGTGCTGCTCAAGTACACAGAGTACAACGAGCCGCACGAAAGCCGGACGAACGCAGACATCATCGAGGTATGAGGGGCTCGGGGAAAAAAAGATCTACCGAGTGAGGGACTTTTTTTTTTTTTTTTTTTTTTTTAAAACGCTTTCTAGTCTTATCACTTAGAACTCAAAAGCACCCCTGCAGTTTCTGCAAACCGCTCTAGGTCTGAGGAAGATTATGAGAATCGTGTCACCGATCTCTTTCCATCTCCAGAAGGTTCTTCCCCTCTCTTTTGTGTGCGTAGGTCTGTGTGGGAAGACGGGGAAACGAACGTAGGCCTCGTTCTTTTCTTTTCTCTTTCTTTTTTTTTTCTCCTCCCGTTCGCTCTTCTGGCGTTCCGGTGGGAGTTGGCTTCTGTTTCGGTCGCTTCGGATGCGGTCCGTCTTTTTCGAGTGACTCAGGGGTGAAAGCGCCCAGCCTAAGCCGGTGGCCTTGCCGTAAGTTGAGGGCAGGACCTTGTCACCTTTGGGTCGGGGCCAGAGAGCAGCTTGCTGCTGGTGCAGGAGAAGATTACAGGCTTATGGAGCGCTATATGCAGCTGGCTGCCTGCCTAGAAGATGGTGGGACAGCAGAGGTCAGGACAGCTGGGCGCGCTGCCTTCTCGCCCAACTTTGGCCCCCAAGAGCGAGGGCAAACTCGAACTCGGGCATGCACGCAAACTGGCCCCGTCCGTCCAGGCGGTATCTGCTTTACTTAACGCTAGTTGTCGGCCAAAGTGCTCGCAAAGGGTAATAGTAAGCACGTTTCGGCTGTTTTGATCTTCCCCGAAAATGCATTTGCGGGGTGCTTTTTTTTTTTTTTTTTTTTTTTTTTTTTAATGCTACATTTGGTCAATGTTCTTTCCCCAACATGGTTATTCTTCTTTTGGCTGACAGCTAATTACTCTGAAATTCTCAGTGGTCCGATAAATTGACCATATATGGTATCATAAAAATGATGTCCTTCCTTCATGCTCACTATTGGCTACTGAAGAGCCATAAATCTGAGCACTCTCAGTCTATTCAGTTATAACTGATGTTGCTCTCAATGGTAACATGACAGAGAGCACCTGTTTCTTTTTTTTTTCAAGGTGGTGTTGTTTTGCATTGCATTCTGAGAGAATATTGTGGTGAGAAACCAGTGGTTTGAGTGTGTGTGTGTGTGTGTGTGTGTGTGTGTGTGTGTGTGAGAGAGAGAGAGAGAGAGAGAGACAGACAGAAAGAGAGAGAAAGAGAGAGAGAGAGAGAGAGAGAGAGAAAGAGTTCACAGTAGTGACAGTGCAGCTGGCTTCCTGTGGGCTGTAGTTGCAGATGGCTCTTAAGTGTTTGTCTGTGTGTGTGCGTGTGTTTTTGCGTGTGCGTGTGCATGCGTATGCGTGCGTGTGCGTTCATGCTTGTGTGCTGTAGCAGGGGCGTTTGTGCGCTCCGGGACACATTAGCTCAAGCCTGACTTGGCCTCTATGTGTGAGTTTGTGTGTGTGAGTGTGTTTGTTTTGTGTGTGTGTGTGTGTGTGTGTGTGTGTGTGTGTGTTTTTACGTGTGTGTGTGTGTTGTCGTTGTGAGCTCCGCAGCGGCCCGGAAGACTGGCTCATGCAATATTCAGTGGCAGTGTGATGGAAAGTGCCGGCGTTCCGTGCCATATTCACAGCACCCAGTCTGGATAAGGGCTTCCCTTCTGTACCACTACAAAAACAGGAACACCCCCGTTGTGCTGATGTCCGTTTTTTTTTGTTTTTTTTTTTGTTTGTTTGTTTTTTTTTTATTCACCTGTACTCATTCAGCTCTTTCAGGTTCTTGCTTTTAAATGTATCTTTAGCTCCAAATGGCCCATCTGAGAGCAGCGAAGGGACGTTAATGGCGTGGAGCCCATGTTTGCTGCTGGTTCCAACAGATACATTCAGCAGAGAGTCTGGAATCAGATAAGCACGAAATGTGTCCGTTTGAATGCACTGCCTCTTCTCATTTCTTCCCAGAAGAAGAGCCTCTGTATGAATTATGGAGTGTCAATGCACACATGTCCTAGCAAAGAGAGATACTCCCCTACCCTTAGTCGCCCCCCCCGCCCCCCCCCCCCCCACCGCTCAGACTGTACATACTGTACGCTACTGCAAGCGCAAATGCAGAAACACACAAGCTTACACACACACACTAACATACACACAAGCAGGCATTCCTTCAACGCACGGCTGAACAGCTATGCATATGAATTTGCAGTCTCTCTCTGTGCTCTCCCTCTCTCTCTCTCTCTCTCTCTGTCTCATCTTCTGCTGCACGTGCTGTGTGTATGTGTGTGTGTGTGTGTGTGTGTGTGTGTGTGCGCGTGTGTGTGTGTGGGCTGCTTGCATACATCTCCTGCCAGAGAGTGTTAATCTGCTTGACTGCAGATCCCAATCAGGGAGCAGAGAAAGAAAAGGAGAGGAGAGAGAGAGAGAGTTAAAGGAGGGAGATGGATAACCGGAGAGAGAGAGAGAGAGAGAGGAGAAAAGGTGGGGTGGTTTTTCCTTAAGCGGCTCATGAGAAAGGCTGGCATCACCACCTCCACTGTCAGGGGTGGTCTGAAACCTCGCTGACACAGGTTCTGGCTTGTGACTGAAGAGGTCTCATGTTTTGTACGGTGGAGGGGGAAAAAAATCGTCCCATCGTGTCACTTAACAAAATACCTCCAAGTCACTTTGTTGCATTTAAAATGTTTTAAACGTCTGTCACTCTCACACGGTTAAAACTTGGGAGCCGGCAGCTCGTCGACTCACAGCTGAGGACTGTGAGGGGTATGACATGACTGGATTGATCCAGACTGATGGAGGGAGAGAATTGCCTCCTCTATTGCCCCCCCCCCCCCTTGCCCCTGCAGTGCTCCCTCCAGGCTAATCCTACTTTGCAATGTCAAACAAATTCCTCCCAACTCCCCTAAGACCTGTCATATCCCTATGGCCTAATCTCCATCGGGCTGAACAAGTTACGCCGTCTTCACTCGCCCGTCCCGCCCAAGTCATGTGACCTTCCACCTTCTGTTACCGCAGATACAAAACACAGGTTTGCATATAGCTTACACCAAGGCATAATCCAATTAAACTTCATGTTATAATTAAGTAAAATGTATGTTTGGGGTGCGTGGGGGGGCGTAGGGGGTGGGGGGGGGGCAGCAGTCGTTTAACACGAACAAAAGACGCTAGTTTGTTTTGGAAATCAGTGATTATGGAGGAAAGAGGATTCACAAATGACAAATGCCGTTTGATATCTCCTAATTTTCTGCGGGGTAATTAATTTGAAAGACTTGTTCAGTGTTTGAAATGTCCAGTCCAAAGGTTTTCACGCTTTGAGCCCAGCTAATCGGCTAACGTTCTCTCCTCAAGTGAGCTGTTATCTGATTGGTCCGCATCTCTTGTTCCTGCCCCCTCCACCCCCCTGTCCCCAACCCTGTAAGCATGTGGGCTCAGTGCCGATGATCTGATGGAGCAGCACCATTAAGCACATGCATAAATGATACTCAGATTGGACGTCTAATGGCTAAAGGCTCTCTTTAAAGAGGATGTCATATGAAGAGAAACAGGAGCTTGCAGGTCATCCTGTGCTGGGATGTGGATGTGTGTGTGTGTGTGTGTGCGCGCGCGTGTGTCGTGTCGCCACGGTAGCGCTCTGTTGCTCGGCAGCATGGCGGTAAAGCCGAAGCTTTAAGTCCAATCTCTTGAGATGGCCTGGGGGCCTGTGCACCCCCCCCCCCCCCCCCCCCCCCCCCAACACGTCGCTCACCACTAATGGGACGTGACATTACATTCTGCCTCTGTGGACAGCAGCCCACTCTCTACGCCTCTCTCCTCCCATACCATAGTGAAAGAGAGATGGAGAAATGGAGTGTGAGAGTGCATCTGAAAGGAAAATAAGCTTTGGGAATTTGAGAGAGAGAGAGAGAGAGAGAGAGAAGGGGGGGGGCAGGGCAAAAGAGGACAGGAATGAGTCAGGCTGAGGAGTCGTGGGAGACAGAATAAGTGTCAGAGAGGAGATGTAGAGAGAGAATGAAAGGAGAGAGAACGAGAAAGAAACGCAATATGGTGTTGAGAGTGATGGCAGAAAGAACAAGGCAGAAAAGGATAGAAAAGCCACACACAGAGAGAGAGAGAGAGAGAGAGAGCGCGAGCGAGGGGGAGAGAAGAGAGAGAGAGAGAGAAGAGGAAGGACAGAGAAAGCGAGCGATAGGGTGAGTGCAGCAGAGGGGGAGGGGCAGGTGAAAGAGTGGAACAGCCAGTCACAGGCTGCATGGCTCTGCAGGGGAATCTTGCCCTGGCAACACAATAGAGGACCCTGCACATGAAAGAGGCAGGCAGTGGGGGAGAGGTGAGCAGGGACAGGTGAACAGATGGAGCTGACTGAGAGACAAGCTGATCAGCTGACTGACTTTTTTTCTTTCTCTGTGTGGGGATATGTGTTAAGGCGAGAGTGAGAGAGTGTGTGCGTGTCTGTGTGTGTGTGTATGTGTGTATGAGTGTGTGTGTGTGTGTGCTCTGGAAAGAGATAGAATGTGTGGTGTGTGTGTGTGTATCTGGAGGTGTGCTGTTAAGTGTGAATAAACAGGATTGCAAACAACTCCCCCTTGTCGCTTCCTTCTTCACAACCAAACACAGAAACAAAGCTTTGTGTTCTGCTCGACTTATTTTTCACAAGATCCTTAAACATCTTGAATTAATCTCTCCACCCCCATTGTTTTATCTGAATGACTAATGAAATGAGATTGAGTTTCGTTGCAATGTATTTTACTCATTGGCGGATCTGATATTTTTGCTCATAGGTTCAGATACAAGAGGGAACAGTAAGAAACGCCCAGTGATGTCCGCTAATATACTTACAAGGTCACTGTGTGGTCACTGACCTTCGAATTTGATCATCCTGAGGGATTTAGTGTTTGTAACTGATCCTTTAGAAAATAGTGCATCTGCGTGAGATTACTTGGATTCATCTTTGTCTCCTTTGTAGCTGTGCCTTGATTATCATTGTTTTGTTTTTGTTTCGTTTCATTTCTTTTTTTTTTTTTTTTTTTTTTTTTTTTTATTTCTTCGTCTAACGAGTGGGGAAGGAGCCGCTCCGCCGTTCGAAGTCTCTTTCTCTGTTTGTTTCGAGGTTCCACCAGCAAAGCTACTTACTCCAAAGCTTGTTTTAGAAATCCTCTCAAAATAAGACCCTTGAATGTTAAAGCCCAAACGTCCTGACACAAACTGCACCGCACAAACTCTCTTTGTGCTGGATTCACCCCCCTCTTTTCTCTCTCAAAACACTTCTGTTGTGTGATGTGGTTTCCGGAATATTTCATACAACGTTTATGGTGTTTAATGTAACCTAGCTGTTTATGGAAACCAAGGCATAATGTCAGTACTGTTCACATGAGCAAATATGTTTTGGTCCCTGAAAAATATTTCAGCTCTGAACGGTTAGCTAAGGATATTAGCCTTTGAAATCGGATCCAGTCGTGACTGTGCTTAAAGTGAGCTGTCCTGTTCTTCCCTTTCCCTCTTTTTAATTGGTTAAGACGTTGCGAAAGAAAGGCTTTAATGGTTGCAACAGTCCGGAGCCTGACGGAGAGGACTCCATTGACCAAAGTCCCTTACAGGACGACAAGTACCGGAAGAACGAGGAGCTGGACATCCTCTTCAAACGATATGGCGTGAGTATGCCTCACTCCTTTTCCTTGCCTTGCTAACCTCCCTCTCTCTCTCTCTCTCTCTCTCTCTCTCTCTCTCTCCTACTCTTCTTTTCTCTCTCTGCCTGTCCCCCCTTTTCCCGGAACCAAGGCTCTGAACAAGAAAGAGCACCGGGACTCTGAGAGCCCTGACCCAGAGGAGCCCTTCTCCCTCACCCCCCGCACTGAGGAGAAATACAAAAAAATTGACGAAGAGTTTGATAAAATGATGCAGAGCTATAGGCTGTCAGTGAGTACCAAGAGTGGAGGCCGCTGTTGGCCATGGCAACCAAACTCACCGAGCACTCTTCCATTTCTCACTCCCCTCCCCCCTTCGTTTCTTCTTTTCCCCCCTTCTCTTTCTTTTTCTTTTCTTTTTATCGCCCCTTAATAAACCCACAATCTCCCCTGAATGTATGTGCTTGGGCAAGGGGAGGTAAAGGAGGTCACTTTAAATAAATAGATAAATAAAGTGAGTAATCTTGAGTTGTTTTTTTCATAAATTCCACCATCCTTAGTGCCCTTCTGAATCTGGCCATTAAAAAGTTACTGTTTATGTGTGTGTGTGTGTGTGTGCGTGTGTGCGTGTGCAATGATTGATAGTCACCTCCAGTTTCCACCATGTTTTCTCCATATTTTTATGATATTTCCCTTAACGACGCCTTTATTTGGCTTTTCTCTAAGAATAGTTCTCTGACTCATCTGGCTCCCTTTTGAGACATTTTCAACGGCTGATTTTTCAATTTGGCAGTGTCAGATGTGCCTTGCTCTGAAGAAGAGATATACTGCGCCATTTGCCAGCTTAACTCCTTAACTAGTTTTACCTTCACAAAGACTCAACGTGATAGCAAAAATATATCTTTTTTTTTTTTTTTTTTTTAAAGCTGAAATGGTGGCTAGTGCTGTTAAAACCATTACATTTTAAATAATGTTCGGAACCACTTAGCTCAGATCTTACCACGCATTTCAAGTTGTTAGTTCCTCTGTTTGTTGCTAAGAGCTCCCAAAACAGCCCGTTGTGGTTGCCATAGCGTCACTGTGAGTGTTTTATCTCGTAAGGACACACGAGGTGGGAGGCCGGTTCCTCCTTTCAGACCCCTCCCCCACTCTGCCCAGCACACCTTTCAGGAGCGATAGCAAACGGAAGCATACAGCACCAATCTCTCAAACAGCAGCATAATCCCCGCAGGCCAGAACAACCCCTAATCCTGTTCATCTGTGAATCTACACATACCAGCACTTTCTAAACAGCACATTATAGTCCGGGCTCTCGAAAGCAGGAAGTCTTACACCTTTTCACCGTTGAAAGCCATAAAGTCGTCTGTTTGTTTATTTCAGTCGCTCGTGATTTTAATACCATTTAAAGGTAAACATTCTAGTCCAGCAGTTTAATCCTTTTGTTTGTGGTTTTAGAGAAATCGACTCTTTCGGGTTGCAGTGTGTTACTGGCAGAGAGCTTAAAAAGGATTAGGAAGAGGTTTCATCAACATCCAAATCTGAATTAAGTTAAGAGAAGGTTAAAGGTCATACTCAAGATGTTAGACCTGAGTCAGTCACCTTGAATCGTTGTCCCCAGCCTGCTCTGCAGCTCACATTAATGTTCCATCCACCGCTGTTTATAAATGCAGCGAGATTTCGTCAAAGTTATGGGGACTTTTCGCAGGACAAGAGAGATTTCGTAAAACTAGGACATCGGTCTAATTCATTGTGATGGCATTACGTTTAGAAAGCTCTGCAGTAAACTCTGCGGAGGTAAAAAGATTTTTTTCTCTGTACCGCCACAGAAGTACATCATTGGAAAATGTTCCCACTACAAGCATCTAGCTTCAGTTGTCATCAGTAAGCAAGCAATCCAAATTAAACCCGTGTTATTTAATGAATTAGTTCTAGACAAGCTATATACTTAGATTGCCAGATACAAAATAACTTCAGCAGTTTACAGCCATGGAGTCATTTTTTTTATTCCCAGCCTGCTACTAAGTTTCTGTCTCTTTAGAGTGCACCATCTCACCCACACAACACAGCTGAACTCTTAATCGTAATGTACCTCACTGTCAGTAGCATCTCCCCATGGTGTCACTGCTATGTAGTACTGAATTAAACCACATCACCTTTTGCTCTGACTCATACACAGAAGGACAGACAGTGTCCTGTCCACAGGATCTACTCCTGTCTGATGTGCTGTCCAGTGCTGTATGCTCCTGGTGGTTTATTTATTTATCTATTTGTTTTTTTTTTTTGTTGTTTTTTTTCCCCCTCCACACAGCTACTCCCTCACACTAACCTTGCTCCCCTTGCTCCCCGCCTGGCCAGTGTGTAGTGCTGTAACCCAGCCCAGGGCTACTGTCTGATCCTCAGGCCTGGCCAGCAGCATGCCAGACCAGGCTTAGTCAGTCAGCCTGGTTCCCCGCCAGCCTCGTCATTGGACTGTAGCACTGTCTCCTCCACTGCGTAGCAAACATCACAAAACTCAATTTATTCTTTAATTAGGGCAACATATCAGTTTACAGATGATTTAAAAAAAAAAAAAAAACAAAAAAAAAAAAACAACTTCCACTAGCTTTTGAAGAATCTCGGCTTTCTCCTCTCTGATCTCTTCCTTTGGTATTTCTGCCTGAAAGAAGAGCCGATAAAAGAGTGAGATAAAACAGCAGGGTTACGTCGATATCTAAATATGTTAAAGCAGCCTACATATGACTTTAGTGAAGGTTATGAGTGACAGAGTCTAAGCACATATGCCCTTCCCCTCCCTTCTATCAAAGACACTTCATGGATGTCCTCATCAAACTGAGCAAGGGCAGAGAGAGGGAGAGCGAGAGAGAGAGCGAGAAAGAGAGAGAGAGAGTGTGAGAGGGAAGGACATAGTGTTAAGGAATGTAGCAGAACAGCCAGACTAACTCAGTTAAACTGGGTCCCACCCAGGACACAGGAGGCCATCCGTGGCCCACATTCTAAGAATAGTGGCCCTGCTTTTGCTCAGGAACATGGGAAAATGGGTTGCCGCCGTCATGAGGTTCTGGACAGTTTGAGTGCACTGGCTGCCGAAGCTAGCCAATTGCTTGTCCCAGACAAATGGTAAACTTCCAATCCAGCTGACTCAGGCTTCCCGATGACCAATCAGATGCTGCTGTTCGGCCTCTTATAAAACAATGTCACTCCTTCCCTGCTCTGAGGTCCTTGGGCCTCTTAATGACCTTCACAAAGAAGATGCACTTAAATATTGTGTCAGATATTTTCCTGCTTTGGTCAATGGCCCATTTTGACCCAGCCGTCAATACAGGGACACTTCTCAGGATATGACGTCGTAAATATATATGACTGACTTGTTATCTAATTTTCTAATTTTTCCACCTTCATTTTTCACCATCTAAGTGTGACTCATTTTAGAGTGATTTGATCTGCAATTTAACTTGTGAAGAGATTGCTAGAGATAATTTGCTTCTCCATTAATTTCCGTTAGGACGTGAGGGAAAGTAACTTTGCACGAGATTCTTCGCGATTATCAGCACACGATCTGCTTCTTGGAGTTTCCACAAGTCACCGGCATGCCATGAGTCTGTGTTTGTGTGTGTGTGTGTGTGTGTGTGTGTGTGTGTGTGTGAGCGTGTGTGTGTGCGTGCGTGCGTGTACGTCCTTGATATATGTGTGTTTGCGCTAATGCCCCTCAACGACAAATCTTTTCTATCTATCTCCCCGCAGTCTGCAGTGCCACCGCCCGCTTTCTCCATGCCAGTCACAGTTCCCGTGTCCAATCAGAGCCCTCTGCAGTTCAGCAACCCCAGCAGTGCCCTCGTCACCACCTCCTTCGTCACGTCCACGCTCACAGATCCCCGCCTCCTGTCGCCACAGCAACCAGCTCTCCAGAGGAACACAGTGTCTCCTGGGTTACCACAGCGACCAGCCAGCGCAGGTGAGCAAAGAGCGGCTCGGTTCACTGGGGTGTTGGAAGATTTCCCGTTCGGTTCTGCCGGGGTTTTACGTACGGTGCAGACTCGCGCCGAAAAACGAAAAGCTCGTCCGTGTGTTTTTTTTAGAAACCCTTTGGCAGCAAAGAACAAACGCTCCAAAGAAAACGTAAACATAAACACAAATTGAGGTTTGTTGTCGTTATGGAAGTGAACGTCGGGAGACCGATGCCTTTCCGTTCTAATGACCAATAACACACTTTCTCATTTCTCAGGGGCTCTTTTAGGAGGTGACCTCAACAACTCAAATGGAGCATGTCCGAGCCCAGTGGGTGAGTGTGCAAATTACTCAGTCCTCCCTATAGCATCCAAAAGAGCACTCCCTCCATATAAAACACCCGGAGGCTTACCACAATCACCTGTCCACAAAAGGCCTACTTTGCATAACACCCTGCGTCCTCTCAGCCTTAGCATGACTAACTTTTCTAGCTCTTGAGCCATACGATAGGTGGTGTGTTTTAATTCCCATAGCAACACAATCCAGATAGGTTGTCACTGGTGGTCCAATAGACTGGTGACTGATAGTGCCGTCACCTTCCCCCACTTTCGTGTCGGACACGGCCACACCTGTTAGTCAGCGACAGCTGAGGGTCACAGGACGAACTCAAAGCTTGTAAACAGCCCCGAGGGATGATGGGAAGGGGGGAAGGAGGGGAAAATGACAGACATGAATGACACGAACGGTCTGGTCCTAACACTCCTGCCCCCTCTCCACCCGTTCAGCTGCTCCTCTATGTCTACACCCGTCTATGCCACCGTAACCCCCCTTCCCCCAACACACACACACACACACACCTTTTAGATGAGGCCTTCTCTCCAGACTCACCCCCAGCAGAGTCACTGACAGCTGTGGTTATTAACCTAATGCCTCAAATCCTTTTCTTGAAGAAAAGGTTGGCTAATTAACACTTCAAAAAATTGCCAATGCAAAAAAGAAAAAAAAAAAAAAGCCAGAGAAATCGTAATGAAGAAAACCAGCGGTTACGGGATGGGAGGAAGGGCTGTGTTTATGCAGTTTAACACTGGCTTTGATGTGGTAAACCGAGCACAAGGTCATCTTGTAAACCCGTGGAAGTGCCGATCTCTCCTTGTTTCAGTGGCTGTTCCTCCGCCCCCCTCCCCCCCCCTCTGATCCCTGCTGTCCCCTCCATTCTCAGCTGTTGTGTGGAGGGTTGAGCACAGGGGAATGTCACCATTGACGTCACACAGCATTCCTGGCATTCCCACGCCCGGCTCGGAGTAATAGGAGCTTCTCTGCCTCCGGGGAGTGATAGAGAGAGAGAGAGAGAGAGAGAGAGAAGGGGGGGCAAAGATTTGAGTCCTTGGGGTGGCAGGGCCAGAACGCACTACTCCCCCCCCACACACACTCGCACTTATCCCCCCCCCCCCCCCTCCCTCCCCTATCCCAAAACTCTGTTCTAGCTTCAGGTTTCCTAGCAGAGACTGGGGGGGGCTATCACAGAACTCCACCTCTTACCAGTAACTTGTTGCAGTTCCCTTTGCAATATGTTTCCATTCAAAGCCAGTGACGCATTGACCAAACAGATGCCAGTCACTTGTCCCAAAGCAGCAAATTCATTGGGTAACTCTGGGTTGTGAGCCTATTACACAGAGTCTGTCAGGTCTTAGATGTGTCATTGTACTTCCCAAATTGACACTGCTGTTTGAAGTTAGAGTAGATTTCTTCATTGACCACATATGTTTTCACTCTTTGTGCTCAGCTTGGTTTGTATGCTTACAAAACCCGTTTCGCTGCGTAAAAGTTCCCCAACCAATCTAACCACTGCCGTGGTTTCTCTCTTCCTTGTCATTTCGCTTGCAAATACGGTGGTGAGGTATGCGTGGGGTGAAAAGTCACTTGTTGCCGTAGCGTTGCTATGCGAATTTCGCCGGCTCTTCCTGTACTGATAGCATAGTGTTGCTTGTAGTTCTGAGCCAGAGGGGTGTGTTCTGGGAAAGTCCCTGTTGCTCTCATGAACCCAGAGAGACACACTCAGCCTCTCCTGCCACTGCAAACACAGCAAGGCTTCTCTCAAAAGCAACACTAAACATGGCCACAGATTAAACACCAGTTATTATTAATCCCTCATTTATGTCGTAATAGGTTTATAAGCCTGGGAAATAGGGGATTAAGTTTACAACACAAGAGTAGTATTGTTGCGTAGGCAGATGCCAGGGAGGGAAACGTTGTATCGTAATGCGATTAATCAATCTTCTTTTTGACTCCTGGAAGAGAAAAAAAACCTCCAGAAGACGTTCAGCTTATTTATGTTTGTTTTCTTTGAAATACAGTTCTGTATCCACGGAAAAAAACGGGAAAATAGAAAAAAAAAATGGCAGGCACGAGACTATAGTTGCATGTTCTGGGCTGTCGTATTGATGGGAATGTCTCATGTTTCTGTTTTATTTCCCCAGCGAATGGGTACATCAGTGCCAGGGCCTCCCCAGGACTCCTCTCCGTGTCCAACGGCAACAGCATGGGGAAAGTAGTTCCGGCCAAGTCTCCACCTCCGCCCAGTCCTCAGATGGTGAACAGCCGCAAGCCGGACCTCCGGGTCATCACTTCCCAGAGCGGAAAAAGCCTGATGCAGCTGGTGAGCAGATCTACGGCAGCCCACAAGGGCCAAAACCAGGCCACCTATGACTCTCGTTTGATAGCAAACAATAAAATACAAAACAAAAGAAAAAAAAAAAAACGGCTTCCAGTCAATATCTCAAGCAGGAAGCGTATAGTCTGCACCGCTTTGATAAAGCTTCAAATGTAATTTATCTGCTCGGATAATTAGAGTTGAAGGATGTATAGATTAGCCTCAGCGTGGGAGAAAAGGTTCTCTCTGACTGAGCTACTGAAAGAAACATGTGACCCATCAAATCGCCTACATAACCTTGGATTCCCCTGCCAAACCACACAGGCTTTCGAAAACATCTTCCTTTATGTCTTTCCCCCGCTGCTCAGTGTTTTGACTGTACTCAGAGAAGCTCTATGTCATGTAAACACCACTGACTTCTTAGTTGCTTTGAAACCTTATTCCAAAACCCTGTTCCACGTTCAGCTCAGGATCGGTAGAGATCATTGTTGTGGAGGAAGTGTCAGGTGTATTGGTGGTGTCTTAAAAACAGAGATTTGATGCCTCCTGTATTCTGTCCCCCCACTCCCCCCCCCCCCCCCACCCCGCCCCTCGCAGACAGACGAAGAGCTGGAGTTGGTGAGTGAGGTGAATTGCTCTCCTGACTTGACTGTTGTGCTGTGAACGTACTGTGTTTGAGGATTTCCCTGTTTGTTTGGTTGGTTTTGTTTTGTGTTGTTTTAACACACGGTTTACTTTTCATTTTCCACCTGACTTTTACATCAGTGAACGTGTGAGCATGTGATGTGTGACATTCATCACGGTTTGACTGCGACACAGGAGGATGTGTCCTGATTATTTCCAAGATTATGTTCGTGCATGACATTGGTTATTAATGGTACAATTACTAACATTCCAGCTCTTACAAAAAAAAAAAAAAAATCAGTGTGAAATGTCGTACACAGAAGCTATCAATGCAGAAAGGAGCTAAAATGCACAAACGTTTTTTTATAAGCATAAACAAGCAATTAGCGCGTGTGTCGTTGAACTGGGGTGCAGTGTATGTTTAAGTCAGTGTTGAGATGGAGCAAATGCCTACTCTCACGCTGCATCGAGTGAATGCACACACGGGTTGAGTGCACACAAGAGGGTCAAATAGAGAACTCAGCCGAGTGGAAGCCATCTCTCCTGAGAGGCAACAGAAGCTCTACCCTCTCTCTCTCTCTCTTTCTCTCTCCCCCTCTCTCTCTCTCTCTCTCTCTCTCTCTCTCTTCCTATCTCACGCTCTCTCTCTTTCTCTTTCTTCCTATCTCACGCTCTCTCTCATATGTATACATATGTATATACATCCCTGTATCTCTCTCTCTCTTTCTCTCTCTCTGTATCTCTGTATTTCTCCCTCTGTTTCTCTGTCTGTTTCTCTCTCTCTCTCTCTCTCCTCCTTGTCTTGTCAGGGCTGTTAATGATGACCTGTGACACATGCAGCGCTCACAGCTAATGCACAAACAGCCAGAGGGTGGCTCTCACTCTTCACCTCCCACCTGTGCGTGCTATGAGTGTGTGTTCGCCCTAGAGTACGTCCAAGGCAAAGCTCAGTTAAATCCCATTTGAGTGTTGCTCAAGTACATTCGTTGCATTTGAAAACACATACTATTCATCCAGATCTACATACTAACTTTCAGTTCTGCATACTCAGAAGTGTTTTTTGAAGAAGAGACACTTGCGATGTTGTTTTGGCCCCGCCTGGCCCCGCAGACACCCCGTGCCTCTCGTTGCATCGCCGTTCTGTGTTGAAGTAGTCCCTCGTGGTTTCGCATGTGCCTGGATCAGCATGGATCACAATGCCTATAAGACATAGTGTCGCTTTGAGCGCTTTTTGCTGGCTGACAGTGTTGGTAGAAAGACTGTCAGGGAAAACTAAGGGACTTTTTATGGTTTTTGTTTTGTTTTGTTTATTTTTCCCCACTTAAAAGAAAAGTGACGAGGACATCATTTCTTTACCGGTGTTTGTCAAAGGAGAAGTGATTTTTTTTTTTTTTTCTTATACATTCCTATGATAAAGAGCACAAACACAAAACTGGTCAGACTGGTGAAAACTAGTTTCTATAGTAGAGATTACAGTACCTGTCAAATAGATCCTACTGTTGCACTGTAAATCACTGCACATCTGTGTCCTGCACCTCTTCTTTAGTCTCCCTGTCAAGTTCTTTTTTTTTTTTTTTTTTTAAATTTAAACATATCCTTTTTTTTTAAACACATCTTTTTTTGTTTGTTTGTTTGTTTTTTTTAGGCCTGAAAGTTAAGGTTGACTTTTGATCTCTCACACTGACAGAAAACTATCTCTGACCTTCTGTTTCTCCCAGAATGCTCAGCGGTTAGGCGCCTCTCAAGTGACCCAGCCGCTCACCACACCGGTGGTCTCCGTGGCAACGCCGAGCCTCCTGACTCCATTTTCCATGCCCACAGCCTACAACACAGGTGAGGGGCATGACATAAAAGAGAGGAATTTAATATAGCAGAGACAAGTCCGGTTTAAAACAGTCACCTTCAACCCAGGCCTGTGTCTGAGGAGTCAGTCAAGTGAAACATAACAGAATATCACAGTTCAATACCGCTGATATAAAGCAACGCTGCACGCGGCTGCCCACTGCTCCTAGTATATACATAGGATGGGTTAAATGCAGAGGACAAATTTCCCCACGGGAATCAATAAAGTACTTCTTCTTCTTCTTCTTCCTCTTCATCTAAAAAAGCTTGACTTCATTTAAGCACTGGATGATAGAGAGGCAAACAGCTGTTCAGTCCTGCTGACAACAGTATAGAGTACAAGACAGCACAGCATGGCTTCTTTCATCCTTCTTTTTTCTTCCTGTCTCTCTCTGTCTCTCTCTCTCTCTCTCTCTCTCTCGTTTTCATCTATTTCTCTCATTCCGCTTTCTTTTGTTGTTACTTTTTAAAAAAAGATGCACCAACTCAAGGCCAGATAATGTATTTTAGCTATTATTATTGTAGAGCGAAATCATGGCATATTCCCTTCTATTATCATATGCATTATGCATATGATCAAACAACTATAGAATGATTTGAATCCCATGCCTTTAATATTAAAATCATTGGAATAAATCTGCATTAAACGTTTCGCTCTCTTTTCATCTCAGAGTATCAGCTGACAAGTGCAGATCTTACAGCACTCCAGGCTTTCACGCCGCCGGGTGCGCTGTTGCCTGGTAACATGTCCACTTGGCAACAGCAGCAGCAACAGCAGCAGCAGCAGCAAGCATCGGTATCCCAGCAACCGCAACCACAGCAACAGCAACAACCGGCACCACAGCAGCTGAGTCTGGCCTCTCTCAGTAACCTTGTGTAAGTTCTTAAAAGCACGTGCACACACCAGTACACACACACGCACACGAACACGAACACGAACACATAATTGCACATGTAAAAACCTGTGCCAACAGTTGCCCTTTAACCACAGTTCCAATAGTGTGAGCCCACAAAACCAGCTCTTCCTTCCTTCCTGAGTCGATGTGCTGACTTACCAGCCAAGCACTATGAAGCACAGCCCTAGTTAGGAAGTTGTGAAGTTAAGGGGGGGGGGGGGGGGGGGGGGCTTTCTGCTGTTGGGTTTTTGGAGGGTTTTTTTTTTTTTTTTTTCCATTTACTGTAGTTTGTATGATTCATGAATAATTTGCATTTATTTCATCAAAACATTTGAGTGATTTTTTTTTTTTCCCGTTTTCATTTGGGTTTCCAGTTTTGGTAAAACGAACATGTTGTTTTTCTAACCAGAGCCCCTCAGTGCTGGTTTAGTATGAGTGTTGTGCCCTGGGAGGCTGGGGTTGGGGAATGAGCCTTGCCAGAGGTCACATGTGTCTTTCAGGGTGATCTGTGGCTGGAGAACATCACTTTCTTTTGTAATATTCAATAGCCAATAGCCACAGGCAAACCCTGCGTACATCAAGTGGCTGGTTTCAAGTGAAGGTCAGTGTAAGTTTAATAGTAGCATAACATCACCATATGATCTAGGCATCTTAACTGTGATCCTCTGAAGTAGTTCTTCATCTTAAAATCAAAGCTATCTTACAAGCAGCATCTTTTCCTGATCACAAATAAGCTCTATATCCCACCATGTACAAAGCACCTATTCAGTTCCCTTGCCTAATGGGCATAAACAGTGTGTTTTCTTCCCAAGAGGTTGACCTAAATAACAGTTCTCTCTCTCTCGCCCTCTCTCTCTGTCTCTCTCTCTCACTCTCTCTCTCTTTCACTCACTCACTCTCTTTCTCCCTCTCTCTCTTTCTCTTTCTTTCTTTCTCTATCTCTCTCTCTTTCTCTCTCTCTCTCTCTCTTTCACTCACTCACTCTCTCTCTCCCTCTCATTCTTTCTCCCTCTCTCTCTTTCTTTCTATCTTTCTTTCTTTCTTTCTTTCTTTCTCTCTCTCTCACACTGGCTTCTTCCCTGTGGGGGATCAGGCACTGTCCCCCCTCGCTCCCTCATTTTTTTTTTTAAATCTTCTCTTTCTCTCTGATATTTTTCCTCCCTCTGTACTAAAGGTGTTCTAGCATAGTTGTTAATGATGTGTAATAGCAGCTGGAGATAGAGGTAGCAACGTAGTGCGGAAACTCATTCTTTGTTAATGGTAAATACAGGTCTGTTGATTGCGGCGTGTTTACCTCAGTGAAACAAGTTCTCTTTCTCTCTCTCTCTCTCTCTCTCTCTCTCTCTCGCTCACTCTCTCTTTTTCTAACTCTTTCTCTCACTGGCTAATGGCCCTGTGTGTGTGTGTGTGTGTGCTCTCGTCTGTTTACAGCATGTGGGGCGCAGACAAACAGAACGGGGAGATGGCTAACTGCATCTCCAGTTTTGCAGCCAACCTCAGGTGAATGGGCATTGCCCCTCGTGACCTCTCTCTCTCATGTCTGTCTAACTGCTGCCCTTCTTCTCATTGACAGTCGCACGTTTAGGAATTAAGACAGACAGATAGATCGATAAGATTAGATAATGCAGTGCACATGATTTGTGGCTCTTAGACCATTTCACAACAGACATTTGGGGTAGGGGTTATTTCAGTGTCTTCACGTGGTTCCCTTTGCTTCTGTGGTCGTTGCATTATTGCTCTCTTTTTTTTCTTTGTTATGATTATTGCTCATGTCAACGTCCGTCTCAGTGTTTTGTCAGTGGATGCAAGTCAGACTTTAAAGAAGAGTGAAAAAAAGGTAACTTTCACCTGTTGTCTGGTTTGAAAAGTTCAGCGAGTTGAAATGTTTTCAATACACAAGTGGCATAGAGGGGAAGAAAAAAAAACGAGAGAAAAAAAGAAAACGAAAAAAAGCCCCTCTTCAGTCCTGTGTGTGGGGTTTGAAAGCATGAGGCTGACTGCTTACAGGTTCCTGCTGTGTGCATTTGAAGAGACCCTCAGCAATAGACTGAGTCACCAGCAGCCTGGACACACTCTACAGACGTGTTCAACAAACCTGCTTCACTCCCTGCTTTATACACGCTGAAAAGACACAGCCATGCTCAACAAACCTGCTTCACTCTGTTCTGTCTACACGCTAAAACACACACAGCCATGCTCAACAAACCTGCTTCAGTCTGTTCTGTCTACACGCTAAAAACACACAGCCATGCTCAACAAACCTGCTTCACTCTGTTCTGTCTACACGCTAAAAACGCACAGCCATGCTCAACAAACCTGCTTCACTCTGTGCTTTATACACGCTAAAAACACACAGCCATGCTCAACAAACCTGCTTCACTCTGTTCTGTCTACACGCTAAAAACGCACAGCCATGCTCAACAAACCTGCTTCACTCCCTGCTTTATACACGCTAAAAACACACAGCCATGCTCAACAAACCTGCTTCACTCTGTTCTGTCTACACGCTAAAAACGCACAGCCATGCTCAACAAACCTGCTTCACTCTGTGCTTTATACACGCTAAAAACACACAGCCATGCTCAACAAACCTGCTTCACTCTGTTCTGTCTACACGCTAAAAACACACAGCCATGCTCAACAAACCTGCTTCACTCTGTTCTGTCTACACGCTAAAAACACACAGCCATGCTCAACAAACCGGCTTCACTCCCTGCTTTATACACACTAAAAACACACAGCCATGCTCAACAAACCTGCTTCACTCTGTTCTGTCTACACGCTAAAAACGCACAGCCATGCTCAACAAACCTGCTTCACTCTGTTCTGTCTACACGCTAAAAACACACAGCCATGCTCAACAAACCTGCTTCACTCTGTTTTGTCTACACACTAAAACACACACAGCCATGCTCAACAAACCTGCTTCACTCTATGCTTTATACACGCTAAAAACACACAGCCATGCTCAACAAACCTGCTTCACTCTGTTCTGTCTACACGCTAAAAACACGCAGCCATGCTCAACAAACCTGCTTCACTCTGTGCTTTATACACGCTAAAAACACACAGTCATGCTCAACAAACCTGCTTCACTCTGTGCTTTATACACGCTAAAAACACACAGCCATGCTCAACAAACCTGCTTCACTCTGTTCTGTCTACACGCTAAAAACACACAGCCATGCTCAACAAACCTGCTTCATTCCCTGCTTTATACACGCTAAAAACACACAGTCATGCTCAACAAACCTGCTTCACTCTGTGCTTTATACACACTAAAAACACACAGCCATGCTCAACAAACCTGCTTCACTCCCTGCTTTATACACACTAAAAACACACAGCCATGCTCAACAAACCTGCTTCACTCTGTTCTGTCTACACGCTAAAAACACACAGTCATGCTCAACAAACCTGCTTCACTCTGTGCTTTATACACGCTAAAAACACACAGCCATGCTCAACAAACCTGCTTCACTCTGTTCTGTCTACACGCTAAAAACGCACAGCCATGCTCAACAAACCTGCTTCACTCTGTTCTGTCTACACGCTAAAAACGCACAGCCATGCTCAACAAACCTGCTTCACTCTGTTCTGTCTACACGCTAAAAACACACAGCCATGCTCAACAAACCTGCTTCACTCTGTTCTGTCTACACGCTAAAAACACACAGCCATGCTCAACAAACCTGCTTCACTCTGTTCTGTCTACACGCTAAAAACACACAGCCATGCTCAACAAACCTGCTTCACTCTGTGCTTTATACACGCTAAAAACACACAGCCATGCTCAACAAACCTGCTTCACTCCCTGCTTTATACACACTAAAAACACACAGCCATGCTCAACAAACCTGCTTCACTCTGTTCTGTCTACACGCTAAAAACGCACAGCCATGCTCAACAAACCTGCTTCACTCTGTGCTTTATACACGCTAAAAACACACAGCCATGCTCAACAAACCGGCTTCACTCTGTTCCTTATACACACTCAAAACAGCCAACTGGACACGCATTACAGGCTTATTCAACAAATCTGCCTCACTCAGTGTTTTATACACACTGAAAACGTACGGACATGTTCAACAGTCCTGCCTCATTCTGTGCTGCATACACACTGAAAACTCAGAGAGCACACGCTGTAGCCTGCATCCTTAAACAGTCAGTAGGTTGGGACATTAAAATCATTCAAATCAGATGTGGTACATATCTGTATCCCATATATTTTTGACGCCAGTTGCTCCTAATTGCTTTGGATTTTGTGGGTTGTTCAATGGAAATTGCTTTAAAACCCTGGAGTAAGTTTAGGTTTAAATTTGGTTTAAGAGATGAGTTTTTTTATTTTTTTTTTTTTTTCGTTCCCCCTTTTCTTGGTAGCAATGAAAATGGTTTTATTTAATACGTAGGCTCTCAAGAGTCTAATGCGATTTTTTCTTTTTTTTTTAACTCTTGTCAAAGTGGGTAGGGAATTGTCTCTTGTTCAGCAGAGTCAAATTTCAAGGTCCTTCACCCAATTAAAAAGAAATGGGTTTTGATAACCAGATGCACTGGATGTCTTTTGAGTGCTGTCTGTTTTGGCCATGCTGCTGGAGAATTCTGATGTTTATCAGTTTGCCAAAAAAACAAACTGCTTTATAATAGCTGTACAGTTTCAAAGATTTGTCAGTTTGTCGAGATGGTTTTGTTTGATGGGTGTTTGGGGGGGGGGGTCTCAAATTACTGCTATTTTGCCCAAATTGAATTTTAATATTAGGCATGAAAATAGACACCCTCTGTAGAGTTATATAAGCACATTTGTTTAAATTATAAGTATTTTAGTCCTGTTTGTCATTATGTTCTTCTCTAAAATAGAGAGCAGTGTTTGGAAGTACAGTCTGTTCCACGTCTCTGAAAGAAACCCTTTAATACTACTTTTGCCCTGTAGGGGGCTCAAAACTCCCCTTGTGTCAGATGGCAGCTTCTGACAGCCACCCGATGAAATTATACCAAAGGATGAAGGAATGTTAACCATTCTGAATGTCATGTTTTCTCATTCGGGTCTTTAAAATTTGCAGCCAGAAAAAAAGTGGGAGCAAAAGAGAGAAAAATTTGATAAAAAAAAGTCCAGAGAGGATCACTTAACACGGCACAGGAAATGGTTTGCCTTTGTTATAACATCATGTTTGACTGTGTCCTGACCGTAAACTAACGGCGTTCATAGTTTGCATTCATTTCATATATCAGTGTGCAAGAGGCTTCATACTGAATACAACTCATAACGCTCCTCGTTCACCTTAACTGGGAGCAGCTGTTACATTTCTCTGAAAAGCAGCAGGAAAATTACTTCCATTTTTTCTCCCACCCAGTGGCCAATCAGTAAAGTGTGCCTTGCCTTCTGACTCACCTGCTCTTTCCAATCTAAATGTTAATGTCATGTCAACTGCAACCTACAGCTTTGTCTACTTCTCTCTCTCTCTCTCTTTCTCTCGCTCTCGCTCTCTCTCTCTCTCGCTCTCTCTCTCTCTCTCTCTCTCTCGCTCTCGCTCTTTCTTCTTAATTTACTTAATCATGTTTCTTTATTTCTCGTCCCTGTAAATGCTATGTTTCCCCTGCATGCTAGATCTCTGTTTTTTTCCACCTGCACATTCTGACAAGATATTTTACATTAGTAAAGTTGAGAAAGATGGGGTTTGTGTATTTTCTCTTGTAAAATCATATTCACATGATTAGGATGCTGGGGGGGGGGGGGGGGGTGTTGTTCTCATTCTTATTGCTGTTAATGTTTTCTTAGTAACTGCATATCAACATTACATGTTTATGTTGTGAGAGTACAAATATGTTAGTTGTGGGGTGTTTTTTAGGCCTCCGTAGGATTATCTCAGAGCAGAGAGACTGATGGATATGATGTTGTATACCCTTCATTAGGTCTTCATTTGCTCTTTCTCTCCCTCTCTCTCTCTCTCTCTCTCTCTCTCTCTCTGTTTTGGGTTTGTCTTAATATTGGTAAGAATATAGTAAAGGCATTAGGGTCTGTTCCACAGTCTGAGTATAATGATGATTTCAAGCTCCTTGGGCCTGTGACATCAGAAAAGCTTATTTAACTCAACTGAAACATACTTATACTCTATCTCCTGCACACGCTCTTCAGAAGAAGAACAGAATATTGGTGAGAATATGGTCAAAAATCCCGAGGTGAAGGAATAAGCTGTTATTATATTGTGGTGCATTCCTGTCTCTCAGTGAGGTGTAGGTGAGAGTGTAGTTTAAATACAGATGGGAAAGAATAAAGCGTTAGTGTGTGTTGTGCTGCATTCCCGTCTCTCAATGAGGTGTAGTGTTCCAACAGTGTGTTTTTCCCCCGCAGTGTCACCTCTCAAAGCAGCTTACTCATGGCCAGAGAGGAAGGGCTCAGCTGGTAGGCCTACTGTATCACCTCCTCCTATTGCTGTGTGTCTTTCTGTCTTTCTTTCTTTCTCTTTCTTTCTTTCTTTCTTACTTAGTTACTTACTTACTCCTTCTCCTTCTCCCTTTCCCTCTACTGTTCTTCTCTCTCTCTCTCTCTCTCTCTCTCTCTCTCTCTCTCTCTCTCTCTCTCTCTCTCTCTCTCTCTCTCCCTGCTTTGTGCTTCTGGCTGCCATAGCTGGCCTGACTCGGCTGTGAGCGTGGGCTTTGTCTCTGTCACAGACTTGCTGAATTGGCCCTTTTTTTTGTCCCTTCAGGAATAGCAACAAGACCCATGTGGCAATACCATCAATCTACCTGCACAAGTCCATAAGGCATAGCTGTCTCTTTCTCTCTCTCTCTCTCCTGCTTCCTGCTCCCTGTCTGCCTTGTTCTTTCTGCCTCTCTCCTCCTTTCTCCCTGTCCCTCTCTCTCTCTCTCTCTCTCTCTCTCTGTCTATTTCTCTCTCTCTGTCTATCTAGCATGTAGATGAGGTGCCTAGCTTACAGACAGGGTTTGTTGGCAGCTGCTTGGTGCCTACATTTGCTGAGGCACAGGCACTGAGACAGGGCTGGTTCAGAGACGAAGGGCCAGTTTTTCTGGCCTGGTTGATTGAGAATGTCTGTTTGTGAGAGCAGAGCATGGTAGCGCTGTCATTACTGTGACAAGAGCCAGGGGCCAGACTGAGACTGCATGGCTTGAGAGAAGCGTGCTTCCGTGTGGCCTCCATAAGCACTGTGTCTGTGTTGTCTCCTCGTCATGTCTGATGGAGCGACCCTCCCCCCTGGGCGGGGGTGGGGGCGGGGGCAGGGGCAGGGGCGGGGGCAGGGGCAGGGGCGGGGGGAGAACGTTAACGGACGTCAGCACCATCCACCACTCAGCAGCCTCCCTGTTTTCGCATTATTGTTTTGGACATTGGCACTGTCAGTTTGCGTCTTAAGAAAAGTGGACTGATAGACGGTGTTTACCGTATGTCACTGTGGCGTCTGCACTGACTGTCGTCTCTGTGATATTCCAAGTTCTCGTCTGATGTATTGGAGTAATGGTGTGTGTAACTGCACAGTCGATGACCTTTTCTCTCTCTCTCTCTGTCTCTCTCTCTCTCTCTCTCTCTCTCTCTCTCTCTCTCTCGCTCTTTCTCTGTGTGTGGACAGGCCCGCAGGTCATATACCTCAGGGTGGTACGCTGACTGTCAACACTAACCCCAACGTAAGCATCAAGTCCGAGCCGGTGTCACCCAACCGGGACCGCAGCACCCCCAGCTCCACCGCTGCGGCCGCGGGGGCGGGGTCGGGCATGGCGGGCGTGGCCCAGTACCCAGGAGCGCTGCGCTTGGAACCGACGGGCCGCTCTCCCGTCGACAGCCTCAGCAGCAACGGCAGCTCGTACGAGGGCAGCGACCGGGACGACAACGGCCAGCAGCGGGGGGCCGATTTCGGCTCCAACATGGGTCTCCTCAGGCCCTCGGGAGAAGCCACGACGGAGCAGGAAGGAGCCAACGTGAAACGCATGAGACTGGATACCTGGGTTACATAAATACACACATATACACGTTGGCGTGTAGAGAGGGAGGGGGAGGGAGAGAGTGCTCTGCCCTCACTCACTCACTCACTTGTTCACCCCTTTCTGTAATACCCCCAAATATACCCCCCCCCAACACACACACACACACCCTGACATGGTCACACCCAAACACAAAACATGCATGCACTCTGGCTGACCCTCTGTTTCTCTCTTATGGTCTTTCTCTCTCTCTCCTTCACACACAGATGTAGTGGTATGCGTTTCTGTATGCACACAAATACACACACACACACACACACACACACACACACACACACATAAATATATAGATATATATATATATATATATACACAAACATACACACACAGCCCTCATGGACATGGACAATCCAGGGATTATATTATACATGTCAATCTATAGTAGGGCTGTCGGATGAAGTGAGATTAATGACGGTCTTTGGTTTTTGAGTTTTGTGGTTTTTGTTTTGGGGTTTTTTTGTTGTTGTCATTGATTTTTTTTCCTCCTTCTAGATCGTGCTGGGTTAGAGCAGACTGCTGCAGAGGTGGCCCAAATAGGGCTTAGATTCAAATCTGTACCGTCTTTTCCTCCCTGCCAGTCCTCCAACGACAAGTTTTTAACCGGTGGTTGTCATGGTTTTGATCGTTAATCAAGTTCAGCCGTTCTGTGGTGAAATGGTGTGACCAACAAAAACCAAGCCGCTTTGCTGTATTTCTCCTGGCTGGCTGCGATTTCCAGCTAAAGAAGAAGATTTCTTTTTGTCTCTCTCAGAGAGCAATGGGCCCCATTAGTGCTTTATCCTTTTTATGAACAGATTTATAATCTCCGTTTTTCTGACATATTCCTCTCCTAACCTGCCTGTGGCGTTTGCTGATGTTTTTTTGTAGCAGGTCACGGTCACAGTGTGAATCTGACTCGTACACAATGACAAGCTCTACCAGTTTCAGACGTTTGGTTTTGTTTTGGGGTTGTTTTTTTTTTGACATCTCCTGCAGAATTTTTTTTTTTTGCTCAAATGCGAGCAAGTCAGGTTCCAAGGCCTACCTTTTAACTGAAGGTACAAGAAATTGCTCTTTATTTTTTTTTCAGGGAAAAGCTGTAACGACTCCTGGCGTTTTTTTTAAAACAAAAAAAAACAAAAAACAAAATCGACGTTGATGAGGTCAGCATCCCATGCCACGAGCCATGTGTGTGTCTGCAGGTGAAGAGTGCTGACGATAGGCGACAGACGGTCTGATCAGTCGTGTGTGTGTGTGTGTTCGTTTTTTTTCTTATTCCCAGACACTGCAGCCCTCAGCTGTGTTAGAAAAGTTTCTCAGTCTACAATACGTAAAATACGCCTCTGCCAAATACGCAATTTGATTTCAATTTGAAATGTTTTTTTAATTATTATTTTTTATATATGCGTATATATAAATATATATATATATATATATAAAATGATGTGCACCAAATCCCTCTATTGTATTTATTCACGTGGAGATATCAATGGCATAGCTATTTAAGTGTGTTGACCGTGAAGTGACAACGTTTTCAGTTTCCTTTTTTGTTTTTGTTTTTGTTTTGTTTTTGTTTTGTTTTTTAATGCATAGTAAGCACGTACATTTGTACGGTGTTTTATCTAACTGAATGGAAATGTAGCCCTCTTTGTACTTTTGAGTGTATTGAAACTAAGTCACAATATCATTCACAGACACATTCACACTGACACAGAGTGGGTTTTGTTTGTTTTTTTTGTTTTTTTTAAATTTGGGGATGAAAATCAAAGAAACGAATCAGCTGTAATATCCTCAGTATGGTCGCTTTACGTAAAATTGGCGGCCTGATGCATACGCTATATTTATTATTTGTCGGTCTGGCTGCATAACTCAGAAAAAAAAAAACAGTCAATATTATCGAGTATTCTGAAATGGTGTTTTTTTTTGTTGTTGTTGTTGTTGTTTTTTGTTTTGTTTTGTTTTGTTTTTTTTTAAATTACAGAAGCCAGAAAAATGATGCCTGAGTGTGCGAGTGCTTAGGCAGGTGTTTGTACTTGTGGAGAACCATGTATATACACAGAAGACTCAGTGTTTCTTTATGGCTCTCTGAATAGCAGAGAGGAGATTATTTCAGATAAAGAGAGTATGGTGGCCTCAGATGACAGTGGGCTGAACTTTCTAAAGACTAAAAGAAAAACTGCATCTGACCCAGAGGCAAGGACAGACAACGGGGATTGTACATAGAGATATATGTCCACATATATTCTGCTGGATCTCCCTAAAGCCGACTTGTTTGACTCTCAGTGGAGCTGTCTTTCTATTTATATGTGTGTATATAACGGAAGAAAAGCAAACAAACTAAAAAAAACAAAAAAAAATCACGAAACAAAAAAAAATTGTACCCGTGTTGCATACGAGAGTGCTCAGAGAGGGGCAGAAAGGGAAGTAGCCGTGGATCTGACTGTTTTCGAATGATTTATTTTTCTGTAGTTACTACTCTGATGGAGCGCACTTTAATCTAGACCCTCTTCTTAACACCTTCACCCCTCCCCTACCCTCCCCTTCCCACCCCCTAATTATCCCAGCCACCCCCCCCCCCCCCCCCCCAGCCTCTTAATGAGCCAGGTGCCCTCTACAGGAGGACAAGAATTTTCTCCATTCACCACATTTATTCCCTCATCCTGTCCCCCATGCACGATCTCCTTGTCAACAGCTCATACATACTCCTCAACACACACACACACACATATACACACAGCCACTGGCCATGGAGGAACTGTTCTCTTTCCGCTTTTCTTTTCTTTTTTTACACTCATTCAAACTTCAAACAGGTCGTTTCCATCCCTCCCATCGCTCATTCGTCCACGCCGACTAGACCACGCTGGCTTTTTACGTCGAAAAGAACTACAGAGAACAGGAGTGCTTGAATACGACGCCCTGTTTTAAGAAGAGGTTTTTGGGTGAACTCGATGGGGCCGGGCTTAGCTCTATCCGTAGAACACCAAGCGTACAGTATCAGGGAAGAGGAGATTCATTTTCATGCGTTGTAGCCCACGTTGCACTTCTCATATTTGACGGTAAAAGGATTTCTAGACATAAAAAAAAAGTCACTTTTTTTTTGTAAAAAGGAAAAAAAAAAAGAATGTTGTATTTACCTAGATTAGACTTTTAATGACACGTGTTGCAAGTGTGCAATTCTCAAAAACAAAAGAAAAAAAAATCATGTCTGATATTATTTAAACTACTATGTACACAATTTTTTTTCTTTTTTTTTTTCCTTCATGTTGCATATGTGTAGTATTCTCAGAGTGAACATGGATGAAGGGTGTTCATTGATGACAATGAAGAATTTGTAGATTTTTAGTCCCTTGGGGTCGCTGTTGTAATCATATAAAGGGAGAATATTGAAGAACTGTCAGTAGAGATCAGGACTGTAAATTCTGAATGTGTTTGCGTCAGTAGCCACAACAAATGTTTTCTTTCGTGGATATTTGGGCCACTTTGTTAAAACTAAGAGAAAATTTGACTCTACTTTCAGTTTACCCCACCCCCAACCCACCCAAAAATCGCTGGAAGCAATCGTTTTTTTGCTTTTGTTTTTGTTTTTTGTTTTTTTGCCCTCACGCTCACCTCAGAAGATCTCTTAAATCATTTCTACATCAATTCACAGAAAATGGTCAATGGGCCTTAGACCTTGTAGTCTCTGCCTGCAGGTAGAACAGCTAGTCGATTGGTTCTCCCATTCGCCTGTGCCTCTCTCTGCCTCTCTCTCTCTCTCTCTCTCTCTCTCTCTCTCTCGCTCTCTCTCGCTCTCTCTCGCCCTGCCTGCCTGTGCTGCTCTCCATTCTCCCAGCATTTCACTCTCATTTCTCTATCGGTCCCTCTCTCTGGCTCAGGTTTGACTTACGGAGACCACTCCTCCTTTGAGCTTCAGAGCAAAACAGCCATTTCACCTTCACATCAACCGCTGACCCATCCCTGCCCACGACTTTGACTCATCTTTCTACATACACACACAAACGCGCACACACACACACACATACACACATAGACTATGGATGCAGTACTGTAAGACTTTTGACTTCCCCCAATTTTTTTTTTTTTTGCGGGAGTTGAGGGCCACACATAAAAGAGAGTGATGGAGAGAGTGAGGGCATCCACTGACGATGGCTGTAAACATAGTTGTGCTACTCAAACTTCCCTGTCTGCAGCAGCGCTGTCACCCCATAAGAGGGAGGATGGAGGGGGGGCGGGGGGGGAGCTCAGACACGCAAACAAGATGCCGTAGCCCCCCTGCCCGCACTGACTCTCAATTTCTGTCTCCATGGAGACCGTGCATACAGCACAGGCGGCAGCGAGCCACGTCCTCACAGTTAGCTAAGCAAGAGCTTGGACCTGCACCCCCCCCCCAACAATGATTTCAAGACTGTTGTGTTCAGAGCTTTGAACAATACACTGGTTACTGAAGGGTTATCTTTCCTTTTTTTTTTCTTCTTTTTTCTTTAAACGTTCAAGGCCTTTGCCTTAAATCAGGCCAACGTGGCAACGTAAAGCATGCAAACACACCCCTCAGACCATCACCGGTTCGGTCGAGCCAGGCTCCTGTGGGCTCCTTAGTCACAAAACACCTGTGACTGGGCGGTTTGTTTTGGCATTGGCGAGACACGCGTGGAGGGAAAAAAAAGGCCCGACGTGGGTTTCAGCATTACGATAGGAGTCACTAGTAATCAAAAAAGAAAGACAATCGTCACGTGAATAGCTAACTCGCGTCCCACCCGCCCCTGCCAAACGCCACCTCACCCCTTGGCCCCAAATCCCTTCATAACCCCAATGTATGATGTTTAGAAATTCTCATTCATTTTTCTAGTGTTTATTTGTGCTGGTGACAGTTCTATTGTCTGTTCTTATTATAATTGTTATGATGATTCTGATTACCATTATGGTTATCATCTTATATGGTAATATTAATGGTAATTTTAGAGAGACCTTTTTTTTCTGGTTTTTGTGTAGGTTAGACATCCTATTTTATTTGAATTTGATTTTATTTTATTATGTATGAATATTATATAAATATATTTTTGTTTTGTTTTTTTTTTGGTTTTGTTTTTTTTCATTTGTTTATTTTTTTTTCTTTTTTCTTCAAAGGGGTGTTACTAATATTGCACGATTTATTAAGTAAAGCAAAACAATTGTAGTAATATTAGTACTTATTGGTAATGGAGGGAAATGAAAAAAAAAAAAAAAGTCGAAAAGAATGACCAGTTCAATGCTGCAATTTTTAGTCAAATGTAAAATAAAATTTCTTCACATAGTTAAGTGGGGACAAACACACACACACATTTAATTTATTTCAGACCTGACACAAAGATGTCAATGCATGGGGGTTTTAACGAGCAAAGAATGAGTCATGTTATACAAAATCAAGTGAAATGTAATATCAATAAGAATATACACCACACAAAACTTAGAATAGAAATTGAAGAAAAAAGTTTTAAAAGAAAATTATAGCTAATATATTGTGTTCGGCTAGTCTGCTTTGAGTTTTGTTGTAAAAAAAACAAAAAAACAAAAACAAAAACAAAAAAAAAAAGAGAAAAAAACAAAAAAAAAAATGGAAAAAAAAAAATATTTTCTGTTGTTTTCGGAGAATGATATACAATTTGTGTATATTTTCATAAACAAAGTATGCACTGATATGTTATTACAAATTCTATACTGCTTTTACAAAAAAGTGTTTGTTATTGTACCAAAGTATCCATTTGTCCTCTATGACCCTCCCCTTTTGCGTATGTTTTACCGTATTTTATATATTAAATAGACAAGTTGACCTACAGAGAGGTGTGGCCCTTTCTTTATTACTAATTATTCTTATGAAGACGCTTTCTTAAGATATACACTTTTTGTGCAGATCCCTCAGAATGAATCTGTTTTCCCAAGCAGATTCTTAACTATGCAGTTCTGTACCAGTATGACCAGTATCTTTTTTTCCACCACAGACTGAGAAAATAATTTGCAAGTAAGTATGGGAAATATTATAGTGGAATAACAGGGGAAGATTCCATAACTTGAAATTCCTCAGAGCAAATCTCACAAGCTGGAATGATGTAGTGTTCTAAATGCAATAAAGGATTTCTCCACTAGATGGCAGGATGTAGCAGAAGATTGACTCTATGGCATTCATCTTGCATTAGTGGACTTTTAAAAGTAGGAACAAGTAATGCGTCTAATCACATCCAGACAGAATTTTAATTTTTGCTATGTTCAGATCGTAATAAAAATAACTTTTTTTGGACACCATTTAATAAACACATCAGACCATCTAAGGCATGACCATAACTGAGCATCAAAACATTGATTACTGACAGTGTTACATAGATGGATTGACCACTGGACTCACCTCAGTATAAACACTAAAAAAATTTTTTCCATAGATATTTCCTCAAAGAAGTTTCTGTTGGACATGTCCTACTCCCAGACATCATATTCCCTGACTTTACCAGGCTGAATGTGACATTGTTCTCTCAGTATTTTTGCATTTTTATACTATGAAGGGCTAATTGTCTCAGCAAAGAGGAATTGGTGAATGACTACAACCAACCACAAATAGTTTAGCAAACAGATCAGACTGACTCAGGCTACATTTGCTGAAACTCATAGAGAGTTTCTCATAGCATCACATGAGTGTGTGTCTGTGTGCGTGTGTATGTGTGTGTGTCAGTCTGTGAATATGTGTGTGTATGGTATGGACAGCTCACTGTCCTCACCAGACATTTGACCGACTGACCAAAAGCGTCAGCTGAGTCAGTCAGTTGCTTTGTCTGGTGCAACTGTTGAGCTTATGTTGGTAACAGACCCCCACTTAAAACATGTCTCAAGTGACACAGATCGGCTAATAATATCTATCAACTACTGTATGGACCGGTTATCCATCGCCACGGTGACCAAAACAATGACACCACCCCCCCTTCCCCCCATCTCTTAGACAAAGTGACCCTGAATCAAGCACCCCCAATCCACAGTGACCCTGAATATCCTTTTGAGCACTGGCTTTTTATTCCCAGGGGCAGATCACACACTGGTCCACATCACGTTGTTTTATGGCATAGGTTTGCCAAGCCATTTCTGTCACATTCTGTAGATTAGCTGCTTAGGATTCCATCTCAGTATTAACTGTTAATACTTGCTGCCACATTATCATTGCCTGGTTTCCTCCCTATACTCACCCACGACTGGCTGCATATGCACTGGGTGTGGCTTGGATGGTATTGGAGATTCCTAAATACTGTTAGGTTGAGTTTATTACTTCTTAAATATCATTATCGTTGGAGACATAGAGCAGCATGAACTGGCATTTCCTTTTAAAGGAATGAAGCATGTTGTGGACATTTATCTGGTCACCAAAGTCAATTCAATGAGTAGTTAAATGTGTGGTGTCACACAGTGAGGTTACTGTAGCAAGTGATTTAAGTGCAATTCATAGGTAGGTATTTGCATTTGAATGGAGAACCCCCACCAGAGAAGACGGAAATGAATGATAGTTCGACGTGTCAGGATTTGCCCTGTCCGATTTTACAGATGCTCAGTCACTCTCAGCGGCTGTCATTCAGAGTAAATCAATAGGAACGGGATAATAGGAGGGGGCAGATGGCTTTCGGGGTAAGTGCACGCCCATCCCCTTAAAGTCCAGAAACAGTTTTATGTCCCTCTTGGTCATGCCAGTGGACCACAGCCCTGGGGGGGTGGGGGGTGGGGCATGGGGGGCTCAGTGGCTCCACTCCTGAAATAGTCCTGGTGATCCCGGCTGGACGCCGAGAGAGAGAGAGAGAGAGCAGGCTGTTGCGGCCTCTTGCATCAGGCTGGTTTTATGCCCAGTCATCTGTCACGAGATGGAGGTGGGAGTGACTCTGTTCCCTTGAGAGAACAGGTGTTCCTGGGGCGGACGTGATCACCCAACCTTTTGTTTTAGGTCACAAAGGACACTGTAAATCCCAATTCTGTGTATCAACACTGGTCTTTTCTGGCTGGCTGTTAAAACAGAGTCAGATAGGAAAATCTATTTAGAGAGAGAGAGAGAGCATTGCAGGCTGCTGAAGTAATTCCATTACGGCATTTCTATCTTTCTCTCACCAGGAAAGGATTTCAAAACAGACCGCTGCTACCATAACACAACTCGTGTCTCTCCCTCATTGAGTTTTCTCATTAGGTAATTTTAGCTAAGAGAGAGAGAGAGAGAATTTTACTTTAAAAATGGCAGATATTGTCCTAAAATTCTTGGGTGAATGACAGAAGAGGAAAAACAGATTGAATGGCAGGAAAACGAAATGAGGTGAAGTCATCTATTGTTCCTTTCAGCTTGTTTTTAAGTGTGTCTCTACTGACTGCCCCCACACATTTGTGGCAGGAGAGGGGAGTCAGAACCGCATTGTCTGTCGGACTCTGATCACGTCAGTGATACTGGACCAGTGCCAGAGCCTATGCAAGCCCCTCCCCCAACATCAGAGATCATTTAGGGATTAATCATGATGAATATTTTCCATAAAAAGATCGGAATGGGTAACTAGGCAACAATTTCTCTGTTGCTCATTATATGTGTACGTTGTCTTTACATTGTTAAGGACTAATAGGTTATTCATTCCAAAAGTCAAGAAAGAACTGATTCAAAATATATTTTCTTAATCAGTCAATACATTTATTTTTTTTTATTCCAAATGAATCATTGTTTATTCAGGTCCATATTTATTTGGTCTGTCAAAACATGATGGGGATGTTACAAAAAGAAAAAAAAAAGAGAGAAATTTCTCATTTTAATCAAATAAGACTCAAATTTCCATGCTGTGTGTTGAATATGAAACAGTGTTCAACTGAAATCTCACATGATGGCTACATTTTGACTGGGTTGGTAAACAGAAGGCATAATAAAATGACGTATAGTGATTGTATTGAGAATCAAATTTAAAATCTGTGTAAACCAATAGCGATGATCATTGGGGAGCTGAATATCCTGCAGAGACTGTGACATATTTTAAAATAATCAGAAAGCTCAGTTTCATAGAACAACTTTGGCTGGATGCTGGTGATATACTTTGCTCCCTCAGAACATGAAACTGCTTGAGATTCTCATTTTTGTTTGTTCATTTGTTTTTATTTAATTTTATTTATTTAATTATCTCTGTCACAAGTGAAAGGTTTCTTTGTTTTCTTTTCTTTTCTTTTCTTTTTTTTTTTTTTTGCTTCATTGTTTTCTGTTTTTTTGTGAACCAAGTTTGCAGGCAAACAGGTTGGCTCGATTCGCGAAGTTTAGATACGGTGACGTGTTCCTATTCTTCACCGGAGGACCAAGAGTTGCCTTCATCTGAATCGTCTGAGAGGACAGTTTCACCCTCTCTGTTATCCCCTCGTGACAGCTGTTTAGCAGACAGAGTCGTCTGCTCCTCTCTCTCCAGTGTGGATGTTACAGAGAGCTTCGCCTCCCTCTCAGACTTCCCGTCGTTTTTCGGCAGATTCTCTAGGTCTCCCCAGGGCTCTCTGAAGATCAGACTCTGATTGGACTGACTTGTTGCATGTGTGTATTGCTCACTTTCCTCTGGATCATATGTGGCTGCTGTTGTTGTGGTGGACCAGAATTCCTGCTTAAAATTGGTGCTGAAAACACCAAAAAGATCACTGACGTTCCCTTCAGCATGAGATGGCACTTCCATTCTGTTCCCTTGGAAGATGTCCAGTGTTTCAGATGGTTTGCTAACGGTGTTTTCCTCTGTCCGTCCAAAACGTTCATCTGTATAAGTGTGGATGTTTTGGGTCGCGCTCTCCACATTCACACCTGTGTTTTGGCTTGGTTTACCCAAATTGTCCCAAGGGTACATCTGAGGAAGTTCACAGCCTTCCTGTGTTTCCTCTCTGTCGGTTCTCTCGAGCTCTAAATTGTCAGTGGATGCTCCCAAGATACCAACTGAAGCCTCAATACCTATAGGATGGAGCTCATCAGTCATCATCCCTCCATAATTAGGGGATTGTGAACACTGGCTGGCATTGGGTGATTCATCTTCAGATGTTTGGGAGTCCTCCACATCAGAGCTGGTTGTGTTTGCTTGGCTCTCTGGTCTACTGCTGACTTCGCTGGGCACAGAGATATTATCTGTGAAGTCTATGTTGGTCAGCATAGATAGATTCTGTTCATCCTCATCATCTTGTTGACATATTGTATCTTTGACTGGAGCTGTTTCCTCTGAACTTTCGTCTGAGTCTGTTGTATTTACCTGTGACGGTTCACAATTCTTTTTGTCGGTTTGTTTTGACTGATCATATGATTCAGTCAGGGACACTGCAGATAGTGAAGACTCGTACTTAACGTGCATCATCTCTTCCTGTATGGTTTCAATGTCTTGTTCGATGTGTAGAAAGTGTGGCTTATCAATATCAGCTGGATCCTCCTGTGCGATGGCTATATTACTGTTACCAATTTGTTCATGCTCATTTTCAGCTATACAAACTGGTTCACTATCCATGGTTTCTTCTGTGAGATTCTCCTCTTCCTCTACCTCTACCTCTTCCTCTTCCTCTAATCCTTCCTTTGTATTCTTGTCTTCTTCATGTTGTTCTGTTAAAACTTTCTCTGTTCTGCCCTCCTCTAAGTGGCCTACTTGTGACGTTTCACAGATTTCTTTGTCGGTTTGTTTTGACTGATCATATGATTCAGTCAGGGACACTGCAGATAATGAAGACTCGTACTTAACGTGCATCATCTCTTCCTGTATAGTTTCAATGTCTTGTTCGATGTGTAGAAAGTGTGGCTTATCAGTATCAGCTGGATCCTCCTGTGCGATGGCTATATTACTGTTACCAATTTGTTCATGCTCATTTTCAGCTATACAAACTGATTCACTATCCATGGTTTCTTCTGTGAGATTCTCCTCTTCCTCTACCTCTTCCTCTAATCCTTCCTTTGTATTCTTGTCTTCTTCATGTTGTTCTGTTAAAACTTTCTCTGTTCTGCCCTCCTCTAAGTGGCCTACTTGTGACGTTTCACAAATTTCTTTGTCGGTTTGTTTTGACTGATGGTATGATTCAGTGAGGGACACTGCAGATAATGAAGACTCGTACTTAACTTGCATCATCTCTTCCTGTATAGTTTCGTTGTCTTGCTGGATGTGTGTAAAATATGCATTATCAATATTGGCTGGATCTTCCTGTGCTATGGCCACATTACTGTTACCATTTTGTTCATGCTCACTCTGAGCTATATGTACTGTTTCACTATCCATGGTTTCTCCTGTGAGATTCTCCTCTTCCTGCCCTTGGTCTACCTGTTCTTCTAATCTCTCTTTTGTATAATCGTCTTCCCCAAATTGTTCTGATGTCTTCCCCAAAACTGTCTCTGATCTGCCCTCTTCTAAATGGCCTACTTGTGATGTTTCACAAATTTCTTTGTCAGTTTGTTTTGACTGATCGTATGATTCAGTGAGGGACATTGCAGAAAATGAAGACTCAACGTGCTCAACATATATCTTCTCATCCTGTACGGTTTCACCTTCTTGCTGGCTTTGTGGAAAGTCTGTGTTATCAATATCGGCTGGACCTTCTTGTGCTATGCCAACATTACTCTTAACAGTTTGTTGATGCTCACTTTCAGCTATACCTGCTGTTTCACTCTCCATGGTCTCTCTTATGAAATTTTCACTCCAACAGAGAAGTTCTGACATCTTCTTCTCCTTTTCTTGGTCTTCCTCTTCCTTTACCTCCTTCTTTATATTATTATCTTCCTCACTCTCCTCTGTTAAACTTTTCTCTGATCTGCTCTCTTCCAAATGGCCTGTGTCTTCCATCACTGCCTGCGGGACAATTCTATCATCTTGTTCATTCTTCAGAACGACATACTCCTGCTCTGTGTCTCCCTCTGCTGAAAGAACAGGCTCCTCACTCACCATCTCATCCATGATCTCTATCTCAGGTTCCTCTGAGAGATCCTCCATCGTGTCAAACCGTTTGGACTTGTTTATGCCCCAGTGCCCGACACCAGCCTCCCTGTCTTCTTCACTCTCGCTGGAGTCAGTCGCACCCTGATGGGAAGTTTGGGTGTTCACGTCCGTGTCATCACTCTTGTAACGGATCAAAGGTCGAGTGTCCGCGAGGGTATTTTGCAGTGCATAGCTGTCACATTCCCCTGGGTCCGTTCTCCACGAGGCTGAGATGTTTGGAGAGTCTTCCTCTTCTTCCTCCTCATGGCTCTGCTTTTCTTCTCCTTTGTTATTGTCTGCACATACATCAAAATCTTTCTCATCAATGGTCAGCGTCTTTTGCTCAAACTTTTTCTCCAAGACCCCTGAATTTATCTCACTGTTTCCCCATTTGACAAAGGGCTCATCTGCAGCCTCATTTTCTATATTTGCCTGATATTCATCCAGGACAGCAGTCTTTTCCTCTGCATCCCTCTGTTCAACATCCATATTAGTCACTGTCTCCTTTATTCTCTCTTCCGCCATCGTCTGCTTTTTTTCAGTCTCTCTTTCATCTTCCTCTACTTGCACTTCCATATCGACATCACGAGTTTGTTCACTCACGTCCTCCATTTTGTCCTTCCCTGCTTCTAATCTTTCTGTTGTTCCCCATTCGCTAAAGGTATCTTTGTCTGACTCAGACTCAACTTTCTGCTGCTCTTCAAATCCATCAGCAAAATCATTCTTATTATCCTGAGCCTCTGGCAACATGAAATCTGCGCTAAACTTCTCAGACTGAACAGTAGTATCTGCAGGACACCCATCAACTTGTTCTGTGAAGGATGTATCTAATTCGTCGGAATTCTTGTCTTGTCGATCAAACTCTGTAAGTATGTTGCTTTCACTCTCTGCAGACTTATGCTCTGATGTATCATGTTTTGTCACATTCTCTGATTCTGAATCCATGTTAGTGGCCAGATCCTCTCTCTCTTTCTCTTTCTCTTTCTCAGCATTAATGTCCTCCCACATTGACTGAGCCTCCCATGAAATCTGAACCTTTTCTGTCTCTTTATCCTTACTATCCTGTGAGGGCTCTTTTTTATTCTCTGTCATAGGACCAGGGGACACTGCTCTGGTTTGAGGAAATCTGTTTAGCTGCTCATCTGTCACATTAACCGATTCTAACACCTCCTCGGCTATCAATTCAGCAGACTCGTCAGTGAGGACTTTGTTTTCTCCACTCTTTGTCTGCTGCTTCTTCACTTCTTCGAGGTCAGATTTATTATTTGTATACACCAGCTCTGCTGTGTTACTGCTGAATGTTGGCTGTACCATAAAAGCTGAGAGAGGGGCAGCATAGCTGACTTCCTCACAAACGTCCTCGGGTCGAAAGTGATCAACAGAACCCGTTCCATTCAAAGGCCCTCTTCGGTCAGGTGTTGACCAGTCTCCTGCTATGTGTGATTCTTCATTCATGCTCGTCTGCTCCTCCTTTGTCACTGAGACCCTTTTGGGTGTCTCCCAAAAGGAGGTAGAGCAAGGTGAAGTCTGAAAAGCTGTCATTTTCGTGCTGGATACTTTGGAGTACAGGGATGATCTTTGGGCTGTAGTTATGGGAGTGATAACATGGCAGGAAGTTCTAGGTGTCTGAAAGCCTGGCTTAACCCCATTAGGTTTGGAGAGTGTATCTGTGAAAGAAAGGTCAGATGAGTTAGAAAGGGCACATCTTGCTGACAAGTCCAATATGTTTAAACTAACATACCTGCTGTGCATACCAATAAAAGGAAGAAGACAAAGAAGAGGATACCGAAGGTTCGATTACACAAAGGTTAGCACATGTGCTTCCTAGTTCACTGTTTCATAGACTCTTGCTGAAAGTGCAACCTGTCTGTTCCATCTTATATTGACCGGAAGACCAGTGGAAAAATCTATGCCATAGAAAAGGATGGACCTGGACTCGTGCAAAGGAAATACCTCCTAGTGAACAGGCATGAAAAGTAACCATGAATGTCCCTCCCGAAGGTATTATCAGGATACGCATTCCTGATCAGAGGGATGGCTGTAATGGACAGATATTGATTGCCACTTCCTTCGCTCCAGTATGGATTACTGGAAAATGAGGCCATCTGGTCCACTGATCTTTGGGGACCCTCTTAGGTAGCTTGCATTACCAAACCAGAGTGCATTTAGATACAGACACACCCCACATCCCCCTACATTAGGGTTTTAATGTTGTTACCAACCATACCAGTTCATCATTATGAGGGCAAGTCCTGAACAGATAAGGCCAGATGGGTTTGTCATTAATTTTTTGATAATTAAAATGTTCAACGGGATCGAAACCAAAGTATTACCCAAAAAGGAACCTGGAGTCTGGATGATGGATCTGAATGCCGATCGGTTGTTTGCTCTTGTGCTTTCACTGTCCAATAAAGCTCTGAAATACAAGAAAGAAAGGTTCGGTTAACAGACTAATTATGAGTGTTAAAAAAACTCTTTCCACAAGTAAAGAGAAGCGACTGAAGTCCTACACAGAGCTCTGTGCAGAAAAACATCAGTTCCAGTTAAGCTGAACAGCTGAAATTAAAATGAGAATTGTGACAGAGGAGGCTGTATTGTCCCTCGTTTTGTGGGTGACCTGCAATGGGTATTCTGAAATAGAGAGGGTTTAAGGGTTAAGGAAAGGAAAAAGGGGAGGGAGGCGCTTTTGTGGTGCTTGAGCCGCAGGACAGAGCCAAAGTCCGTTGTTATGGAAATGAAGCTGAAGTTTCGTCATTGTCAGACCATCTGCGGCATGCGGGCCATCCGCCATCCGTCCCATTCTTTAACGTTAGTGTTGCCTCAAACACCAGTTACTCTGGGTCTCACATTCAAACACACACGTACGCAACAGCTCACTTTCAAATCCGGGCTTTCCAAGTAGCCAGAGCAGCACTAATGCCATGTTCGCTTTCACAGATGTGAGTCCATTCCCATTCCAGCACACACACACACACACACACATACTCATACTCACGCACGCAGACCTTAACACCACACCCTGGCACTTTTTTCACGTTATACATCAAACATGATCAATTTAAAAACATATAAGAAAGTGTCTGTAGACATCAGGCTCTCAAACAGTGCCTTTTGTCTGCCTTAATGGATGAGAAGAATGTGATGGGTCATCATTGGAATCCCCCCCCCTCTCAGTTTCCCCCTCCCTCTGTCACACTAGACTCCTTGAGTGCTGTGGCCAGATTCAGGGTCAATGCTGGGTGGGAGACAGAACGAAGGCTCATTACAATCCACAATCTAAAGTTACTTCATTCAAGACAGCTGAGACAGCCCCTTGTGAGATCACTGGCCTCCGTTCACGTTGAGGACACAAGTGTCGACCACATAATCAATTTACATCGTTTTTGGTTTGCACCGTTTTCTGACCAGTGAGAGGGGTGTGGGGCATGGAGATGATCAGTGAAACAAACTGAGGATGTTTCTGAGGATCTGATTGTGAGTAATATTTAACTGATAAAATGATTATGGAGACAAGGACCTGTAAGTGGATACTTCCAGTCCTAGAGACATCTTCAGCTGCAGCAGGTTCTGTGTCTCCTTGATGATGTCATGAATCTGTTCCCCCAGCTCAGCCTTCTCAGCTTCCAGTCCGTCCACGTGAGCCTGGAGAAGAGTTGGAAGAGATGGTATCATTAAAGTCCTTCTCCAGCCAGAACTACTACTGAGTCTGAGAATCGCCAATCATCTGGTTCTGCACATACAGCCGCTGCTCTTATGTCATACTAGGCTGTGATGATTGCTCTCAACTCTGTATCCAACACTGGCCCGAAGCCAATTCCAAGCGCTGTTTTTTTTGTTGTTGTTGTTGTTTGATGTTTAGTCAGTGGCTCATGACCTGTTATGACTTCTTTTCAGTCTGTTATATTAGCTATGGAGGGAAATAGGAAAATGGGAAAGCCCAAAAAGAAGTGTCATACTTTTACACAATGTTTTTGCTCTGATATTGTTGAGGGGCTTTGTTCTTGTGCAAATTAGCTATACAGACCAGTACCCCTCTAACAATTGCCTGTCTGTGTATGGTCTGTAGATGACCAATGCAAAGACTATGTGTAGCAAATATTCAACAAAGATAGCACACTTGAGGGGGGCGTCTGTGCTCCAACATGATAACGCTAATCTAATTCACAATGTGTCCACTGTGGCATTCAGGGTTTTTTTCCATGTCCTTAAATGACTTAAGCCAAGGGAGGAGAGGGATTAGCATGGCCCATTGCAGGACTAGTGCACCGCTAACTCAATTTTCCTGTCTCTGTTTTCCAAAACTATTTTACAATGAGAGGAAATATAGTCATTAGTTGTACTAAAAGCCATTTTCATGACATGACTCCCTCCTTATTGTCCAGTCAAAACATGAACTATTTTACTTACGGATTCGATGCAGGTACAGTTCTCCATAAAAGACTGTTATGCACAAGATTTAAATGCACTTTGCTTTGAGAATGACTCATTAATAAGGAATAGATCACTGAAGTATTGTTTTGTAACATATTCAAGTATTCTTTGGGGGTATAAATATGTTTCTCTGTTTTTCTTAAAGAACTGTAATTACAGTTATATACGCCTAATCCAAAGTCAAAGGTTCTATCACCAATTCCTGTTCAATTCGCTCTCTTAACAAATGAAACAAATGAAAAAAAACGAGGCATCCCGTTCACCTTGAGTTGTTGGAGCTCCTGATTCTGTCGGTCTCTGTGTTGGACCACATTCTTTTCCAGCAGCTCCCACTTGGTCTGGGCACTTTCCAGCTCCTTGGCCAAATTCTGTACATGCAACTGGCCTTCTTTCTTCTCCTGGACTATCTGGGCCAACTGTGCCTTGGCCTGGGTCAGGGACTCCTCCAGATGATTCACCTCCTTCTGGTAATTTTCAACTGCCTCCTGCCAGACCTGGGCTACCTGCTGAGAGTACTGCTGACTTAGGCCCTCAAAGTCAAGAGGTGGGGATCGCTTCCAGACCATGGGAGCTGGTTTTATTTGGGCGAGAGAGGCCTTCAGACCAGCCACGTCCTCCTGATGAAGCTGCACCTGGAGCTGAAGCTCTGTCTCCAGCTGAGCCGCCTTCTCCCGTAGCCATATCTGAGCTCTCCTCTCTTCCTCCAGTTCCTTCCTGCTCTCCGCTAACCTCCTGCACACTTCCTCTTGAGCGTCTCTCTCCATCTGTCTCCTGAGGCTCAAGGCCTGGAACTCCTCACCCATGTTGCCTATCTCCATCTCCACCCGATCCTTCTCCCTCCAAACAACCTCCACCTCCATTCTTGCCTCCCTCAGGGCCTCTTCTACTACTCTGCGCTGCCTCTGAGGTTCCCTGTTCTTCCTCAAGGTTTGGATCTCCCCTCTTAAGAGGGCGTTCTCCTCCTCCAGTAGCTTCACATGGTTCAGGTAGGACTCCAGCCGCCTGTTGAGCTCCAGCATCTGGTACTTCTCCTGGCCCAATGGAGCATAGGGCTGTCTCACTCTGGTGATCTCCATGGTGTTGAACTGCAGTCTGAGAGAAGAGATGGATAGAGTACAGTGGGTCTCGTGTTCTGTCTCTTCAGCTCCTGTCTTTCTGCTGTTGTGTGTGTGTGAGTATGTGTCCGTGTGTGTGAGCAGCTCAGACGGTCTGGTCTCTCTCCTTGTAATTCTCAGTGTGGTCTCATGGAATGACCCGTGGAGAAAGACTCTCCTTTCATACTGAATGAGAAGCTGGAGGAGGGCAGAGGAGGGGGAGAGGTGGGGTGAGGGGAAAGCAAGCAGTGAGGTAATTTTTGGACTTAACTCTCTCACTGCTGGGATGCTCCCCTTATTTCACTGGGCAATATTTCCCTTAATAGACATGAGATTAGTTTTTTTAAAGCCAAGCACTGTAATGTGAGGAGATGACATTTAGCAATGCAAAACAGTGGTGTTTTATTAAAACCATATGAAAACAGTTCTTTTGTAGAACACTTGAAATGACAGCATGTAACATGATATATACACAAATTTAGTATTTGCATGGACTGACCATTTTTAATTTTTTGTTTTTAAAAATAAAATGAATCTTAGCATTTTTTCACACTGCATTTTTTTCGCATGACTTTATTGCAGCAGCTGCCTGATCCTCTACTTATTAAAGAGACAAAACATTCACACATGAAACAATTTTCAGAGCGATATCTGTTGAGAATCATCCTCATTACATAAGAGCAGAGAAAATATTTGATAATAAACAACTGATTAAAATAGGAGAATTTGATCATGAACCATCATTCAGCTGAAGGAAGAAAAAAAAGCTGAAAAAAAAAGTTGCAATGCTTAGAATTCTGAATTGTTGCCAGTATGGACCCTGGGTTCATTTTGACTTCACTAAGCCTGCACCCTCTTGTGGCAAGTAGCCCACATTGCACTAATTCAAAGCAGTTTGTTCTGCCTCTTGGAAAATTTGGCATGCAAAGCACAGCTGTGTTCTGACTACTGACAGAAACTTTTCTTTCTTTTTTTTTTTTTTTTACATTTTCTATTATTATATCGGACAGCTTTATCACACCTCTTGTGATTGGCCACCAATGTTAGCAGTACATGCTTCATGACGTGGCATCAGAGTATTATAATAAATTTCATCATCTTTGACTTGATGGATGTTGAATCATTCTGATGTGATCAGCAGCCTAATTATCCCTACTTAAACTCCTACTTAAAACCAAAAAATGAAAGAAACCCTGTCTGATTTGTGAAGACAAAAAAGGGAAATTCTGGGGGGTTTTTGTTGTTTTTTTTGGACAGTAACCAAACTGACAAAGATATATTTTAAGCAGACAGGACTTCAATGCTATTTGGGTAATTGTCAGTTAAAACCCTTATAATGGTTAAAATGGTTTAGAGAAAGATATACATAGAAATGCTTTAAAAATGATAATGAGTTTTTTGTAGTTACTTTGGATGGAAAATAATCTGCTCTACCAAATTAGAGTCTTGTTGAGTGTCAGTCTGATTGGATTGTCTTGTGTTTGTGATGATGATCTGTGCTTGGCTTGGGCCAGACATAGCACTGTGTATTCATGTCAACAGCCTCAGTTTTGCCTCACCACACTGCTGAATCTTCTGCCACATAGTCCCACACAGAGTCTGTCACAACCTTTTCCTCGTAAACTGCAGCCGTGCTGTTTTGTGGAGTTTCTTTTTCTTTTTTTTTTTTAATTCCCACAAGAATAGCTTCGATTAAACCTCTCCGTCATAAAAGTTACATCTGTGAAGAGCTACAGAGATTGTTAAGCTCTGGTAATGATGTTTTTCATCTCCACTGTGGAACTTTGTAACTGCGAGGTTGTGGCAACTGGGTTCTCGGTCACTTCCCTGCGCTACTTCTTGTTATGTTGCTCTTTTTGGGTGAGGCGTCTGTTGCAGAAAGAATCCGGGTAGTTTCATATGCTGTCTGGCTCTTAAGTATTGACTTTGCTCTGCTGATGGGAACTTTTAAAATTACCGATTTTTTTTTTCTAACCCTTCCTGGATATGTATCTTCTCACAGTTCTGCCCAATAAAGATAAATGAACACCCTCTGAAAATATATCAGCTTAACCATGATTTAAAAAGGGATTTCAGTCGTGACTCAGACAGATTTAGTATTTTAAATGGCATGTGAAATGATTTCCAGAACATTCAGACATTACTTAACCTTACAGACTGAAAACCTTCCATTGCATCCACTTTTTGTGACATCACTAGAGTTTCCAAACAGTTTGAAAAGAGCAGGACCTCTGATAAAGCAGAAGTTCAAATGTGCATGGATAGGGCAATCTAAAAACTTCCTCACTCTCTGACTGTGTGTGTAATAGTGTTCATGACTACTTCTTGTGTTTTGATTTGAGATCAATCGTTGCTGCGTTTGCTGACTGACAAGTCATAATGGAAGATGAGTTGTGCTACTCAACAATAATTTTCACAGACTCTGAAGATTCAAAGGCAAAGAGTGAGTTCAGTTGTTTTTCTGTTCTTTTTCTATTTCTTCTTCTTCTTTTTCTCTTTTCATTTCTACAGTTCTCATCTGACAATGCTCCTCAAAAACAATCCAATAACTTGTATGAATAGCTTTCAGAAAATTTTCCATGTGAGACATAATAATGAATTCTGAAATACTGGATGATCTTATGAATAATCTGTTTTTATTGGAATTTCAATTTTTTTAATCTCAACGTCAATATAGTCTTTGCTTCTGCTGAGCATGAAATATGTGAAATATGTCTGTAGTTTACCATTAGTTTTGATGAAATGTCATGAAAACACGTATCATTGTTGACTCCCTCATACAAAAGATACAGAATCACATTTAACCCCAAGATCTTGCCAGAATACTTTGAAAAGTCTGTGCACATAGCAGGTGCTATTTAATACTAATGGAGACAGTAGTACAGTTCAAGTAGAGCAAAGAGGGTGTCAAAAGGTGCGAGTGAAAATGTGCTTGCTGTACTGTACTTTGCCTTTGAGTAAAATGTTTGCTATGTATGTTACAGTGCTGAAGGGAGAGGAAGCAGTGTATGTGGAGATCAAGACACACAAACCATTTTCTTCAGAACTCTCCACTTCGCTCTTAGGTAAAGCATGGTCTACAACATTTCATTACGCAAAATACAAGAAGATTTGTGCTGTACTCTGCTGTACAAATTTCCTATTTAAAATATCGTTTCAGTAATACTGTTAGTGCACGGCTGTCCAAAGCCATTCCTACATTGTTGATGTACATGCAGGCTTTTGCTGTCACTGAGTAGTTTTTCAACTTATGAAGGAATCCACTGGTTTTTGAGCACTCTCTTATGGTTTTCCAGGCCTTAATGAGTAGCAAAGTTAAAGGTTAGCCCAAATATTTGAATACACACTGGTCCTTCAGAAAATGACTTAGGACAGTCCTGATTATAGCTTTGAATCCTGTGTCCTGTTTTGTTTAGCTCTTTATTGATATCTCAGGCCACTATAGCATTATTACCTGGTACAAATGCGACATAATGATATGACATAGTCAATAAGACACAGTATATTTCAGTTTAAAAAGCATAGAAAATATGGAGCACCACGGTGTATGCACCATGTAAGTGCATAAGTGTGTTAATAACTAGAGACATACTGAAAGATTTATTCTTCATTTTTGGTTTTCCACAATTATGAGTGCACTCATAATTGATTTTAACTGATGGTGTTCATCTGTGTTGTACCATTAAACTATGCATTTTGTTAGTGTAGAATTTAAGGTAATCTGTGTATTTTTCTTTAAAGATATTCATTTCTCACTTTCTCTCTCTCTCTCTTTCGCTCACTCACATACACAAACACACAGAGAAGAATGCAGAGAACCCTGTGTTCTCAGAGAGGAAGATGAAGGAAGAGGTTTCATCAATGATTTATTCTGCAACTACCGGTAAATATTAGGACAGATTAAGACAGATTATGGCTTTTATCCAGTCACTCTGTGTTCCACTGTGTTCAGGAAATGAGCATTTGTGTGGCCACACTGCTGCCAACACAACGTAACAGTGTTATCATGTTCACCTTCAGAAGCAGAAACAGCAAAGTCAAGCCCTTCATGCAGACCAGCTATGGTGTGTTTAGGGTTCCTGTTTTCTCTCTTGCTGGTAGCCCTCACTGTCATGTGTGTCTTCTGTGAGTATGACTGTCCCAGTTCACTTTGCTATTATCAACATTGGTGTCATAAAAGTACTCAACAAACTAGGACAAAAATAAATTCCAACCACAGTTTCCATTTGGTAAGACACAGGGACTGTGGGTAAAAACAATGTTTGCCATCCTGCTATTTTGTTCAGGGATGTGTTTGTTCATTTTATATCAGTAAGGGGACTGGTTACCGATGTGTAAAGTGAATCCTAAAATCGATTTTCCTTTCTCTTTAGACAGCATCCTTATAGTCCAGTACAACACCATGATGGTAAGTCAACTGATCCTCATTAAAAACGTGTTTTGACGAAAACATCATAGCCAGTGATCTTCAGTAACAAAACCATTTCCCATGGAAAAAAAAAACTTTACTAATGTCACTCAAATTTTATAGGACCAGTTTAAGAATGAGACTGCAACTCGACAAGAGCTACAGACTGACGTTACCAACTGGAAAAGAGAGACAGAACAACTGAAAAATCAAAGGATGTTGCTAAACCAAACACTGAAATTTATCACTAGATTTGAGAAATTTCCTGTTGACAACTACTGCGAAGGTGAGCTTTCTCGTTCATCACTTCTGAAATTAGGTGTATGATTTTATTTTTTTCACTAAGACCTGATCTAGACTGTCCATAGAAATGTTTATCTAGACTTGTCTAGACTGTCTATCTAGAATGTTTGTTTCATTCAAATATTTTCTCCCCATAGAGAGTGATTGTAAACCTTGTCAAAAAGGCTGGATTCGTTACCAGTCGAGTTGCTACTTCTTTAAACAAGAACGTAATGGGAGGAGCAGCTGGGAAGATAGTCGGAGATTTTGCATTGAGAATGGCGGAGACTTAGCCATCATAGACAGTATAGAGGAACAGGTAAACACACACTGACAGATCAAGCCAAATTTCCCTTGTGGTCTTATGAAGCAATCAGTATCAATTTTCACTTACAAAATCCCCCCTAAAACAACTAAAAACAACAATCTTCACAAACTCACCATAAATGGTTCCTGTCTTTTATCATTTGGACAGAAATTCATCAATCAGCACACCAAACTGTATAACTATTACTGGATCGGACTTGCTGACACTGGGAAAAATAATACATGGCTCTGGGTCAATGGTGCCAAACTCGGTGAAGGGTAAGGTTAAAAAAAAAAAAAATCTGGATCTACAATCTTCAGATTTCACCCTGTGACAGCAGTACCATGTTCCACTGATGATTAAAAAAGAAGATTTTCTCCAAATGTAGATTAACTAATGTACTCCCCCTTTTTTTACACTCCCCCTTTTATTTATTTATCTATTTATTTATTTATTTATTTTTTACAGGTATTGGGGGGCCTCTCGTGATTATGATTCACAAACTTGTGTGTTGTCAGTGCCAAACCAGAATCCCTCACAAAGCTGGAGAGCTGATTACTGCTCTTCCTACAATAGATGGATCTGTGAGGGAAAGGTTATGATATGGCCTGATCAGCTTCACCGTGGAAACAATCCAACTGAGTCACCTTCCTGAGTGTCCTGCTGTCCTGCCTGACAGCTATGGAATGAAAGAGAAAAGTCTTTTTTTCCGTACAGCTTTTGCATTGTTCTGATGTGTTTCTTAATGTTTCCATTTTGTAGCACTACTGAATCCTTGCATTTGTTAAGAACTAAACAGTGATCTACAAATAAAGCAAACAGCAGCTCTTCATCAAGTAAATCACGAACAAGTATTGAATTTGGAAAAAAGGGGAAGAAAACAGTTCAGTGTTAAAAATCTAAAACATTACTGGGATTGCGGTACTGATCCAATGTCTCATTTATCTTCATTGAGATGGCACCCCCTTGTGGCTGAGAGTCCAATTGCAGTTGTCCCTCAGTTCATTATGCCTCATGGTGTAGGCTGGCAGCTACAACACTGAGGAACTGAAACTGCGAAGGAAAAATAATTCTTTTGCATTATTTATGACTGTTCTGGGTTGTATGTAACCAATAAAACTATAAGATTTGTCACTGATGTGAGCCATGTGTCATGCTTCATGTCCTGAAACCATTTTGGAACAAATTTCAAAATAATCTTTGACTGGACATTGCATAACTTTCACTTGACAGGATATCATTTTCTGTGACCTCTACTGACACGTCTACCCAACGATCACAAAGCAACGTATAGCTTCACATGACTCATAAACTTTTCAACATGACAGAAATTTTTCAAAGTAGAGATGCACACTGTCAGTGACTGGTACTTCCTAAGACTGATACGATTGTTCTAATAGTTCCTGCTGTTATCTAAACATTCAAAACCGGAGCACAATCAAATATCTCAAAACACACAATGATGCTTATGCATTACTATGGTGTTCCATGTACTTTAGTTTAGTTTCCAATTTAGGTTGTGAGCTTTTCTGTTGAAACAGAAGCAAAATTATATTCTTAGCTAAGCTGAGACTACAACATTGACTTTAGTTATTTGTCTCTTTAAGGTTTGTTGTGATGAATGAAAAAATAAATAAATGTACAACTTAACAGTCTTTCCAGCAAGATATATCTACGATTGATAAGATCCAAAAACACCCAAAGAGAACATTTTCAAAAAGTCAAACAAAATTTAGGGGGTAAACAGAGAGAGGACATGTCAGAAACTGAAGTTTCAATAAAAAAAAAAAAACAGAATATACAGAAAATGAGAGAATAGACAGAAAGTGACCGAAAAAAAAAAACTGTCCACTGCCTCCACATATTATGACATATTATAACTGAAATTTCCAAACATGGGCTGTTCAGCAGAGCTTGTGCAAAAACAGAAGTTTACATAGGCATGTGTAGTGCGACAAAAAGCCACTAGCTCAATACTGTCTCACTGTGCAGTATGATCTCAAACCATTTTGTTTAAACAGCCTGTTAACAACTGACTTGGTTTTGCCAAATGAACTGCCAAAATGGAGGAAGAGGTGTGTTACGCAACAATGGTTTTCACAAACTCAGATGGACCAAAATTAGAGGGTGAGTATTAATCAATCTCAGTTGGGTTTTTTTTGTCTCTCTATATCATTTATTGTTTTTCCATATCCTCTCAAATAATAATCAGTTTAGGTGGACGTTTACAGGATTCTTATATATCTTGTTGCAATGCCATTTGGTAGGATTCTCTGTCCTCCACATATAATAGGCCACTTCTCATATCCCTGTTCTCATTTAATTGTGTGTGTGTGTAAAAAGAATTTATGATGAATAATTATGGCTGATTCTCCCTCACACTATTTCCTTTTTTTTCTTTCTTCCTACTCGACGGACATTAAATGGTCATCTGATATCACTACTCACTCACTCACTCACTATCTAAGCCGCTTATCCTAACTAGGGTCGCGGGGGTTGCTGGAGCCTATCCCAGCGGTCACAGGGCGAAAGGCGGGGAAACACCCTGGACAGGTCGCCAGTCCATCGCAGGGCAGACACACAGACAATCACACTCACACACACAATCATACCTAGGGACAATTTAGTGTCTCCAATTCACCTAACCTGCATGTCTTTGGACTGTGGGAGGAAACCGGAGCTCCCGGAGGAAACCCACGCAGACACGGGGAGAACATGCAAACTCCACACAGAAAGGACTCTGGCCGCCCGGCCGGGAATCGAACCCGAGACCTTCTTGCTGTGAGGCGACAGCGCTATCCACTGCGCCACCGTGCCGCCTCATCTGATATCATCTATGCAAAATAACTTTTTTCATATGCTCATTGACTTATTTAGATAATCATCAGATTGAAATATTATGAGGATGTTTGCTTTTCTCGCCATTTATCACATGCCCTTTGACTATGTACACACACCAGCGTGGCTCAGAGGACATCGGAAACATTTTCTATTTCTCATTGCGTGGCCTAATTGGTGTGATATGTTTCACTTGTTCTGTATGTTACAGTGGAGGAGAAAACTGTGTATGCGGAGGTGAATAAAAATGGAAATTTAACATCACCGCCCTCTTCCACACTCAGCGGTAGGGCGCTGTTTTGTCTAAACTACCGTAGGACTGCTTTGTTCCAATGGCAATGATGATAACACATTTACTATAAAATAAATTATTATAAGTATCTGAAACTTGCATGCAGAAAGGCTCTGAGCATCAGCTTCAGCATGCAGAATAAAACGTAATCAGAAATTAACACCACATAACGGAAGTCATCACAATGTAACAGAAATCAACTGAAAACACATGCTTTTTTTTCTTCCTTTTTTTAAATGCATACTGACTTTCCTAACCATACTTATTTTAGGTATGCCAGCATGCTGATATCAGCAAATGACTATTTGTCCTAGTTGTTCACACATATAAAAGGCAGAGATTTTTCAGATATTTTTCTTTAAAGATATTCATTTCTCACTTTCTTTCTCTCTCTTTCGCTCACTCACATACACAGAGAAGAATGCAGAGAACCCTGTGTACTCAGAGAGGAAGATGAAGGAAGACGTTTCATCAATGACTTGCCCTGCAACTACCGGTATTAGGACAGACTACGAACTCTGTCCAGGCGTTCTGTGTTCCACTGTGTTGAGTTAATGAACATTTGTGTGGCCACACTGCTGCCAACACAACGTTACATTGTTCTCATGTTCACCTTCAGGAGCAGAAACAGCGAAGTCAAGTCCTTCATGCAGACTAGCTACGGTGTGTTTAGGGTTCCTGTTTTCTCTCTTGCTGGTAGCCCTGACTGTCATGTGTGTCTTCTGTGAGTATTATGTCATTATTACAATCTGCTGTCGGTTAAAAGAAAACAATAATAAATTTAAATCACATTACAAACTAGTCTCTAAGTTAGCTAGTACGCATAGTAACGCATAGTACGTTAGCTATGAGTTATGGCAACATGTTTGGAATGAATTTTTTTTTTAAGTCAGTTTAGCTATTTTAAATGAAAGAAATGATTGACGTTGAAACTAAATACTCATTTATGTGTATGCTGGTCTGTGACTTTTGATATAAACACTGAACTCACACTTTTCCTTTGTCCCTTTCTCCTCAGATGGCATTGGAGTAATTAAATACAACACATTGCTGGTAAGAGAAAATAGGTGCCTGACTGCAACTCTTAATATTTTACTGACAAAAGAAAAACCCACAAAAAACATCAAAGCAAGCGTCCTCATTAGCAACATGATAATTTCATTGTGAGGAACTAACAGACTATAATATCTTAAGATCATTAAAGAAACTCTAATATAGACTTAAGATAAGCCGCTAATGTGAAATTTGTTAATATAAACTGTAAAATCTGACAGGTGAAGCACACAAATGAAGCTGAAGCCAGGCAACAGATACAGACCGACTATGAACAACTTCAGAGAGCTAAACAACAGCTACAGATAGAGGTTATGCTGCTTCAGAAACAAAAGGCCCAGCTGAACCAAACACTGAATTACATCACTAAATTTAAGACATTTCCTGTTCATCAGTACTGTAGAGGTATACTTTACTGACCTCTAGACTTCCGTAGTTAGTTCTGTGCCTTTATGAACTCAGTGAAGGTGATCTATACTATCCTTCAAAATGTTTATTTTTCTTCAATCATTTGCCCATAGAGAGACAGTGTGAACCGTGTCGAAATGGCTGGACTCCCTATCAATCAAATTGCTACTATTACTTTGAGAAAGATTCTGACTGGAAAACTTGGGAGAACAGTCGAACATTTTGCGCTAAAAATGGTGGAAACTTAGCCATCATAAACAGCATAGAGGAACAGGTAAAAAAAAAAAAAGTATAAATCTGTACTAATTAAAATGAAAAACCACCACAAGCACAAATTAAGCATAAATTATATCCCTGCTTTTGACATTTTAGTTTGGCCTATTTTAGCCAAAAACTCTCTTGTATCACATCTCAATAAATTCATCAGGGAGCGTGCAAATATTATAACTACCACCTGTACTGGTGCTAAAAATGCAACTGATGTTCTGTATTTTAATTATATTTCAGTCTAACAGTATCTTGTTTCATGTCTGTAGGAATTCATTAATAATCACACCAAAACTTACTATGATAAATATCATGGGTATTGGATTGGACTCTCTGCCGTTGGTAAAAATGAGACGTGGATCTGGACTGATGGTACCAAACTCAACGGAGGGTAAAGTTAAACCCTACTGAATTCAAAACTGTGTCCTGATGATTACGTCATGCTTGATCTGTGGCTTGGTCATCTTTAGTGTGTGTTTTTCAATACTTCAGCTAAAATTGGAGAAAACCTACATCTGTAATAAGTCATAAGATTTGTTAATACCTTTTTTTTTTTACTCTTACACTGATAAAGTACTCCTTTCTTACAGATACTGGCTCGGACAGCATATGTATTATCCAGAACACTGTGTGTTGTCAATGCCAAGCCAGAATCCTTCAGAGAGCTGGAGACCAGCTCAATGCTCCATGTACAACAGATGGATCTGTGAGGCAGAAGCTTTAATATGGCCTGATTAATTTAAACAAACAAACAAACAGAATATCAAAACCTGTGTTTTTCAGAGATTTTCTCTTTTTGTCATCTTCAAAACGGACTGAAATGAACAGACATTTATGTGTTTTGATTAGTTATCCAATGTTTGTTGACACTACTTCCGCTCCCTTTTGCTGATAAACATCTGAATGCAAGGTTTGCAAAGGACATTAAGTAAAATGGGAGATTAGGAATATGAATTAAGAATAATGCACATGAGGTGCACAGAAAGATGCAGGATTAATTAAGGATTCCTTAACTCAGAGAACATGTCCAAAGACTGATTTCAATATTGAGGTGAAACCGACAATCCCAATTGGAGACATGCTGAAACCAAAACATTTGGTCATACTTGTATAACTGTTCAAATGTATCTGCATATATTTTTATTTAAAAAGCCTGGTGTAATGGATAATGTTTGTTCAGCGCAGAAGAAACAATAAAATTAACTTTTCTTTAAATTCAAAACTGTATTTCATCTCAGTTCATATGTTGCATCATGAGATTATTCAATTAAACACAGTTCAGCAAAAAGATGTAGTGAGACAGATGTAACACTGAACACTTTTGTTTATATTGTCACTCAGCCATTACTGGCCAGACACATCATAAATGACATACGGAAATTTCAAATGTTAACAATTCTAGGCACCACAGTTGTACTGAGAACAGGATCTGTTCACTCCTTAGTCCTTACTCGCATGAATTTATCATAAAAATTCAGCAATTTGTTAATTTCCATACATATCATGTGCTGTCTTCTCTCGTTTTTTTCTTTTTCTTTTTCCTCAGGGCGGGTTCTTCTCGCGTGTCGTTCTCTACTCCCTCAATCTCGACTCGACATCTTTTCCTTTTTTTCACTTTTGATTTCTCTTTCACCTGTTCCTCCTCCGCAGCACTAATCAAAAGTTCTTCCTTTTTAGAACCTGGTTCCTCTACGTTTGTCTCCAAAACAGCAGGTTTATCTGGAATCATGGGAACCTCCTGTTCGTGTTTGGAGGATTTCTTCTTTTTCTTCTTTGAGCTGATCCCATTTGTCAGCTGGTGTGTGGTGCAGTCCTCACTTGACTCAGAGCTCTTTGTGGTATCTGCAGGACCTTCACTCGCCATGTTTTCCCCGTTTATATCTTCAGAAACCACCACCTTCTCTGAAGGGTCTTTCTTTTTCTTCTTCTTCTTCTTCTTAGAAACACTGTTATCTGCCAGCAGGTGTGAGCTGATTTCAGATATGGCTTGCTCACCTGACTCTTTCACATAATGGTCTGTACTGTCTGCAGGGTCTCCACTCACAACGAGGCCATGGCCATTAATGCCCTCCTCTAGTGTGGCCATGTTTTTCTTCTTCTTCTTCTTCTTCTTCACCTCGGTCCGAGTCGCGTCATTGTCGTGGACTGCAAGATTGTGAATTTTGCCTGAATCAAGCTCTACTGCTTCTTTTGGATTCTTCTTCTTTTTCAATTTTCTGGTCCCATCTTCATTATTCTCAGAGGCCTCCACTGGGACTTCATTCTGTAAGAGTTCGTTGGCGTTATACTTTTTTTTCTTTTGTTTTTTGTCTTTGGTCTTCCCTGTTGTGTCCTGTTGGACTTCAAGGTTCTTGTCTGTGGAGTGGGCGGAGCGTTCACAGGCAGAGGTCACTGATTCGTGGTCTTTTTTGCCGTATTTTGCCATGAACTCCTGCTCCTGTTGCTCCAGTCTTGCTAGCTTGGCACTCATGGTTAGGCCATGTCTGGCTCCTCTGTTAATAAGACAGAAGCATCATTTTAATATGGTACCTACAAAGCCTGGGAGGAAAATTAAATTAAAAAAATTAAAAATTAAAAATTAAAAATTAAAAATTAAAATTAAAATGCAACTCTATGGTGCATCCTGACAACAGTCTGCTAATCATTTAACGATCATAAAGTATCACGAGCACTTGCATTACGGTTCTGCTCCTTAACAACTTTTTAAAACTGTTTTCACACAACAAGAACTGCCAATATCAGATTGAAATGTATAGTATCTGTAGCCTGAATGACTAAACTCTATCATTTAACAGCGTGACGTTGCAACTTACTTGTGTGCAGTGCGTCCTCCACATGCTTTCATAAGATCTTCATCAGACAACCTGCACATAACAGAAGAGAGGGAAGACGTCAGTAACCACAGGGTACCAAATGTCAACAATGGGAACAACTATGGTCTCCTGCATCAAAAGTGCTGATCTGGGATCAGTTTTTACTGCCATAAATGTAATAAATACATTCACATGGATCAAGGGGAGCTGATACTAAATCAGCTCTCTAGGAGCTGAAAAAAAGCTGATTATTACTTGGTTGTGGTTGACAAATCCAGTTTCTGGTCCTCATCCTCTGAGCTGCTGCTGCTGCTGTCCTCTGAGCTGAAGCTTTTCTGTTCAGGCTGCTCCTTGCCAGACAGCAGTGTGGCTGACTAATGGAGGACATAAGGTGCAGTTATGGAAAAAAAAAAAAAAGAAAACCAAATAAGAAAAAAAGAATTTATCATCGCAGCATGCCACGGCTGTACAGCAGGCCAGTGCTCTTGAGGCATATACTTACGGGACAATGTGATCTGATCGATGTACTTATTGTACGTCGCTTTGGTTAAAAGTGTTTGCAAAACACCAAATTGTAAATTGTACTCTCATTCCACATTCATAAAACTGTATGCTATACCACTAAGGACACAAAGGTATATATATATATATATATTTTTTTTTGTGTGTGTGTAAAGAAGAGGACCCTACCTTGACAAAGCATCCGTAGAGCATAGTCTTCGCCAGTTTGGCCTTGCGGGGCTTCTTGTTTGATATCATTCCCTCCTCATCCCCCTCACCCGCTACTTTCTTCACCGACACGCCTTCCTGTCCCAGTTTCACACAACAGTCACTTATGAGAACAACTGAGCTTAAGGAAACTCATTAAGCATATGCCAGCGAGTATGAAATGACAAATTTGTCACATCGATTCACTGCAAGATGGACAGAAAATTTACTGATCAAACAGAGCAGTTGTAGCTAACGTTCCTCCTGGAGATCCATCCTAATGTAGAATTCTGTAGCAACCTGGCTACAATACCCAGATGTTATTAAAAATATTTTTTAGACAATCGATATGTTTTTTTTAAAAGATATTTTAGACTGGTGGAATTAAAACCAAATCTTGTATGTGTGCAGATCTTCAGGAGAACGTTTGACCACCTCTGGTGTAAACAAAGCTTGTTCTCCATCCCTCAGAAGACATACCTGGTTGGACTCAATAGTAAGACTGGAGGAGGCCCTGTTGAAAACATGATCCCACCAATGAAAAGTGAACTGCTCACCTTGCTGATGACCCACCTGTAAGACACAAGTGCATGCTGTTGGCAGGTGCATCTTTACACATAGGCTGTTTAGAGACATCACTTTTCATCAATGTGTTTATGTTCATGTTGTGTAGCAAGACACTCACTCCACCCTTGTCACACTTGACTTTGACTTTGATGGCTTCTGCGATTCCATTCTCATCACGCCCAAGACCTTTACCTGCAAAACATTTTGGACTAAAGTAAGATTTTCTGAACACCATGTCTTAATATTGTACATACTGGACAGAATTACATCAAACCAGTCATTCAGATTTTAGGATAAACACAGTCTTACACATGGTAAAGGAGAGGTCATGAAGAAGCAAAAGACCGTCTGACGTAAAAAGGCTGTCTGAGCTAATACCCAACATGACGCTGTCGTGCGTTGTTTTGTTACTGTAATGACAAGGTTACTTGCACTATTCGGTCTTTGCAAAAGCAGGATATTGCTTCATTTGAGTGTGATGTTGAGTCACAGTTGGTGTACAGGCCTGGTCATTATCATTTATGAAACACATTCCTTTTTCTCTTTTATTTACCTGTCCACAGTTATTATACAATCAATTAAAACGTCATCTGTGCATAAACACAGATGTGCATGACATGACAACTGCACGAAACCTAAGTGAGCTGTGAAACATCATAGCTAAACTTATGGTTGGTGCCAAATGGGTCATGTGACCTTTGGAGAGTACACAGACAACACTGCCTCATCAGCTCCATTTACTTCCCTGTTAGTACTTCTGTTATTGCTTATTCTTATTTATTAGTTTTGCACAAGTTTGTTTCTCTCTTACTGTCATATTTATACAATAGTACAGGTACATTTAAGAAATCCATCTAGATGCTGAAGAGTCACTGTGGTAACTATCTTTTTAAAAGAGGGAAAAAAAAAACTTTTGGTTTTATTTATTTCAGAATAATCACGTTCCATTTAAAGGTTAAGATTCAGAGTGCGCTGTAGTATTTTCTGAGGAGTTTCTGCTTTCTATGCTGTTTCATTCAACCTACTGTCTTAAAATTATGACATATTAATGTTTTCTATTATTGTACTGTTATATATGTTTTCTTTAAAAACATTAATTTGGTGAAGTCTTTTTCCCCCCCCCATTGTTTTCTGCTGATACATAGTAATTTTATTTATATTAACTATGATTCCACTGCATTTAAACTATCTTAGTCTTTTCATTACTGCTAATTGACAATCACCATTCTGTTTTTGAAAGATCTTGTTAATATGACAGAATCCGGTGTTTCATGCGTGTATTTGTTCACGTGTACAATACACAAAAGCAAGTCTTAAAAAAAGATAAACATCCCTGAATTTTTTAAACAAAAGAAGGGGGGGGGCACAGGTGGGAGTAGAGAAAGTTTGTCCACACTTAAGTCCAGAGTTGATCCAACTAACCTTCATTTACTATTGGTCATTACTGTTGATTCCACATTAGCAGGAGAAGTACTTTATTTGTAACACACACGCTAAGCAGTGAAATGCAGCATTTAACCCATCCTAACACCAGTGAACACACACACTATGAGGTGGGAGCAGTGGGCAGCCCCTACTAGGAGCACTAATCCTAGCACACATGTCTTTAATGGTGGGAGGAAACCCACGTAAACACGGGGAAAACATGCAAACCCCATTCAGAATGGACCTTGCACGGTCGTGATTCGAACCACGGGCCTTCTTGTTGTGAGGCAACAGTGGTAGCTGAGCCACCGTGAAAACCGTGAAGCCCCTATTTAGACAAGCAAACTAAGCTGGAATCAATATCTGTTCCCCACACAAAATAAATGTCTCAGGCAACGTATCATTACTACCTGGGATCGCTATCATAGGATTTTTTTAAAACTACTTTAGCTTGGCAACAGTAACTGGCCAGCTGCAATCACCTTGTATCCATCCGTGACGAAGAAGCTGTTGTTCTGCAAATTTGAGTCCCCGGGCCTTTTCTTGGACTACTTCTGCCATCTTAGCGCGACTCTGGTCTGTCAGAAAAGAGAAAATCATGTTATTGGGCAGCAGTACTGGGCACCACCAGATCAGCACTGATCTTAAAAGTTTATGATATCAGGTACGCCAACAGCGGTGAATATTACCGTCTCTTGTTCTCACAACTTCAGTGTTTTACATGAGTAAACAAGCGCATAAAAAAACATTTGTTCACCTCAATTCCCTCTTAATGTGCCCAAGTCAAACTCATGTCTGTCGTTCTACTTAAACCACGCGTTTGTCATGCAGTAGGCAGCCATGACACCGGAAGTGTATGATCAGCCGGTTGGAAACGTCATTAAAAAGCTTCTTGTGGTCAGTGAACGGAGAAAGGTTTTGGCCATAAATGTACTGAAATGTGTTGTGCGATGTATTTATGAACATATGCAATATTATTGCGAATTGTTCTTATATATCTATCAAACTTTATTCAAATTGCCAACGACATAAATATCAGTTTTGTAGAATGTCGTGATTTGGTTGGCTGTGTCGGCTGACAGATGGTTAACTTAGCACCATCTGTTGGTCAGTTTACATCTACTTCTTGTTCCTCTAGAATCAACCGAGCGGAAACGCAGATCAGCACAATTTCTCATTATTACTTTTGTAAGTAATAATGAAATCGTCTAATTTCCTTGTTACCTTGTTAGCCAAGTCACCAAAGTGCTGACACACTTTTAACCGTGAAATTTTGACAGTGATATGAAACTGATTAAAAATTTTGGTGTTCCATTTTACATCGAGTTAATTGCCTACATACAGTATAAAGATAGATCCATTGAATTTCATTTAGTAAAAGACTTCTTAAAATTCTACACTCCAGCTACAGATATAAATCAGATTTATTATCAAGATTAAATGGATAGTCTGCGAACCACGAGGTTCAAAATAAGCCCACAACCTACGGGCATTGTGTGCCAACGGTTATGCGTTACATTTATTTCTGGATATTAAATGAGCATGTAAACAATTGCAATTAAAATTCCATTCGCTCTACCTCATCATCATCATCTGAGATAAAACATAGGTGAATCATAACTCAGGAACATGGCTTTGTAGTCTTGAAGTCATCTCATTCAAAGTGTACTATTCATTGCACCCGCGTCTTTACGTCTGGATGGACGACTAAACGGTTGAGATCACCATTAAACGGTGATCTCCATCAGTGATCTCACTGAGTAACTTTTAATCCCTGTGTTCTTGAAAAGTGCTCAAAATAATTTAATTACTATTACACTGAAATACATGATTTTATTACTACTACTAATAATAAAGTTGACTAATTATCAAAATGACACAGTATTTTTTTTGGAAATAAAGAACTGACTTCAAAATATTTTTAAATTTCTTTTCAAGATGGGCCTTTTCCTAATGTTTCGAAATGAAGAGTTCTCCAAATCCTCATCACAAAATGTATGTAAGCTTGACAGCATCTTTTTGTAACTCTCTCTCTCTCTCTCTCTCTGTGTATGGGCCTATTTAGGTATGTGTGTGTGTGTGTGTTTGTGTATACATACACACACTGATGAGGCAAAAGATGACCACCTGCCTAATATGCTGTGTTATGACCCTGAGTCATAAGTGTGTATTATTGTTTTGTGTGCTGCTGTTTTTCTCCCCCTGCCTGTGTGTGGTGCTTTCCTCCCATGTCTGGTGTGTTTTCCCCGTATGTCCCTCTGTCCCTTTAATGTGTTCATTTGCAGGTGGCGGTCAGGGATTGGCCCACAGCCTGACGGCGCCAGTTTTAAAAAGACGCTGCCTCCACATGCCGGTTGCCCCTGCTTTTCCTGGCCAATTTGACCGTGTCTTTTCGCTGTGTTTTTCGATAACTCGTTGTGTGTATTTTTCTGAGAGATACTCGTTGCATAGAGTGTAAATTTTTATTTGTGTGTTCGTGATTTTCGTTGTGTATAGGGTCTGATAGATGTTCGTTGTATATATTGTAAATAATTTTCGTTTGAACAGTCCGGGTAGTTGTAGGGGGTGTGAAGCCATTTTTGTTTGTTCTTCTTTTCTCCTGTTTTTTCGTTAGGGAGTTAGGGAAGAATTCTGTATTTTCTTTTTCTTTTATTTTTGGGAAGTAGTTTATTTAGTTTGTAAATTATAGATTGTTTTGGTTGTTGTTTTGGCCGCGCTCACCCCGACGCTCTTCACTACCACCTTTGTAAATAAATCACTTTTTGGACTGTATTCACTGGTACGGGTCATCACTGGGAATAGGGAAAGGGGAGTCACTTTTATGTTCTGCTCGGTAACCCCTAGGCTGGTCATATCAGCTGTTGATCCTGTTTATAAGGTCTTCAACAACTGCCCATTCTATGTCACTGCCCAAACCCATGTCTTCTGCTTCCAGAATACAGCTGGAAGAGCAGCTAACTCCTGGCCTCTCCCCAAAAATGTATGTATGTACAGTATATGTATGTATATGCATATGTAGTACTAGATAGACAGAAGTCACTGACATCAAGACAAGAAAGCCCCTTACAGTGCATGGAGGATTTCACCCCAAATCCGGCATCCTGAGACTGTACACTAAGTGGAATGAAGGAGGCCAAGGACTAGTGAGCGTCAGAGCCACAATCCAGGATGAGACAACAAAGATCCAAGACTACATCAGGAAGATGGCCCCAAGCGATGAAGTGCTTAGTGAATACCTCAGGCAGCAGAAACCTCTGAAGAAAGAATAACAGGAGCAGGAACCATCATAGAAGGACAAGCTCCTGCACGGCATGTACCACCATCAAATAGAGGAAGTGGCTGACATTGAGAAATCTCACCAGTGGCTGGACAAGGCTGGATTGAAGGACAGCACAGAGGCACTGATAATGGCAGCACATGAACAGGCCCTGAGTACAATATCAGTAGAGACTGAGGTCTACCACACCAAGCAGGGCCCCAGGTGCAGGCTGTGCAAAGACGCCCCTGAGACAATCCAGCACATAACAACAGGGTGTGAGACACTAGCAGGCAGGGCATACAAGGAACGGCCATAACCAAGTGGCTGGCATGGTATACAGAAACATCTGTGCAAAGTACGAACTGGAAGTCCCAAGGTCAAAATGGGAAACACCCCTAAAGGTGGTGGAGAACGACAGGGCAAAGTTCCTGTGGAACTTCCAGGTACAGACTGACAAGCTGGTTATGGCTAATCAACTGGACATAATAGTGGTGGACAAACAGAAGAAGAAAGCCATAGTGATAGACATAGCAGTCCGAAGCGACAGCAACATCATGAAGAAGCTTGGAGGGGAAAGAACACTGCAGGGGCGAAGGGGGAATTTTCTATTTATATATTTATATATATATATATATATATATATATATATATATATATATATATATATATATATATATATATACATACATACATACATACATACACACACACACACACACACACACACACACACACACACACACATATATATATATATATATATATATATATATATATATATATATATATATATATATATATGATGTACATACAGCCAGGGTCCCTTCTGTGTGGAGTTTGCATGTTCTCCCTGTGTCTGCGTGGGTCCCCTCCGGGAGCTCCGGTTTCCTCCCACAGTCCAAAGACATGCAGGTTAGGTGAACTGGAGACACTAAATTGCCCTTAGGTGTGTGTGACTATGTTTGTCTGTGTGTCTGCCCTGCGATAGACTGGCAACCTCTCCAGGGTGTTTCCCTGCCTTTCGCCCAATGAGCGCTGGGATAGGCTCCAGTACCCCCCGCGACCCTAATCAGGATAAGCGGCTTAGATAATGAGTGAGTGTATGTGGTCAGGAACAGTTAATCATTTAGCTTCTAACTTTTTTTTTTGTGATAAAAATGTATTGCTATGGTTTATTTCTCCATTCTGTAGAAACACATCCTGATAGAGGCTTTGATGAATTTGTTAAATAATACATATTTAGAGGAAATAATCAGTTCCTGTTGTGGAAATGACATTTTGTCATATTGCTTTTAAAATCTCATGATGTGTTAGCCTGTTAATGTCAGTTTTAGAGTTAGCATTAAATATACAAAAAAATACACAATATTAAATGAAATCGGTCCAGTTGTTTTTACATTCATATGAAATATGAGCTGTTTGGAAATGATACCCAATAAACATATTCTCAATTTAACTCATATTTACCTTGATTTTTCCTCTTTTTATCACCCCCTAGGGTGGTCACTCTTTTCTCCAGCCATGTGTTACCCTGTTGAGTGGCTGTTGCTATGGTTACCAAGTATATAAACCCTAAACCATGATCCCAGAATTCTAATTTGAACAGTGCAGTGGAAAGATAGTGAACCCAAGCGACAGGGGTTCTTTTTATGAAAAATACAAGAAAATGTGAATATTACAATACATAAATATATTTCATTAAAACAGACAATGTCTAATTTGTATTTGAAATCAACATTATTTCAATATCAAATTCTAAACAAAGCAGGGTTGAAGGTCCAAAGTTTTTCCTTTCCTCTTCCACAACATTGCTATTGTCAGCAAGATCATAATGCAAATGAAGCAGCACAGATTGTTTTTTTTATTTTATTTTATTTTTCTAGGTTTGTGTGCTGTTGTGAGAACTACAAGGTGTTTAATTAAGCTGATGTAATAGACTTATACATATTTGTATATTGCATCAGCTTGTGTGCAACGAACAATAGAGTTTAGCACACAGACCACACAAAAGCAGATGTTTCATGAGCATTCAAACTGCAGATCATTTTAAGGTTTAAAGGTAAAATTTCTTCCTCTGTTTCCAGCTCACATGCCCCTACCATACCTACGCTATGTAAAATCATACATTTTAACCCTTCTGTGACTTTTTCCAAGTACTGTTAAGACATGTTAATATATGAAATAACTCATAGGAAATAACAAAAAGAGAGTTTTGGCAGTGATGTCCCTGAATTTTAATAAAGGCTCATTTACACACATAGACCTATAGCGACCACAATCCATGTGAGTTCAAAGACTATTGGTATGGCATTCCGAATCTAAAACTGAGAATTTATTTTCTAATAACAGAACCAAAAGATGAGAAAAAGCATTTTTAGGTATGTTTTAACAGTATACAGTGAACAATACCATGCTCAAGCTCGCCTCATTATGACTCAAAAATGTTTTCTGCTATCGGTCCCAGATACTCTACAAGCACAAAAGTCAGCGAGTTTCCAAAATCAGAATAATAGGTATCAGCAACTTAAACCAGCATTCAGGAGGACACAAATGTTTCATAAACAAATTCAAACTTCTTCAGACATGCAAAAACTGATTCGCATACAGTAGTAGATGTGATTAAATCGACAAGTGACATGTATGTGTTCACTGAATTGTGCTCAGCATGCACTCAAAAAACTTTAAATCCTTTAATAACAAATAAAAACATTCATATAAATTACAAGGCGATAATTGTTAGAATGGACAGGACAACCATCAAATATCATTTTTAATGCAAGGTTGACTGCAATAATTGATACTTGTGCAGTTCATTATAGGAATCAACACATGAAAAGCAACATTGAACATTAAAAAAATTAAAAAACAAAAATAAGGTATACAGAATGTATCGGTTCACGTCACAAAGTTTCTTCCACAAAATAAGACCAAAGCAGAGAGAGGAAGTGGAGAGTCATGAGAGAAAGCAGTATTTTTTTACCTAGGGACCAATCAGCGCTGATCTAAGCCCTTACTCTGCCTACCGTTCACTTGTGAAAGAACCCAACCAGCTTTAGATTGATGAACCAAACTGTAGACAAATCAGGAGGGCTCTTAGCAGGTTTCTTGTATTTCTGGGTCTTCTTGTCTTTCTTGCGTCGTCCCTTCCTTGAGGCAAATGCTTTCATGCTTCCTCACTTCAGCGTTGTCAGTGCATCTGATAGAACAGCACCCCATGATGAATGCTATCACGCTAAGCCCAAACAGTATCCAATAGCTGTAACGCTATGCAGCGGTGTGACATATATTATGACATATATGTCCAAAAAAAAAAAAAAAAGAAAGAAAAAAGAATGGGATAGTCAGAGTTCAAATTTTAAAACCTTAATATCAATACTTAACTATATATGTGTGTGTATGTGTGTGTGTGTATATATATATATATATATATAAACATATATATAAAATGCATGTATTATCATGGTTTTGTTTGTTTCACTTGCTTTAAACTGGAAATCTCACTTCCTTTAAAAGGTGTTAAACAATGTTTAAACTGTCAAAACAGAGCCCTGTTATTAGACCTACAGACAAGTGATTTTGTCATTTTTAAAACTGAAGAAGTTGAACGGTGTTTCTGTGAAGAGGAGTTCAAGAGTTTTGCTTGGAAATCTTGCTGTTTGATTTGTAGACTTTAGAGATTTGCATGGGCATCACAAAATATATTGCATATTTGTGCAGGATTTTGTAACATTGCTGCATAAACAAAATGTAACAATATTTAGCTACTCACCAAAGAGTCACACCAGTTGCTCTGTAATTTCTCTCGATCAGTAGAGTTTTTAGGTTCACACCCTGATAGTATCATTTCTTCAGGTATGCCTTTCCAGTCACATTTGGCACATGACCAGTATCTGCCATCGAGAAGCACCAGTGCTGCCCACACCAGAGATGGAACACAGCACTGTATTAAGATCAATGCTTGCTTGCAGCATTTCCAAGCAGCATCCCGACTGCAATTTGTGTTGCAGCTGCAAACTGGCTTAAAGATAAATAACATAAGTGCAAATAAAAAAACCACTGGTATGGTCAAAACTGCAATAAAGGTATGTAAGTTACATGGCTCTTTGCAGGGACAAACAAAATTCATATCCACAAGTTTTTCAATCCCTACTATTATCATGCCAAGAATTATATTATCAAATGGAAGTTTTTCTGGAGTCATCAGCTCTTTTATCATTGCCAAAAGTTTTGTTTTGATGTCCATTGTTATCAATACAAGATAAGATGCCCTAACACAGAAAAAGTATCACCACACAATGACACTGACTGATTCATGTTCATTGTTTATAAATACCCAGAACACATTCACATTGGCTGATACTTCAGGGAGGCGGAGCCATCATATCTGCTTTACTGGGTACTTGTGCAAAAACATTTAAGATGTTTAAATGATATAAAAATATGTGAATTTTTTGTTAAAAAGTGTCATAAAACCATAAGCACTTTTCAACATGTTTGTGACAGAGGTGGTTTGAAAACTGCTTAGTATTTTTTTTTTTTGTCTGAAAAAGCAGATTGTAGGGGTACATTAAAATGCACGTGTACAATAGAAAAAGACATTCCTCCTAATGAATTTGTCTCTAAATCAAGTCACTATGGTTGATAGGTCTTGTTTGATGTCATATGAAAGATTTTTGTTGAATTTTCATGGAACAATATTAATGTCCAGGTTTTGAGCATTATAAATAAACCTGCAGTTTATACTTAAAGACAATAGCTTACAATAGTTTATAGAAAAGGTTCCCTGAGAATTTTAAAGGCCTAACTTTCATGGGTGACACTTTGCCGCCCAGCTCTTCCTGGACACTATGAACCACTGAGATTCAAGATTCAAGAATTTTATTTGTCTCATACACAGTTAAAAACAGTATAAAACTTGTAGTGAAATGTAAACCTGGTCCAACTCGTTTGGCAAAATAGAAGAGCAAAATAGAAGAGATAAGAATGGGATAGATAAAAATAAATAAAATACATGAAAAAATGAACAATAAGAATAAAAACTAGAAAGTATCAAGTGCAGTTAGTACAGAGTGCAAGAAAGTAACAACCACATCATTAAAGTCCTGAGTTTGTGTTCAAGATTAGCGTGGGGGGGGCATGTCCGTATTGAGGAGTCTGATGGCCTAGGGGACGAAGCTCTTCCTGAGCCTCACAGTTCTGGCTATCAGACTGCAGAAGCGCTTGCAAGCAGTTACTGGGATGGGTGGAGTCCTTAATAATTTTGATGGCTCTGGTACTGCTTTGCCTGGTATGAATGTCATACCACACTGAGATGCACTGAGTCAATATACTTTCTATGTCCCCGGTACAGAAAGTATTCAGAGTCACTGGGGGGCCCTGAATTTCCTCAGCAGTCTTAGGTGGTACGTGTGTTGTCCGGCCTTTTTACTTAAGCTTGGATGTGATTAGTCCAGGTCGGGTCCAGAATCGCTATATCGTCAGCAAAATTGACAACAGAAGTGGAACTGTGAGAGAACACACAGTCATGTGTATAGAGAGAATAGAGTAGGGGCCTCAGGACACAACCCTGTGGGGCTCTTGTTCTCAGGGTGATGATGTTAAAGGTGAAGAGTCCCATTCTCACAACCTGAGGTCCTTGAGCTTGGAGGCCAGCATGTGTGGGACTATGGTACTGAAAGCTGAACTATAATCAATAAACAGCAGCCTCACTATAGTTCCCTTTTCCTCTGTCTCTGTGTGTGTTAAAGAATGAATTTATTGTTTTGGAAATGTACAGAGTTTAGTGATGCTCTGATTACAAAACTGGCATATTGTAAGAATGTCAAGAGAAGGTAAAACACAGAGAATGTGCAAGATATGTGAACAGGAAACCTCTTCTACCGAGGCATGAGGCAATGAGAGATAACAATGTGTGAAAATGCATGAAGCATGCAAGACATCGTTTACAAACTACATAGAGTGCATTTGTATGTAAAAGTGCTTTGTAGCTGAGGGGCAGATTGTTTGGTTTACTGAAAAAGAGAACACCGGGTACAAAAAGCATGGGCTAGACATAAAAACAGGAAACCACACGTAGGTCTTGCAGAAAGCATACATAAAAAGCATATCATAAAAAATACTTAAGGTGTGTCCTCAAGTAAACGAAAGCATTGCAAGAGAATATGCCCTGCTAAGTGTTTTGTAAGATGCATTAGTTTTTGTGTTGTGATATCAGACAGATTGAAAAAACAGTTTTTTGCTTTGTGGATGTTGAGATGCATATGGTACGAATATATGAAGGACTTTATGTGTACGGCGTTATGCAGTTTTAGATGTTCTACCTGGCAAATCCCCAACATATATCTTTGACCATCAAAAACAATACATTAGATTTCTGTAACATATGTCTCTCTGAAGTATGTTACAGACTGACTCCCATGTTGAAAAGCCAAGATTTTGTCTTTAAGCCACAAACCAAATGTAAAATTTTCAGTGTTCTCCATATTACAGTGAACCAGACAGGCCGATTGACAATCCAAGCAACTGATCTGAGAGCTTCATCTCTCTTAAATCTAACAACAACAGAAAACAAAAACCCATACAAAACAGCATGCTTTTGACACCCACCTGTATTTTTAAGGTATGACCGTTCTGATTCATGTTATCATGAGCCTGGCAGCGTCTCTTAACCAGTAAGCATTCAGATGTGTACTTGATCATGAATGATGCAGGAAAATACATCATTCGATTTAGTCTGGCTCACACAGTCCAACAGGACAGACCTAGTAATGTTTACTCATGTCCTCCTTTCCATTTTCAGTTATTTTCTAGATGCGGACAGACAGACATATGTTCAATGAGGTATATAACTTTATACGTGGAGCTAAGACGAACACCTTTATGACCCTATTTGTTCTAATTTGCTCTTATCCTTGGGTTCAAGTGAATCAATATTCGCTCCTCTTACATAAATAATTATCTGCATTGCCTAAACCCTGTGCTTACAGCCTGATTCTAGACCAAGACACCACTGTTATATCTAGTACCTTATGCAGATATGCATAAGTGGTTGTTTAGAAGTGGTTTATTTGACAGAAGTGGTTTATTTATCTTGACAATAAAATAACAAAATGTAGGGCCTCTGTGTCAAGAAAAAACCAAGATGTATTAAAAGTTAAAAGGTGCAAAGAAGGTGGAGGCTGAGCTTAGGCCCACACATTTGGGGCAAGACAAGGGTAACACAGCAAGGCCCCTTAAGATGTTCTGTTCATTTAATCCACATCTGATTTTTATTTATAACATTCCCACAGTAAGGTTAGAACCTAGTACACTGACTTGTTTTGTGGACTGCATTTCTCACTCAAGGAACATGTAATGTTAGCAATCCACTGCCTATGCAAAATTTGCCCATGGCCACTGTTATCATAAATATTGCCACGTGGTTTTATTGTTGTATGCATTGTGAATTATCATGTAGATAATGGACATAAGGTGGTAAGTTCACCCTTTGTCTTCATTAAATGCATCAAACAAAAATAATGTAGGGCATAACTAACTCCCTAAGGGCATTGGTGGAAAATATGGTATGTTAGTATATGCATTGCTGAGATTAACACAATTGTGAGCTTTTGCGTTTTCATAAACATTATTTTGTTCTATGACCATACGGGGCTTCTTATTTCAAACAAATAATGCAAACATGCTGTTTGAGTTTGGAATGAATGGTTTGTGAAATATGTTCATATCCTTTTGAAAACGCATTATATTCATTATAATAAAATGATGCAGTGTGTTGTTATTTCAATGGTAAACTGAAGCATTGTCAAGCACTTTAATTTCCTGTCCAACAGGTGTCACACTACAGGACATAACATCACACAATGGGACAAGGGCAAAGGTGGAGTAGAAGCAGTGTAGAGCACAACTTATTCAACGTACAATGAATATAGTAAATGTAATCATATATTTTTCTTCTTAAGTTTTATTGTTACTCTGGGTGATTTTGGCGCCCCTTCTACTCCCGCTATTTTGACTATATGTATCCTATTCCAGTGCTAACAAGTCCGTCCTAATGCCTAGTAGTGTGCCTGTATACAGCTAATTGGTCAGTCCACTCGTTTTTTTTAATTGCAGTTTTAAATAGTTGTTTTCCCCATTTTGAATGTAACCAGGAGACAGAAGGACCCGTGGGAAAACATGATGCAACACATCATTTTGCTCCTGATGCAATGATTGGTGGACGCTCTAAACTCTACACTGCTATGACTGGTTGTTACGACGTCTGGCAACTGATGACGCTCGGAGTTCGAAATGACAATTTGGGTTAACTAACAGAAGAAATCTCGCAGTACTCTTGTAGCTAAACTGCTTGTGTTGTTGCTGTGCTAAACTAGTAATTTGCTCTTGCCGTTCTCTTGTAGCTAAATTGCTCGTGTTGTTGCTGTGCTAAACTGGTAATTCGAGTAATTCGTTGGGAATATCATCTAGCGCTGTGTGATGCAAGTCGACGACCCAAAGTGATGTAATGAAGCGGTGCCAGAGTGAGTTTCAAAGTGGGGGGGGGGGCAAGAACATAGGGTAAACCCATACATGCAAGGGGGTCCGGGGGCATCCGGAGAAAATTCTCATAATTCTGGCTGCTAAATGCATCATTTTCCTGCAGTCTGAGACAGAAATGGAAGGCCTAAAGGCAGCGTTCCCAGGATATCATAGTCCGTGCTACATTGCAACTTTGTGCTACATTGCAACTTCTCAACTTCTAATTTGATGCTGTTAACTGTTAACTGTTAACTGTTAACTGTTAACACACAGACACCAGAGCTGGAGAGCTGGAGCCCTATGAAATCTCTCACAAACCAAATTATCATTCTGGAAAAATAAAGAATTAACTGCGACTCCAGATCTGTGAGAGCTTTTGCTTTTTTTTTCAGTTGGTTCAGACATTTTGTTGTATGCTAATTTAGAGATTGGTGGGTTTGTTTTTTCAGACAAAGGAGACTGCATCATATGTAGTTGAAGTAGCCTGTGTCTGAACACAAAGGTAATGCTAACTTGTCGAGCTTAGCAAACAGAGTGATGGTTAGGTAGGTTTTTATAGATAAACAAATGTTACAGAATAAGTGCAGACATAGGTTATGTCAGTCTTGACTGTTTGCCATGCCAGGTGTCCAAGTGCAGTTACCAACAATTTCCCAAATCAACAAAATACATTGCACAACCAATGTAAGCTTCACCCTTCTTCTTTGACATTATCACATTTCAACACTGCGATCTAGACATAACATTTGTTGGTAGTACGGAGTGGCGTCATAACTGGGAGTTAAACTTTAATTCTAAAACCTAAAACAACCTAGCCTGGGCTGCCTATGAGGTCCCTCACTTACGAGCCAGAACGTGTTTCTGCTTATTCTTGTCTAGATCTTACATGGATCAGCTAAAGAAAGGCAGGTGATCCCACCCCCCCACCTCTCCTAAACATCTACCTGTACAAATCAATAAGGCTGTACATTAGAAGCGAGCTAGGTTACAGCTGCAATGGTTAACTTAGGGTGACCATATGTCCTCTTTTTCCCGGACATGTCCTCTTTTTCGGACCTAAGAAATGTGTCTGGCTGGGATTTCTAAATCACCAAAAAATGTTCAGGATCTGGCTTTTGCTTTCCACAGTCGCCATTCGTTGTGTGCATATTTGCATTGCTTTGACCTTTTTCTTTAAGTCCCACCTTCTTGCATGCTACCAGTGGATGGTCAGTGTACACTGTCATGCCATAAACATTGGTTAAACTGCATCTCATTCATTACCATTAACACCGCAGCAACAGCAAAGAGACCTTAAAAGCCGTAATACCACTAAAACTTGAATGGAAAGAAATAAGGTCATCTTGCCCCTCTTATTATGCTAGCAGTTATTTGTCTTAGTAAAGACTAGCCGGCTATGTATTGTGGATAATAAGGAAAGATGAGGTTTCACACTGCATTGTCAAGCATCACCCCACATGCGCAATGACAGGAACTAAAAGTGACATACACTTGAATGTCCCCCGTAAGTTAGGAGGGGACTGCATCACACCCCCTCGCCCCTGTCCTCTTTTTTGAAAACCAAAATACGGTCACCCTAGTTAACCTCCTTCTCCGTTTTCTGGCATAACATGGATGGTGTTGATTAACATATATATTCTGAGGGCCAAAAGTGGAGGGCACCTGCTCTCCCTGACCCTGCCTCCAATGCCCCTGATGTAATGGACTGTTAAACCAATGTAATGGAGCTCTCTTGATGTGTTTTTGGTTTTACAATACTACTTGTTTTTTAGTTATTAATGAGATTGCTGAAAGTACATAGCCTGAGGATTGCCAGCATCTGCTGGGTAAACAACCTCAAGTAGCCAGCATGTTGCGTTCTGTGGCTGAGAACCACTGGTTCTCTGCAAAAGGTACAGAGCTTTTAATAGGAATACTGCTCTGGTTTTTAAGTTTTATGATTGTTAACTGCTGTCCTGATTGGTAGAGCACTCACAGTACACTTCCATTCCAGCGAATTCTGAAATTGAGATGCTGAATTCCCAACTTTATGCAAATGAGAACCACGCGAAAACCAATCAGTTCAACATGTGATGTGTCTGGTCCGTCCCACTCTCGAGACGCGGGAGTAACAACAAAAAAAAAAAAGTCTAACCAAGATGGTGGAGGCTCATGTAGCCTGAAAACATGTATATTATTAAAAGATGTATGGGCAACCATTTGTGTCTACATCAACACAGGTTGTTGTCTACGTGTTACATGTGTAGCCCAAGTGAGAAAACCTATAGCACCAAATTTCTGTTTATTTACCCAAGGCAAGCAGTCACACATACCGTAACTCTTGTAGCAGTTGCGAATTAACATGCTTTAGTTTATAAAACGAGTTTTGTTCACTTTAGATATCAACCGGACTGAGCTCAATGTCGCTCAGAGTCATCCTATTGTGATTGGCCAATGAGAGGGAAATAGAGAAATCGGGTGTAGTGCAGAAAGCGAGTGTGGAGAGGCATCGAAACTTTGTTAATTTAGTCACTGTTTGCTCAGTCTAACCAGTTTGTTCGGTCAGAAGATTATCAGGTGTAAAGATACTGATGTAAGTTGTATTCAGTGCCTCTAAGTAGTGGATAAGTGAGTTCAAGGCATAGGAAGCTATCACAGTCATTAGCTTTTTCCAGCCTATTGTGTAATTGCCAACGAGATAACCGACAATGGGGTAGCCTGCTCGCTAGTGCGTTACTGAAGCGTATGCGCGATTCCAAGTTGAAGCAAAGTCAGATAGAGCCCACGTGTGACTGAGGAAAGCTGTGTGGTTTCCCCAGATGAAGACTCTTCGCTAAGGCAGAACCATCCCAGTGTACTTCCCAATAAACAGAGCAGACAGGTAAGAAAAGAGAGACCATATGGCTACCCTAACTGCACTGCCAGTAACTGGACTAACTGCAGTCACTGCTTTGCCTGTGGGGAAGAGGGGCACCGTGCTGTGGGATGCTTAAAAAAATCTAAGCCACTGGGAAACGCACCCCGGTCATGGCAGGGGGACAACCTATGACTGACGGCAGAACTCAGCCCCACCCAGATACCAGGAAACCAGTACCAGCCCAGGTAAACCTCATCATCCTCTCGCCATCCCTCCTCAATCAGCATCTGAAGTCAAGTCAACATCACAGCGAGTAGCTAAGCTAATTAGAGAGAGATGTTTATTGAAATGCAATCTGAGTGGGTATGCTGTGACTACACTTCCAGAATCTAGTGCCCAAGTTAGTATTATAGACTGCGCCTGGAAACAAAAAATACTTACATCAACAGGAAGTGTGCCCTCTCAGTGAGCTTCTAGGAGACAGAGAACTGGATCTCATGGCAGCTAATTGTCACAATTCAGCCTGGCCCTTCCACTGTTAGACCACGTTTTTCCTCTCTCCCGTTTTGTGTTCTGTTTCCTGGGTTCCGCTCCACATTTTTGTTTTTGCACCAATAACCTGCCTTCCCTCTACTCACCTGTTCACCATTCTCTCATTAGTCTGCTTAGGCAACTGTGAACTTTGTACACTCACGGCCATTCATGGGTGAGAGAGGTGGTTGGTCAGGTTGCCCACATCAAATGGCCAGGTTGCCCCATACTCAGCTCTGGTGATTTGTTTTTGCAAGAAGCACGGGCGCTTGAGGCTGCATCACAGGCTTCTGAACCAGAAGACAGTCTTAGACAGACACTCCCTGCCACGTATTCAAGATCTCATTGACACACTTTGTGGATACAGCTGGTTCTCCACTTTGGATCAGGGAAAAGCCTATGCTCAAGGTTTCATTACGGAGGGGTTACAACACATGACAGCGTTCATAACTCCATTGGGCTTGTATGAGTGGATGCACATCCCCTTTGGACTTTCGAACACCACAGCTGCATTTCCGAGGAGCATGGAGGAAATACTCAATTCCTTGTGGGATGAATGCAGCATCCTATACTTGGATGACGTCCTTTGCTATTCTAAGACATTTGAAGCTCATGTCGAGGTTCTGAGATGCGTTCTGAGGGCCCTCCAACACCACAGTGTAAAGCTCAGGCCAACTAAATGTGAGCTCTTCAAGAAAGAAGTCCGTTATGTAGAAATGCTTGTCTCTGCTAATGGAATTTGGACCGGCCCCAAGGGTCTAGAACCCCCAGAGAGCTAAAACCCCCAGCACTGCTGGAGAAGCCTGTAAGCTAACCCACAAAGGAATGGAGGTATGCTTGGAAGAGAAAGGCCAGCGCTTCCATCAGGATATATTGGACACCGCTACCAAGGAGCGTATGACAAAGAACGTGATGGGAGACTGTCTTTGGGGGCTGGTTCATGAAAGTGATTTACAGTGTTATCGTACTTCTCAAAAAAGTACTCACTTCTAAATAATTTGTGGTCACTTTTATATGACTTTAGTATAAATACATGTTAATTTTGATTCATATGTTGTTTTTTCTGACTTCATGTGAATGAAAATGTGCAAATTTGCTTGTTTTCCCATTGGAAATAGGTGCATTTCAAGATATCATTGTTCAGGTCACAAAAGCAAAAACTGAAGGGAATAATAGCCATTTTCTGTACTCTTTAGGCATAACCAATTAGGAAATAATAGTTAGTACCCAGGAACAAATAAAAGTACAAATTTGTTATATGGTGTAATCAACTGAATCTCACTCACCCATTTACCCTAATTAGGGTCGCTTGAGCCTATCCCAGTGATCATTGGGCAAAAATACAGGTCACCAGCCCAGTTCAGGGCAGACACAAACAAACACATTCATACCTAGGGGCATCTTAGTGTCTCCAATTTGCCTGTAACCCTGCAGACACAGGGAGAAGATGTAAAGTCCACACTGATTGAACCTGGGTTGCCCAGGAATCAAACCTGGGATCTTGTTGCTGTGAGGCAACAGCGCTAACCACTGCGCCACTGTACCACCCCTCAGCTGAACCTAGGAATGGCTAAATCAATGAAAACAGAACTCAAAATGACCACTAGGGGGAGGGAATGAGAATCGGGGCATTGCTATAGCAGTCAGAAACTCAGTTTATAGAAATGGCTTAACAGTATGTAATAATAACAATGATAATAATAATAATAATAATAATAATAATAATAATATTTATTTAGAGCCCAATATCACTATTTATAGTCTCAAAGGGCTTTACATGTCTATAACAAAGTCAAATCAAAATTATATCATGCATAAGTTTGAAAAAATAGATAAGTCTTTAGTTTTGTTTTAAAGGAATTGAGAGAGTTTGCCTCTCTAACTTCTTTAGGTAAACCATTCCAAAGGAAGGGAGAGTGGTAGGAAAAGGCTCGGTTGCCAGCGGACTTCTTTTTAACTCTTGGAATGACTAATAGTCCAGAATCTTGAGAGCGCAGGGTGCGAGGTGGGTTATAGGGTGTAATTAAGCCAGACAGGTAGGAGGGCGCAAGCCCATGTAAAATTTTATATGTTAATAAGAGGACCTTAAAATCTGCCCTTGCATGAATTGGGAGCCAGTGAAGGGAAGCCAGGACAGGGCTAATGTGATCAAACTTCTTTGTTCGGGTCAGAATTCTAGCAGCAGCATTCTGGACCAGCTGAAGACTATTGGTACTAGAGGCAGGCAGGCCAGAGTAAAGAACATTGCAGTAATCGAGGCGAGACGTGACGAATGCGTGAACAATGGTTTCTGCATCAGCCATACTTAGAAAGGGCCTAATTTTAGCAATGTTACGGAGGTGATAAAAGGCAGTTTTGGTTGTGTTCTTGATATGAGTGACTAGCGTGAGACTAGAGTCAAAAATCACACCAAGGTTCTTAGCTGAAGAGTTTTGAGAGATGATGCAGTTGTCAAAATTTAGAGTTAGATCACTAAAAAGATGCTTATGCGTAGGGGGACCAATGACCAGCATTTCAGTCTTGCCTGCGTTAAGCATCAGGAAATTTGAAGACATCCAACCCTTAATAGCACAAAGACATACCTCAAGGTTAGCCAATTCAGAGCGGTCATTATGCTGGATAGGTAAGAAAACCTGAGTATCGTCAGCATAACAATGGAAGTTAATGTTGTAACTACGAATAATGTCACCCAAAGGAAGCATGTAAATAGAGAATAGAAGAGGGCCAAGGACTGATCCCTGAGGAACACCATAGTTAAGCTTGTGGTATTCAGAGGTCACATTATTATAGTGGACACACTGCTTTCTCTCAGAGAGATAAGATTTAAACCAAGAGAGCGCCAGGCCACAAATGCCAATTTGGTTTTCCAAGCGCTTTAACAATATAGTGTGATCGACTGTGTCAAATGCTGCACTCAGATCAAGCAGAATAAGAACAGAGGTAGCACCAGCATCCATGGCTAATAAAAGATCATTAGTTACTCTAGTAAGGGCGGTTTCAGTAGAGTGAAAACACCTGAAGCCTGACTGAAATATTTCAAACAGACTGTTAGAGGACATATGGGCTATCAGCTGAGCAGCTACAATTTTTTCAAGTATTTTAGAAAGAAACGGGAGATTAGAGATCATTTAAGGCTTAAGGGTCAAGCTTTGTTTTTTTAAGTAAAGGCCTGATCACGGCTGTTTTAAAAGAGGAGGGTACAATGCCAGATTTAAGTGACATATTTAGAGTGTTTAGGATTGTTGGGCCTTGTTGTAGAAGGCTGGAATCCATGCTACCCTCAGTCTTATGTGCTGGTGTGACAGTAATGGCACGTGAGAGCTGAGTAGTTTATTCTTATAAAAAAAAACAAAAAAACACAGGCATTAACCACAATGAGGTATTTTTTTTTTTACATATAGAAAGAAATGAAAGTGTTAGCTAACATGATGTACTACAAACAGGAGTAATATATAAACAAACAGACAAATACAATAATAATAAAATAATGAAAATTCATATTACATATATATTATATTTCCATTATTACATTGTACTATGTCACATTACAATTTACACTTGAAAGATTGATAGCATTATAACACATTGTACACCTGTCAACATCCACAATGCATCTAAAAAACAAAACGACACAAAAAACGTGACTGTTGTATTTTGAAGCGTGTAAACTTAATTCATGCCCCAAGACCAGCAAAAGTATACCATAAATCAACTGTGTACATACCAAACTGAACTAGTTTTCAAGAGGTTCACAAATGACGTTTTTCAAGAGATTTCTCAAATATCCAACAAAATGCATGTTTATTGGCCCCTACACAACATGCATCCTTTGTGATAAAATAAATAAATACAAATCTATGTATGAACAATGTGTATGTGTCTATTTTCATGTACAGGACAATCAACAAATTATTTTTTATTTCACAAGATTTGAAGATAAAAGTAGGCATGTAGATAAAAGATATGATATGATGGCCAACATTTGTGCACAACATACATTCTTCATGATGTAAAAAGGTAGATCTTTTAGCAATATGAACAAAACAAATATTAATAAACTGTAAGATGGTGATTTTAGCATAGACCTTGTAAAGCAATATGTTTTCATACAAGTCAGTTTTACTGTCACTCAGAGGAGGATGAAAGGATTGAAGGGGAGGACAAAAAGGTGTGACAGGAATGGGAGGAGTCAGGAAATCCACAAGACTTTTACTCACATCAGATATTATAAGTGTTAAACAGATTTTATGTAATTAACACTACATATTCTAACTCAGATCCCAAACGAGTTTTTGTCAGCTGTCTGATTCTCCTTGGTTGTAACACAACATATCTCAATCTGTGCTATCACAACTCTCTGGTTGCCTTCCTGGGTAGGCGTCTCAAACCTTTCACCACCTTCTTCAGATGTGTCCCGTTGTGCATTTTTCTTTCTCCATTGTATTCTAACACACCCAAAGATGAACAATATCATACAGAGGAATCCAACAATACAAAAACCTCCAACCTAAACAGCAGTGTGACATATGATGTATCCAAAAAAAGAAAAAAAAAAGGCAGAGAGCAGTCGTCAGAAGAACACAAGAACACACAAGAACAGAACACTAACCTTGAGTTAAAGTAAGGACAGAGAGAGGTATTGATTTGGTTTCCAGGAACTAAAGAAGGAAACCAAGGTATCATAAGAAGCATGAACCTGATATAAAAACAGGAAACCACATAAAGGTCTTGCACAAAGCATACAGACATTAGACAAAATACATAAGGTGTGTTCATAAACTGTCTTCGTGTCCTCCTCTTTGTATAACACCCAGCTTGGACTAGTGGTTTTCATCATGTATCAGCCATTGTAACATCAAAACCATGAGCAATTCCGCACCCTCATCAAATTTCTGCACGGTCACTCAATGCAAGTGTGAATGTGGTTACAAAGCTTGAACCACCGCAGATGATCTCCATTATGCTGGAGACTGTAAGCATCTTTTGCTCAAGGAGACAGTTGCTTTATTTGTATGGTAACTTTGTTTGCCTCAGTGTCTTGTGTTCTCTTTTCTCATGGCGTCATAGTGGTACCCCAATTTGATGTGATATAATGCAAATGATAAAAAGCACGTGTTTGCTTTGACTTATGTCAGTGTTAACCTGTATATTAGAACCTGTATATTTGTTTGGAACTCCTCTTATCTGATATTACTCTTACATATCATTTTTATATAACATTGTAAACTGATAACTGATCATTAGAAGGATGTTTGCATTGACAAAAACCAGTCATAATACATATTTCGGAGTTCGAGTTTATGATAATACTGCATCAAGAAAATGTAAAGAATTAACTACTCACCTGAGAATACCCCTTGTACTTCTTTAATTTAAGCAGTGATGCTGTGCTGTCATTAACACTAGCATTGTTGGGTTTACACCAGTATTCAAACTCTAGTAAGTTCGTCTGTACAGATTGTCCCTCCCAGTCACTTACTGCACAGAGCAGGTATTGGCCATCAAGAAACACCAGGGCTGCCCACATAAAAGATGGGATCATGAGCTGTAGGAAGAACCATGCTTTCTCCCAGTGGATTTTTTTTATTTGCCTAACACAGCAGAATTCTGGTTTATGAGGCTTAGTGCTGTCTTCTGGTTTTGTAGTCACAATCCAGCAGCAAGTAGGCTTAAAGATAACTAACATGAACCCAACTGCAAAAACCATAGGTAGGATTAAAATGGCTGAAAAAGTAAGTATATTACAATACTTCATACAAGGACATATGAAATTTAGATTCACAATCCTTTCAATGCCTGTCATGGTTATGCCCATAATAAAAACATTCAATGGAATCTCTCCTGCCTTGTGTAGATTTTTCAGTCTTTCCAAAAATTCGTCCATGGTTAATCCCAGGTAGCCTCAAGTAGGACATTAAGATATTTTACACACTGGACTCTGGCTGTTCATGTTGATTCATAATAAATAAAAAGGGCACACCCCATTGGCTGATAGGGAGTGACTTTAGGGAGGTGGAGCCACAATACTTATATTTCAGAGAGCTTGAGCAAAGACCACAAGCAAATACCTCATTATTTTAAAGTTATGTTTGAATTAATGTTTCAAATGCAACAAATATATTCAGTTAAACATTATTCCTTGAGACTGATGATAGGTGGAATAAAATAATATGAATGATGCTTCAAATTGTAATGTAAATGTTTAAGATACATGTTCTGTAAGCATGAACACCTTACAGCATGCTGACCACTGGGGTGTTTTAAAAACCCTTTTTGCAGGTTTTTACATATAAACAGTGTCCTGGAGATATCCATTAAAATGGTAAGCAATGTGCAGTTCTCAATGAACAATATGAGATATGTAGGAAATGAAGTGATGCCAACTCAGATATGATCACTGAAATTTTCACAAGGACATCTGACCAGGATACACTGAGGAAATGTATTGACATAGCGCTCATCACATGTGCTCATCACATCTGAATAATGCAGATTTTCATAAATATGATCTTACAGTAGCACTTTCTTGAGGGTTATAGTTTTTTTTTTTTTTTGTTTTTTTTGAAAGCATGCAGTTACAAACTGAATGAGTTTGGATTGGCAGCTTGCTTCGTGTAGATTTCTGTGTTGTTCTTCTTCCTTCCTCATTTTGTGGTTAAGTCGAAGTCCCTAAATCTGAGGTTGAGCAATTTGGTCTTCTTAAAATTTTGATGTTGATGGACACATTGTCTGTTTCTGCCTGTTTTGATCATTTGAAAAGTCTAAATTGGTGTCATTTGAGTACTCATGGAATGATTCTACTATCCACAGTCCAGACATACTGAGTAAACTCACAATGGTGATAGGTGACAGCTGAAAAAGTCTTCCCATTGTTCAGACCTGACTGTCATAAGTGAGATTTTGTCATCCACTCCTTCCTGGAGACTATGCACTTTTGGCTTTTGACTTATTGAGTTGATTTTCTTGAACAAATTGACACTTTCAAGTTTGACAAGAAACAAAACTAAGCACGGGTTAAGCTCATCTAGAGAGTAGGAACTGGTTTGATTTTGCTGAACTGAAAAACTGAAAGTGAAAGTCAAAGTGACACAAGAAGCACAAGCTAAATTAAAAACGGAAATTACTGAAAGAGTTTTTTTTGGTTTGTTTAAAGTTATGTGAATTCTAAACTGCATATTGTACTATGTTTTTTTTTTTTTACAAGGACTAACTTCAAGAACCTAATGAGCATAGTGTTATGCAGTTGTTCTACCTGACAAATCCCCGCACAACTTTTAAGATCAAAATCAGCAGTCTGTGTAACGTACATCACCTTAAGATATGTTACATACACGATTCACGTAAAA